>NC_048308.1:7384378-7451801 GCF_013100865.1 Trachemys scripta elegans | reverse complement strand
GCCAAGATAAATCAGCTTAGTGCTGAACTGAAGTGGTGGTTCATGTTTAGCTTTGGGTCTTGCACAAGTCGTGCAGAAACCTATTTATATTGGGAAGACTAGTGTACGTTGGAGGTTTCAGCTCTTTTGATATTTGATCCATTCACAGCACGCATGTTCTGCCTCTGCTTTATTTTCCCTTCCAGAGGCATAGATCTTGCATGAATCACTATGTCTTTGCAGAGACTCAAATGTGCAAAGGTATTTGTGCTGAAATCTCAACAGGCTGTAATTAATCTGTAGACGAAAGGAAATGTTTTCATGACAGCTAAATGAAGACCAAATAATGCGATGTGATGAAAGATTTGCTCAGCAGTCAGATTCAGAACCAGAAGTTTCTGTGCATTTTGCTTTAAGGTGAGCTGAAAAGCATTTTACAGAAAAACTACGTTAAGCTTGCAAGTCAGTAACAAACTAAAAATATCTAGATGAAAAATTGCAAATCATTGCATATTAAAAGATAAATATGGTCAGAAAAGTGAGCATAGCATTTAAAAATGACACTTCCTTATTTGCTTTGTGAAGATCTTTATGGAACAAAAATCCATGAAAATTGTATATAAATTGTATATACGTATATGGGCATATGCTTTACATATTGGACTTATAAGAACATAGGTTAGTTCAGGCCCTGAACAAACCATCAGGGTTTAGTTTTGTTAAATTCAGGTGGGAAACATGTAATAACTTAAAATATATTTGTAGATTAACTTCTGGAGAGGTGGTCCTGTGGCACCTTTGAGACTAACAGAAGTATAGGGAGCATAAGCTTTCGTGGGTAAGAACCTCACTTCTTCAGATGCAAGTCTGCTTGCATCTGAAGAAGTGAGGTTCTTACCCACGAAAGCTTATGCTCCCTATACTTCTGTTAGTCTCAAAGGTGCCACAGGACCACCTCTCCAGAAGTTAATCTACAAATATATTTTAAGTTATTACATGTTTCCCACCTGAATTTAACAAAACTAAACCCTGATGGTTTGTTCAGGGCCTGAACTAACCTATGTTCTTATAAGTCCAATATGTAAAGCATATGCCCATATACGTATATACAATTTATATACAATTTTCATGGATTTTTGTTCCATAAAGATCTTCACAAAGCAAATAAGGAAGTGTCATTTTTAAATGCTATGCTCACTTTTCTGACCATATTTATCTTTTAATATGCAATGATTTGCAATTTTTCATCTAGATATTTTTAGTTTGTTACTGACTTGCAAGCTTAACGTAGTTTTTCTGTAAAATGCTTTTCAGCTCACCTTAAAGCAAAATGCACAGAAACTTCTGGTTCTGAATCTGACTGCTGAGCAAATCTTTCATCACATCGCATTATTTGGTCTTCATTTAGCTGTCATGAAAACATTTCCTTTCGTCTACAGATTAATTACAGCCTGTTGAGATTTCAGCACAAATACCTTTGCACATTTGAGTCTCTGCAAAGACATAGTGATTCATGCAAGATCTATGCCTCTGGAAGGGAAAATAAAGCAGAGGCAGAACATGCGTGCTGTGAATGGATCAAATATCAAAAGAGCTGAAACCTCCAACGTACACTAGTCTTCCCAATATAAATAGGTTTCTGCACGACTTGTGCAAGACCCAAAGCTAAACATGAACCACCACTTCAGTTCAGCACTAAGCTGATTTATCTTGGCAATTCATTCATCTAGGACTGAAGATGACAGGGCAGGAAGCATCACTCAGTAATGAATTATATGTGATACAAAACAACTACAGGTGTGTTTTTCAGAGAGTACACATGCAATTACATCACCCCTGGAGTCTGTGAGCTTGCTGCGTGTAACTGTGGGAACATGGATGCTGGGGAACTCTGCAGAAGCAGAGAGTAAAAGCCAGTCCAAGAATACATTTCTGTTTGTTTTCAAAGCAGCAAAATACATCATTTAATCACGTGTCAATCGTCTCTGCTGATGACCGTGGCAGGACATTAGGTCTGGAGGGTCAAATACAAAAGGCTGGATTCTCCACTATGCCAGAGCGCTGCAGCCCAGAGCTGATCGCAGCAATCTGATTCTCAATTGCCCAGCCCTGGCACAAGCAGGACCAGCTTTAGCTTACACCACTTATAGATCTCACCCCAGTGGAGAATCTGTTCATAGCAGAGCCTCACTCAACTAGGCCTCCATCCTGCCCTTCTGCCAGGTCGGAAGTTTGCAGCAGCAGAGCTAAGGGGGAAGGTAGCAGAGTTTTATGCCAACAGAGATTGCTTACCCCATGTAGCATAAATTCCCCAGTGGCAAACTTCAGCGGCTTTAGGTTTGCTTTGTGTCACATACATGGACTGAAAAATTCCTCCTTTTAGAAGCAACAGGGAATGGTGGAAGATGTATTGAAAGGTAGGGTAGCATTCAGAACAATAGCGTCCCTTTCACTTTGGTGGTGAAATCTCTATAATAAATTCACCACGAATTACCAAGGGGCAGGACGGTATCAAAACGTCTCCCCTACCAACCTCTTCATTTTGTGCTAACCGTGCAGTTTCAGCAGCCTGTTAAGAGCATGCATAAGTCTGCAACTTTATCTTTGGGCAATAAAGGCAGGGCAAGCAATCAAAGCTACCCTCTAGCTTGTCAGAAAAATCATTGGCTCTCAAGCAGGTAGAACTCATGAGGTTGATCTTAGAGCCATTTTTCTGCTTTATATTGCAGTATCCTTCACCACTAGCTTTACTAGCTATCCTGTCATTCTTACCCTTTGAAAATGCCATTAGAAAGTGGAAACTTCAAAGCAAAAAGTCTCCTCTAAATTCTCCACTATGTATTATTTTCCCAACATGAGGCCTTGGACTTGGTGCATCCTTTACCCTGAACTTTACCTTGACAAATGTGTCAAACTAGCTGTTTAAAAAAAAAACTAAAATATTCTGCATGACCATGTACATAACTGTTCAGTCATATATAGCCCTGGGACATCACTTATTGTGAACTCTTATTGTTCGCACGACGGGTGATAAACTGTACTCATAACAGTGAGTACTTTCCTACTTGATGCATCTATTATTATTATTATTTATTGTTTGTATTACCATTGCACCTAGGAGTCCTAGTCAAATTTCTCACTTGATCCTATCTCAACAAATTGGTTAGTTGGAGACTGACTAAAAAAGATTATTTTTTTTTAGAATTCCAAATGTGCAGCTATCTTCGGTAACAAAGGACTCTGAGGGAAAAAGAGAGGACGAAAAAGAGTCCTACTTGCCCAGTTGTTTATGCTCTATTTGGAAAATTTGCTGGATCAAAAAGCAGGACACTTAGGGGCTGAGTCTCCAGGATAGCAATATACAGTGATGAAAATGCAGTTACTAGTGCAGTTACTGCACTGCAATTAACTAAGTGAGAGGGAAAGCTCCTTCAGAATCCATAGCGGTCCGTTCAGTCAATGACTCTGTGTAAGTAAGTGAAATCCACCAGGAAGTAGTAGTGGCGAGATCCATCATATAATTTAACTAGGAGAAAATCCCAAACTCAAGCCCAGCGCAGGTCATCATGACATCCAAAAACACTGAAAAGAGGAGGTATATTTTAGTTCATTAAATTGTATATTGAAGGGAATACAGCCCTGCAGGGAAACCATTACTCTTATATTGTTGCATTCTTGTAAAAATAATACCTAGACTCCCTGAAGTGAGAGGAGAGGTCAAACAATTACAGTTTCCTTAATTTCATATTCAGTTGGGAAATTAAATAATGTAATCATCAAAGATTTACACCTCATTTTCAGGAAAGTGGCAATTTAAATTAATTTTTTTAATGTTATAAAAATTGATGTAGGGTAGGAGGGGGATTTCACCCAGTGGGCTTTTTTCTTTCTTTTTAAACAATCTTGTTAATTCATTAAAAAAAGAGAGAGAGATTAAAATGAACTTTAGCAGATTTTGCAGTGCTACAATTTGACCCCCTTTGTGTGTCACAAAAAGCAAGTGCAAAATGTTTGTATGTTTGTATCTCATGAAGATTTTTTGTTCTCTACCGATCTGCTTGAGTTTTAGGGAGGACACAACCCTCCATAGTAGGCCTAAAGCTCACACAAGCGTTTGCATAGCGTTAACATGGCGCTTCACAAACATAGAAAGGCACATTTCTGAGCCCTGAAGAGTTTACAATCCAAAGGCCAGACTCTGCCACCCGTACACTGAGGAGTTCCTTACTCTGAATAGTCCCACTAATTTCTTACGGAATAGAGTGAGTAAGGGTTGTAGAATTTGTCCCTTAATAAGAAAAGACTTGGGACAACAATTCCGGGAAGGAACGGTTTATGTGGAAAGGAGGAAATTTGGATAGTTTGAAGAATTGTGGTACATGTAGCAGTTTGTGGGGCATGGTGAAGAGAATTCCACATTTAAATGACCCCACTGATGAAGTAAATGTCGGTGGAATCCATACACTTTCAGCAAAACCCTGAATTTTGCATGGATTTGCAGGAAACAACTACTGCTATGGTTTCCTTGAAACTCTGCATTGGATTCCACAAACCAAATGCATCAACAAACCCAGACTGAGTTTCAAATTTGTACATGAACAGTACTTCCAACTCCAAGTCTTAAAAAACAGGAATCAGGACCCTCAAAATCATAAGATTGGCTTAGATATTTTAAAATAATACATTTTGGGTATTTGCCTTCTGGTACTGGAGGCTTTAGGGTCACTTTTCAAGCTTTACTCTGCAACCACAAGGGCTAGCAACTTAATTTTTTTAAGTAACTGCTGAAGTTCACATAAAATAACATGACTCCAGGAGATAAAGTCTCAGTATGAGACTCAGGATAAAACTGTGAGAACTGGCAATATTGCATGGACCTGAAACCAGGTGAGTGGCCATCAATAAAAAGTCACCAATCCCTTCTTGGAAGATATGTGTCCAAACCAAATCCTGGATCTGAACAACCCTGAACTTTGGAAAGATTCAAAATCTGAGCATGAATCTGAATTTTGCAAATACCTCTACCTGTACCACAGGCCCAACCATTAACCATAATCCAGATAGGAATTTTGTAGTTTTGGCTGATCTTTACTTCTGGGTTTTGCCCATCACTAAATTTAAAGGCTGAAGAAGTTTCTTAATTTCACAGATTGCAATTTACTCTTCCCTCCAACCCACACACAGTAAATTCCTGAATATATTTTCTCATGTGAACAGTTCATCTGATTACAAATCAAAATAATTGATTGCTAAATTGCTTTCTATTCACCAGGGGTCGGCAACCTCTGGCACGCGGCTCGCCAGGGTAAGCACCCTGGCGGGCCGGGCCAGTTTGTTTACCTGCCACGTCGGCAAGTTTGGCCGATTGCAGCTCCCACTGGCCATGGTTTGCCGCTCCAGGCCAATGGGGGAGGCGGGAAGCCGCAGCCAGCACATCCCTCGGCCTGCATGCCAGAGGTTGCCGACCCCTGCTACACACTTTAAGCTAGTGTCCTGTCTCAAATTAATGGATATAGTCTCCATACAGAAGTGGTGTGGTCTAGTGGACTGAGCTGGAAGGCAGGTTTCCTTAGCCTACTACTGACTTGATATGTGGCCTTAGGTGAATCAGTTTCTTGATTTTTAGGTTTTAGTACTGTGTAGAGCAGCGCTTCTCAAACTGGGGCCACGGACCCCTAGGGATCTCCAAAGGTACTCCAGGGGGTCCGCGGGCCTCGCTGATCAACTAACTCCTCCCCCTCCCTCCCAGCATCTCCCAGAATCAGGCTCTATCTCCCAGAGGCTACTGAAGCCAAACCGGGAGTTTTTAGGAACTAAAAGTCCAGCGGCGCAGAGGGGCTAAGGCAGGCTTCCTACCTGCCCTACCTCCACACTGCTCCCGGAAGCGGCCAGCACATCCCTGCGGACCCTGGGGGTGGGGCAGGGGGTCTCCGCGCGCTGCCTCCGCCCTGAGCACCAACTCCACAGCTCCCATTGGCTCTGGCCCGCAGAGACCCCCTGACCCTTCCCTCCCCTCACTTAGGAGCTCCTGCCAGAGGGATGTGCCGGTTGCTTTTGGGAGCCGCCCGAGGTAAGCGCTGTCCAGTCGGAGCCTGCATCCCTCATCCCCTTCCGCACCCCAACCCCTTGCCCCAGCTCTGAGCCCAAACCCCGCACCCAAACTCCCTCCCAGAGCTCGCACCCTTCATCCTCTCCCACACCCAAACCCCCTCCCAGAGCCTGCACTCCAACTCTCTGCCCCAGCATGCTGAAAGTAAGTGAGGGTGGGGGAGAGCTAGCGATGGAGGGAGGAGGAAATGGAGTGAGTGGGGGCAGGGCCTCCAAGAAGTGGCAGGACAGGGGTGGGGCCTCAGGGAAGGGGCGTAGAAGGGCAGGGCAAGGGCTGAGCAGGGCGGTCCTCAGGTTGCTAAAGTTTGAGAACTGCTGGTGTAGAATATTATTATAAATTCTATAGGTATATTTGGCAAAAAGCATGAAACAGAGTTAATCCCATGTCTTTCTCTGCAAACCACTCCACCACCCATTTTAGCATAAATAACGAATTAGGGCAGTAGGAGCACCTAACACAGGATTTGGATGGTAGGGAGACAGCCAGCAGTCAAATCTTTGAAGGAGACTATTCAACAAGGAGGAAATATACCAATGGTGGTTCAGGTAAATGTCAATGTTTTCAAGTGAAATGTTATTGAAAAGTGATATTTCTTCCCTTTAACGTGTGTGCAATCATCATTTATGACTATAAATACAGGCTTCAGGAAAATATACAGCAGCCCCTTTCAAGCACGGAAGTAGAGTAAGTATCAAAAGAATAAAAATTCCATATAGCTAAATTTGTAGAGAGTATGGTTTCTAAAAGGCTATGTGTTGGAAAAACTTGATGGAGAGAGCAATTTCCTCTGGATGGGAAAGGAATAGATGTATTTTTACACAGACACATACATATATCATTTTGTTTGCAGGTGAACTGCAAGGGTTTCAAGATATTCAAGGAGTCACATCCCCTCAGGACAGTAGAAAGGGTGTGAGTGTGGAGTCATTAACTCACCCACATACCACTTCATTTCCTGGATTTAGTGACTGGTCTTTGTTGGAGTTGAAGAGCTGCAGCTGGGATGGAGGATACAAGTTCACGAGGGGTTATTCAGCTCCAGACAGTCTTAATAACAGCACAAATAAGTCAGTGCAACCCTTTTTTTCCCTTCCACCCAAGCAGTGAACTTCTGAACTCTTTCTATAGTGAGTGGAGATATGATGGTACAGTAGAACCTTGCTAATTTGCACTTAACTGATCCACACAGCCCATAATTCTCTCTTTCACACACACACACACACACACACACACACACACACAGCAAAGTAGTTTCTTCCTACTTTTTAGCAAAGATTTAATAGCGTGCAGTGCTGATGTCTGCTATTACTAAGACAGTTCTGTTTTCCAAAGTACACAACAGAACATTTACTACTATATAAGGAAATAACTAATAATTACAGACTACCTTACACTTGTCAAACACAGGAACAAAATACATTAGGCGATGCAGTAGTCTGACTTTTCCTTTTATTATGTATGTGTGCTGACTTGCTAATTGACAAAACTAAGACATGTGTAACAGGTCTTCTAGATATTGGTGTGAATTAGTGAGGCCCTATAGTATAGCGGGAAGAGATATCTAAAATTGACGGGGGGGGGGGGGGGGTAGAAAAAAAAAGACTAGCTCAAGCATCTCTGGTGCTTTGACTCTTTTCCCTGTTCCACTGAGGAATGGCCTATCACCTCAGTTTTCTTCTAAGCTCTAGTTAAGGGCGGAAGGATTGGATGATTTGCTCTCCTACTACTTTCTTGGATTCCTCTGCTGGGCCATTTACATCCATTCTGCATTTTAGGAAAAGTGCACACTACTAATGATAAGCTGAAATCTGCCTCACTATAGCTCTATGGAAAAGAAGAGAGTCTTCTACCCCATCTCTAGGTGCTGCCATATACGGGCTGGTGTCATGTGGATTCTAGTGTTGGAGGCTAGAAATGCAGCACTATTGGTCCTAGAAGTGTACTTTCTAGGCACTTGCTACCCACACACACCAGGACAGCTGCACTCAGGGGGATCACTAGACACATCTGTTGAAGCGTACCTCAAATGATCACCCAAAACATCTAGGGGTCTTGGCCCCCTCAAATGCCAGGCACCTCCACTTGGACTGTGTGCTTCTTCCCATCCCCAGTGTGACATGACAAATACTTAAGAGCCATAACTGAGCCCCATATATGGCTTTAAACACATATCTATATATATTGTGACAGGGTCAGGCCAGATGGATACAGGAGAGTGATCAAAGGCAGATATATTAGTCCCAGATTAAGTAAATCCCTTTTCCCTGGGTAAGGTAACAGGGAAGGTTCCAGAACAATCAGGAACTTTCTGGAAACAATTAAGGCAGACAGGCTGATTAGAACACCTGCAGCCAATCAAGAAGCTGCTAGAATCAATTAAGGCAGGCTAATCAGGGCACCCGGGTTTAAAAAAGGAGCTCACTTCAGTTTGTGTGCGAGTGTGAGGAGTTGGGAACAAGAGTCACAAGGAGCTGAGAGTGAGAGGGTGTGCTGCTGGAGGACTGAGGAGTACAAGCGTTATCAGACACCAGGAGGAAGGTCCTGTGGTGAGAATAAGGAAGGTGGTTGGAGGAGGCCATGGGGAAGTAGCCCAGGAAGTTGTAGCTGTCATGCAGCTGTTACAGGAGGCACTATAGACAGCTGCAATCCACAGGGCCCTGGGCTGGAACCCGGAGTAGAAGGCGGGCCCAGGTTCCCCCCAAACCTCCCAACTCCTGATCAGACACAGGAGGAGTTGACCTGGACTGTGGGTTCCACCAGAGGGGAAGATCTCTGAGGCGAGCAAATCTGCCAATAAGCACAGGACCACCAAGGTAGAGGAGGAACTTTGTCACAATATACACAACTAAATTTGAGATCCACATTATCCTTGAGAAGTCCCTTTAAAACCCTTCTCCTAGCCTTAGCCAAACACGAGAGGTTCCAGAGAGTGAAGAATACTGCATGCTAACTGGCCAGAGAGTAGGTGGTGATTCATAAAACAAGGGAAATGTGTGATAAAGCAGAGTAGCTTATCCCAGCTGTTGAGGGGGATGTGTAGAGAACCATGTAGAGCTAAGACGCCAGGTTTCCATTTTCTTCAGATGTTCAAAGAGAGAAAATAAATCCTTGGATCCTGCCAAATTGCAACTCCATTGGAATGTGCACTGTTGTTTTGGCAAACTGCAACTTCTGAGAGAGAACTTAATTTTTGCATCATGAAGTTTTCTTAAACTGGCTTCAGTCTTCATAGCTGCAAAACCTCAGCTAGAAAAAATTTATTCAGAACAGGAAAATTTGGGGACACAACACACTACGGTGTCTGAACTGCTTCTTTGGGGCCTGATTCCGCAATGCGCAGCACTTACTCATGCGAGTAGTCCCAGTGAATAAACGCTACTCAACATGAATAAGTTACAAAATCAACCCACAGTGAATAGACACTGGCTTAACACACACCAAATTTAAGACCCGTGCTCAGTTCCCTAATATTTGTCCCCACCCCACCTCTCAACCTGATTAATTCCAGGATTTTAAAGGTACGGGTCATAATCAAGGAGCAGGAATTGGTGAGAAAGCACAAGGAAAGACTAATCTGGGGAGGTAAGTTGGCTGTTAATTATTTCATTCCCCTTACATCCCTAAGGGAATTTTATGGTGGTGAAAGATACTGGATCCATAGCTCTGGAACTCTTCTGTGCACCAAAAGAACAGATAGGGCACTGTCCTTCCCATGTCCTGGATCCTGACATGGTGGCTCCATCTCTAAAGGCTAAGTGGGTAGCTTGGGCTCATGGCCATTCATTTTCCTGTCCTGTCTTCTGAGATTGATAACAAGAAAGGCAATCAGTCCTTAATGTAATATTGGCCCATATAAGATGGACACTATTCTATTACACATAGTGCCATTACAGTGGTCTGTTGGTTAGAACCCAGGGCAGGGAGACAGGATATCCAGGCACTATATTCTCAGGTCTACCTTTGGACTGGCTCCATGATCTTTTCCTTCCATTTCACTTTTCTGTGCCTCAGCTTCCCCATCTGTGAATTGGAGATAATAATGCCTAGCCACCTTTTTAAAAGAGTTTTGAGAGCTATGGGTGAAAAGTGCTGCGTAAGTATTACTAAGTCAGGCAAACAACCATCCAATAGTAGCAACCTTCAGTCATTACTGACTACTGGGCCAGCTGTGAACTGAAAATGTAAAGGGGAAAATCTCCATAACCCATCACCAGTCCCTCAACCTGCTTTTACTAGGAGACGTGCAAAGCAAATTCACGATGCATGAATTCTGTTTGAGGTCCAGTGAGTTCTATATTCTATGGCTGTTCAGCGCGACTTGAAAGAATCCACTAAACATTCACCAAGCATGAGGACCATAAAACACATAGCATTTTATATTAATGGTTTTGTTTTTCCTGTGAAAACAGTACATGAAAGTGATTAGGAACCAAGATGTTATCAGGTGGATAGCTTATCTCACCTGACTAAACTGACAATGGTAGGAATAAGCTGCAGCTAGCCAGAGCTGTTCGTAGTCTTACTATTAAATAAAAGGTGCTTTTGTTGACAGGATCCACCTTATGCAATAAGGGCTGCCAAAAACCTGCTCCTATCATTTTTTTTTTTTTTAAGCCCAGGCTTGTCTCTTTCAGATCTTTTGAAGACATGCCTCAATGTATATGTATACTTAAAAAAATTATCATTACAATTAATAAGAAAAGGCAGGCCCTCACCAACACCCAAGGAACGTCTGGGGGTACAAATGTCTAGATCCATTTCTAATCAGAAATTCTGTATAATAGAATTTTAAGTTCATTTGAATTTTCTGTCACATAACAAGATGGCCCATGCATTACTAGGGGATCATCATTTTTTTCAAATGTATTTGACTCGAGAGACAATCTTTAGAATTCAGGGTATTCCTCCTCTGATAAGTTTGCAGACGTGCAGAGAGAACCAAACAACACCAACAGGAACTCACTTCATAAGTTTCAAGAGATTCCACAAAAAGCCAATGAACATCCTGTAATTGTTATAGACATTTATTCCCAATGTATTTGTTGGAAACAATCTTGCGTCACGGGGCATAGTCCTGGTGACCTGATAGAATCCCAGGATGTAAAGATGGAGGATGCCTATGTGTGGAAAAGGGTTATATAGTCAGGGCCGGCTCTGGCTTTTTTGCCGCCCCAGGCAAGAAAGCCACCGGCCGCCCCCCACCCCCCGCGGGGGGGGTGGGGAGGGAGGAGGGTGGCCGGAGCCCCTGGGGGAGGGCGGCGAGCCCCGGCGGGGGCTCCGCTCTCCCCCCCGGCAGCTGGGGGGAGGGGGGCCGGAGCCCTGGGAGGAGGGCGGTGAGCCCCGGCGGGGGTTCCGCTCTCCCCCCAGCGGCTGGGGGAGAGCGCCAGGGGGGAGGGCGGCCGGAGCCCTGGGAGGAGGGTGGCGAGCCCCGGCCGGGGCTCCGCTCTCCCCCCGGTGGCCAGAGCGCAGGGGGCAGGGTGGCGAGAGGGCGGCGAGCCCCAGCCAGGGGGGAGGGTGCCGGGGGGGAGGGCGGCCAGAGCACCGGGGGGAGGGCGGCGAGCCTGGCCGTGGCCCCACTCTCCCTGGGGGCCGGAGCGCCGCGCCGCCCCCCTCCAGGTGCCGCCCCAAGCACAAGCTTGGTGGGCTGGTGCCTGGAGCCGGCCCTGTATATAGTTAACAGCATTAATGAAGTCCTTGATGCAGAGCCAGTGGTGGGTTAAGACCAGGTAGAACTGTAGAACCTAATGCTGTTGAGTATGATTGTTTTGGTCAACTAAGTTTGCCCTGCCACATTACAGTCTTTAAAGGCTGCTAAGGAAAATTAACAACAGAACAATGGCCAAAACCTGTACCCACAGCTCAGATTTTAAAAATCTTCATCACCAGCATCTGAAACCTACTAGACTCAGACATGGGGGCATTTAACCTGTTTCTTTCAAACTGGTTTATTTGTAGAGTGGCTTACTGGAACCGCAGGAAAGACCATCTCAAAAGGAGAGTGCAGGATCTAAACTCCTATCCTGACTGGAAGAAGAGACTAGCAGCAAGTAGTGGTAAGAGGTATGGGTGGAGCAACTAGTCCCTTGGCTCGAGACAACACAAGCGCTAAGGCATAATCACTAGCTTAAATCACACACACAGAGATGGGACTAGAACCTTAGTCTTTCACCTCCAAAAGCACAGATCTCTGCTACTTGAACTAATAATGAGCTTCCATTAGATGTTAGCAGCAGTAGGACTTTTATCCCCTTTGGGCCAGCCACTAGAGGTAATCATCATCACACACAAAGCCATTACATTATGGCCAAGAGGGGTAGCACAGGATGACAGGAGGGTGTATTCAAATATGTCAGAAGGGTGGTATTTTTCTCCACATGGTGTAAAAGACAGAGGTTGAGGAGAAGTGTCTTCTCCACACATATTCTCATGCGTCTGGCTTTGAGTGCCTATTCATTTACTATCAGAATGTGTTTTATTGGTCAGGGCACATCTTTGAGCGTGGACCATGAAGATTTACATTTAGGGCAGGAGGAGAGCAGCAAAGGCTGAGGATGTCTGCAGTCCTTTTCCTTCCGAGCTCCCTTTCTAATTGCTATAGGGGAAATGGCACAACGAATGTAACTACTAATTTATTAAATCAGAGGCCAAACAGGGCTAATCGATAGGACATGTTTTAGGTCAGTGCACAATGCATGTTTGCCTTCACCCTGAGGAAGATCTGAGGGAAGTCCCTTCTCCACAGACACATATCCATGCATATGCACACTTACATCAGCATGTTCCTTACCATTAGGCTTTATCAAAGACCTATTTGACTCAATTTGCATGTACTTCCAGTAATGGCTGATAGCAACTTGACCACCAGATGCAGCAGTTTGACCACATAAGCCTCATCTTCATTAGCCTCATCTTCTTTGTCAGCCATGTATGAGTAGAACATGTCTTGTTACTCATTAGAGTTATAATAATAATATATGGAGATATACCTATCTCATAGAACTGGAAGGGACCTTGAAAGGTCATTGAGTCCAGTCCCCTGCCTTTACTAGCAGGACCAAGTTCAATTATTTCAAGAGCATTATATATATTAGCGAATCAGCTGCATGGTTCTTTATTATGAGCAAACCTCCATAACTCTGATGCCATCCCGACTCCATCATTTCCATCAGGGACACACAGTTGCGACTTTCAATAATGGCCTCAGAAGCTAGAAAAGATTATACTCATTGTCAGTTCTTCCCTTAGACTCAAAAGGCATATAATTCACAACTTTGGCTGAGATGTATTAACACAGTATATCACACTGATGTACACAACATATTTTAAAACAATTATTCAAGACAGTTTTAGTTCTGGTCTAATTTGTGCTCTGAGCAAGCCAATGCTTTAAAGTTTGCTGTCCTCCCTCTCTTCAATGAAACAGCTGAATTACCAGTATATGTTAAATGCTACAACCGCATTCGTTTCTCTAATTACATGAATCTCTGCCATCTGCCCCGCACTGAAGATAAACTACCATTTTAGTCAAGATGCTATAACTTGATTTACGTGGCTATTTTCCCTAATTTTCTAATTTAGACCTTCGGGATAAGGAAAAGCTGAGGACATTCTAGGAGAGTCATTCTTAGGTTTAAAGAGTGAAGAAATCAACCCTTCTGCAGCCAGTGTAAAGAATATTTTAAAATGACAGACAATGCAGTATGTTTCACCAGTAGGAAAGTGATCCTTTGACCTTGTTTTGCATTTCAAGTGAAGTGAAAAGCAGAAGAAGAAATGGGAGTTTCTAAAGAAAAAGTTAAGGTACAGTATTGTAGATTTAAAAAAGACTACAGACCATATGCATCAATGAGGGCTTGTTTGTCCTGATTTCTTTGAAGCAAAGTGGAAGATTTCTTGGTTTGAACACAGAGCTGAAGCAGAACTTTGATGTCTCTTTGTTGCAAAGACCACAACTGAACTAAACCCAAAATGGTAACAGTAGAATGCCCCAATGGGCAGAAGTATGAGATGTAAAAAGAGAGGTCCAGATCACCGTGGTCAGAACAGATCCAATGTAACTTTTCATAAGAGCAGGGGTGTCTTGGCTAAATTCCAACTCAGTTGTGCATGGTATTATTCACATCCTCTCCTCAAGTGCTGTATCGCTGGTAGTTGCTGCTTTTCACCCCAGAGATAGATGCATTCAATGATGGATAAAGTGATTTCCGTATATAGTTTGTATATCAGTGTGTTATACTTATAAAAGGTGAAATGAATGTTTCACTAAAAGGTTGTGAAAAACACTAGCTTCACAGCAAACAGGATCCGGCCCCAAGTTAAAAAGACCAAGCAATGGAGCTTCCATCACTTCCAGTCAGAGATCATTCCATGGCCTCATAAATCATGCTGTCACGAAGATTCTCCCATTATTCAGCTGAAATTTACCCTCTCTTAAATTTCATCCCATTACTTCTATTTACACACCATTGTATCACTCTAAATAATTCTTCCCAGCCTTGGTGTTTACTCCCTTCAGATATTTTTAGATTTATATCCCAACCACCCCATTTGTCATCTTTTAGCTAAGCTGTCCCTATTCAGCTCTTTCAATCTTCCCTCATAAGTCAATCCCTCAGCCCCTTGTTACTTTTTTTTTCTGATCTCTTCCCCATTTGTCAATCTCTTTCTTGTAATGGGGTGAGGCAGAACTGAATGCAATATTCCTGCTGTGATAACTAATGCTGTGGAGAGAGGATCTCTTACCTCATCGATATACAAGGTGATGCCTCGGGACATGCAGCCCAAGACTTCATTGGTCATAGAGCACTGAACTTGAGTCCTCACCATTCTCAGCCATGGAGCCCTTCCAGGGTTACTGTTTCCCTGATTTCTCCTCCTTATTTCCAATTGTTTTTCCCTAAATGTCCAAGTGTGGATTGTTTACCAATTTAAATCCCATTTCGAAATTTTTGGCCCATGCTCATAATCTCTGTAGATCCCCCTGTGTTAGGAAAACCATGTCTTAATAAAGGACCTATTTTGTCCCATTATACTGCTCCCAGGTCCTGGGCCACTCTGTCTCTATCCCTCTGTCCAGGAAAACTAAAGCAAGCTCACTTCAGAATTCCCTTACCAGGCCTTCCAATTGTCTAGCAGATGCCATTGCTGAGAATTTTTAAGCTCTGCCTCTCTCACCTAAGAAGTCCACTGACTTATGGTGGAAGAGATCGAATCCAGGATTCTATCCTCACAATACCTAGTATTACTACTGTATATTAAGCCAACTACTTCACCTTTAAAAGTACCCTTGATGGTCACAGAAAGTACAGCACCCAATGTAAACAGATGTCATTTCTCCAACACATAGTTCTTTATAAAGCTATGGCTGTCCTTTCCACGCATATAAAAAGTCCTATTGTACATTTCCTCTAATACAGTGATCTGAACAAATCAGAACAGAGCAGCCCTAAAATAGCTGATATCATGTAAAACCACAATTTAAACAATTATTTGCTGTGTGCATGCAGTACTTGTGGAATATTATTGCTCAGGGATTTCAAAGTCCTCTGTCTTGCCACAGAAGAGAGGCAGGTGCATGGGAGGCAGCCATGCAAGCTTGCCCAGTCCAGCTCCCCAGACATGGCAGAGAGGGGGTTCAGTCTCCATTCCCTTTCAGCTCTCTGTATCGAGATTCACTGCTAATAATAGAGTTCATGATTAGTGTTAGTTGTGATGGTGTCTAAACACCACACTCTACTGGAGACTACACTGGAGCCACTAATCAGCCATCAAATGACAACAGTTTTCAATCTCTGAGATTGGTCTCAAACCAGTGACATACAGATGAAGAGTGTATTATCTCATTATTCTCATCAAGTCATCTAGTCTCTCAGTACATCTTCAGATACTACATACTGCACATCATCACCGCCTCCTCAACAATATGTGAACTTTTTACACTTTCCCACCCACAGGATTTCCAAAGAGAACAGCTGTTTTCCCCCATACCCTTTTAAAAAAAGTGAAAAACATTTATTTCTAACATTAGCTTCCATTACGCATTCTCCATCTACAACCATTTATAATAGCAGGTTACAGTGATGTAGACACCAGTCCAGTAGGAACCAGCTAGATAAACTCATTTCTTATTGGCCATTCAAGGTTTAGTCTTGTATTAAGGAGAAGATTAAATGGATGTTAGGTTATTAATTATTACAGCATCCAATGTTTGAATGGAGGACAACAAAGTAGAGGTCCTTGAAAATTATGGTAAATACATGGTTACGAAACCCAGTCAAGTTCTAGGCTACTGCACAGAGATGTTCTCCTGGCTCATCCTGGTGATCAAACCAAATGGATCCCATTAGCTCCAGCTTGTGTCTCTGAAGCACAATGAAGTAGGCAGAGGGACAGAATGGGACCCCCAGGGAGCAACTCAAGAAACAGCCAAGAAAGGAGCAAGCTCTGGCAGATAGTTTTTGTTCTCTGTCATATAAATTTACAGCAAGACAATCCCCAGGAGGAAAGTAAGTTTGGACCCTTGCCAGCATCTGTGCGTGCTGTGCTAGGAGCAGGATAGGAATGCCAGTTGCATACAGTCATTGCATATTTTAAATGTAAAATTCACAGAAGCTGAGGTTTACATAGGTAGCTCCAAATTTATGAATTCTTAAAGTATAGAGAGTGAGAGAATACGACAGTAATTTACTGGGCCTGATCATGATGATGGCATCAGAATATAAGTTGTTATCATTGATTTACAATAGGAGCACAAACACTATTTTTCAGTTAGCCATGAAACAACTTCAGAACTTGAATAGTTTCCTTTTTTTTTTTTTTTTGGTTAAAACAAAAGTATTTTTAAAAAGCGTTCCAAATTTTTAAGTAAAAGAGAAAAATGAAACCATCTAAGCATTTACATAATCTCAGTTGGATCTATAACATGACATATCGCAAATCTTGGTCTTTGCCCTGCCGTATCAATGCTGATTCACTCATGGATCTACAAAATTAACAGAAAAAATCCAAATGGTAATTCAGTACTTGTCTGGCCTATGGCAGAAGGGAGGTCTGGAATACTCATGTGATATAAATTATTACAATATCCTGTATGAAATCCTGCTACATATTTTTTCCACAGAACGCATTCTGAAGTTGAAAGGTAACCCTGGGTATGTAAACCTAATCTAGGTAGGTGACTTAAATCTCAAATCAACCAAATGTTCAAATCCTTTACCCTTCCGTTTATTTGTTTTCTTTTTAGTACTTGACAGGAAAAAACACACCAAAGAATAAAAACAGCTATTGAACTTCCCATACAATACCACAGTAATACTTGTCAGCATAACGATCACCATTCACCATCATCAACAACCATAGCCATCACACATCTATGTCCCTCAAGGCACCCAAAAGAAAATATGAGCTTCATAGAGGACCCAGCTGAACAAACCTTAGTTCTGTCAGATCGAGGGAGGGCAGGGGAAAGTGAATTCGAAGAACCTTCATGGCAAATAAGCTATCAAAGGCACACTCATTTATAAATCAGGGAGATCCCGCTCAGCCGTCTCCACTGAGCAAAAGGTGGTGGGATCATACAGGAAGGGGAATGCATCTTCGGTACTTAACTTCCAAATCATTTAGAGACTCCTGGATTAAAAAGCAATACCTTAAACTACACCCGGAAGTTTGTGGGCAGCTAGTGCAGACTGAAGAGCACCAGTCTATGTCTCTGTATGACACACGACTGGTAAGTGGGCACCAACATTCTGCACTAGAAACAGCTCCTGGAAGTTCCACGTAGAGCACAGAAGTGCAGCCTAGGAAAAGGCGATGAAAGGCGTGAATAATTGTAGCAACGTGCACATTAGAAAGAAACAGTCATACAGACAATGACAGAAAATAGAGTTCTTGGCCACAGCTCCTACTTGAGTAGCCAAGTATCTAACAAGACCCCTAAATTATGAACCTGTGTTACAAACAGCAGCCGTGCTCCCTTGACTGGGCAAACAGATATAATATGAGATGTTTCCAGGGGAGTCTAAGCTAGTTTGCCAGCCTGCAAGCCCCAACCATGTGCAGCTATTGGGTCATCCATTCCAGTGAACCAGCCACGTTAGCGATTCAGAGCTAGGTACCATTACTATTCTGAACCCATGTCCTTATAACCCTTCTAGGGGCCTGATCCATACATTGTACAGCAGTGGTGAGAAAACAGTAGTAGCCTGTGGCATTCCACCATAAAAGAGTTCTTGGGATAGACGGCAGTTTAGGGAAGTCCTCTGGGGCTTGTCAGAGAAAGAGGCGGAGCCACTCCTGCTAGGGACAGCAGACATCTCACAATACACCATGATCTATGATATCAAAGGCAGACGACAGCATTAAAAGAATCATCATTCTCATGATACTCAACCAACACTGACAGCACATTTTCTGGGGCCACACCTGAGCCTAAAACCTCACTGACTAAAATCAAGGAAGTCTGAGAAGTCCATATTCCCTCACAGTTGTCCTGCCACAATTTTCTCATCAAGCTTTTCTGAAAAAGGAAGACTGGGTACAGCTATCAATAACAAGCAATCTTTTCTTGAGAGACGTCTACTGTAGTTTCCATTAAGAATAGCTGGTACCCTGCCCACTGATGGGACATGAAAACAACCTTGACCAACAAAGATGAAGTACTTCCCTTCTGGCCATCACAAACCTAACAGCACTTTAAGCCATCTTTACACCACCTGGATTCTGCCTGTGCCAGGGACTGGAACAGCCCTCTACCATGAGTTAGTCTATGAAGGCTGCTCTAACTTATGGTAGCCTTCCCAAGGCTACCAATGGCTTCCTCGGCAGTCCAGAACATCCACAGTACTAGGTCACTATGACCACCTTGTGATGGGGAGTTCATCCCACACTGTAAAGGAAGGAGTTAAAAACAGCCTAGGGAGGCTGCACATGGAGAGAGCTGTACAGAGCAGCCAATCAGGGCCCAGAGGGCTTACCTAAAAGGGGCTGCAGGGCAGAGCAGGGTTAGTTGTTGTGGGAGCCCAAGGAGAGAGGACTGTGTTCCTAGCGGACTGCAGGAAGGCAGCACCTTGGACAGAGCAGTTGCTGGCAGGGACCGGAGGAGCAAGTGGGATCTCCTGGCTGGCTGCTGGAAGATGCTGGCTGGAGGCCGGGAGAAGAGGGAGAAGAAAGTGCTGGAGCCATGGGAAAGTGGCCCAGAGAATTGAAGCAGCTCTGGTGGAGAAGTTAAGGAAAGGCAACAGGAGGCTGCTATTGACAGGGTCCCTGGGTCGGGATCCAGAGTAGTGTTTGGGTCCGGGTTCCCCCCATACACACACCTGCCACTGGGGAAGTGGCTGGACTATTTGGACTGAGATACTTTCCTCTTCGAAGGGGGAAAACACAGCTGGTGACACAGCTGGGGGGCAGTCATGAAAAGGACGCTGCGGTTCCTGGGTTGAGACAGGGCTGTAGACAGAGAAGACAGTGGGAGAGGCACCACCAGGAGAGAGTGCGCCGGCTGAGAGAGCTAATCCCCCAGATGGCCAGCAGGAGGCACCACTCTGATGAGTAAACTCTGTCACACACACCCTCCTCCTGTGCCTGGCACACCCCCTAAACCATAGGCCATGAAGGGGGCAGTGGACCAGTCATACACAGCTCCTGTGGGGGCAGAATTCTCCCTTGGGCTATTGCAGCCCCCATATGCTGCCAGAATACCACATAGAGGCCAGGGCAGGGGCCAAAATATGACCTTTGATCTATAATACCTAATGGAGCCTGGTTTACAGTGAGAAGCTATGTCTTACTGCAAGTTGTACAAGATGGAAAGGAGGTTGTATCAAATAATGTTTTACAGCTATACCCCCTTGGAACATCTCTCATGTCAGGAAAGACCCAACTGTTCCAGATTAATTTGTTTATTTTTTGTGGTTTCACAATAAACAGCTTAACCTTGTTGACAATAACTAGGTGTTTTCTCAAGCTGACAGTATTCTCCCTGCACTGTGCCCAAGCCTAGCCAGCGTGGTCTGTCTTATTCCTTTCTTGAGCATTGGATGGGGAAAAAAAGTTCAAAGCGTGTAGAAAAGAAGGAGTAAAAACATAATTCCGGAAACAAAAATATTCCAATGGCAAAGAGTCTCCATTTTAGACTCACGGATTGCAACTAACCCAGTTAGAAACTGAAACATCTTACATCCCCTGAGAAAAAGTTCTAAACATATGTTTAGCCACTTGTGAGCTTTTGATCCTAATGCACAACACAGGACTAAATAACAATATCAAGTAATGATTTAAAGCAGAAGAGACACCATTATACTAGGGCAGGTTCCAATCTCTTCTGTGAGTTTAGACCCTTAACTGGGCAGATGGTTTCACATCAGGAGATAGGTACAGAATACCGCAATTGCGGCCACTGTCCCGCGACAGCACGGAAGCAGGGGAAGAGAAAAGTTTATTTAATTAAAGCTAATCTGTTAGATTGGTTGGGGAAGAGATTATATAGTGGGGGGGGGCTGAGCTAGCTAAAGAATAACACATGGTGCGCTTTTAAAATGTACAACATGTGAAGCTCGTCTCTAAGTCTGGCGCTAAGGAGCCTGTGGTCTGGCAACAGTAAGGATTTCTGCTTTTTATTTCTTAAATCATCACAAGCATTAGAACTGAAAACCCCACATAATATTCTGAAGGGAAGGACATAAAATCTGAGTTTACATACCGTATACCAAATTAGTCATTGTTCTCATCAGATTTTATGCTTCAACTCAATTTCCACATAATTAAAACAACATTGGATCTTAAAAAAAAAGAAGAAGAAGAAGAATGGTGCCATGCCAAAGCCTGCAATAAGAGCCACTGGCACCAAAACAGTCAAAGTGCAGAGCTTAATTCCCTACTTAATAAGACAATTAAAGAATATTTGGCTACAGCACTCTGCAAGTATCAACATGGAGTGCTGGTATCTCCAAAGGCACGCTGATCTGACGGCTTTATCACAAAGCATCTGTCACGAGCAGATGCCAGCAACACCTGAGAAAAGTGAAAACTAAAATAGGTTAATGTAGCTTTGATACACCCAGAGTTCTTCATTGTCCAGTATGTCTAGTTCTGAAGGTTTAAAGGGACAGTTTAATTGCAATGTACTTTTACACAGGTATCTCTAAGGTGCCACAAGTACTCCTGTTCTTTTTACAGGTATCTATATATACACACTAAAGAAACCTTTGCTCTTATCCTCCATTAATAACCCACCCTAAACCATAATATTACCATTGTATGCTGAAGTGTTTTGAACCATTATTATAAGAGTTTTATAAGGATACTGATATGAGTGATATTTTTAACTATGAGAACATATTATGATTGATGCTTTGAGAGCCACAGGTGAAATGAATTGTAAGTGCAAAGTACTTCTCATCTGGAGACCCCAGAGCATAGCTATCTCTAAGTTTCAAATGAAATAATTCTCAAACATTTTCCCCTACCAGGCTTCATGCTATTTCAGAACTGAACCAAGTGGAGAGAAAAAGATAAGATAACCACAGTGATATAAGAACTAATTAGTCATTTCATTACCTGGCTCGAAGACAGGACACTCTGCAGTTTTGTGACCTAAAAATGCCACTGGTGACCTTAAAACTCATGCTCAAGGGTGCTTAGAAACGTGTAACCTCCAGGGAAAGAGGGAGGAACATATGATGCCTAAATTCCATTAGCTCATATTAGCTGGTGAAATAGTAGAGACGGAAAGGTGTGACATTTTAAAGCTACCAGCCTATAAAACAGCACCTGCAGCACTGCACTTTGTTTGAACCTCAGCACCGATGGTTCAGCAGTCCAGCCTACACAGTAAGTTACACAACTGTTCTTAGGGATGGGTGATTTAGTACACCCAGAAGGTATGCTGTTTGGCTAATAGGAAACACAGCCTGCATCTTAGCATCTAACATATAACAAGAGAAAAAAGAGCCCTGTATTCATTACAGGGCCACTAAACTGCAGTCATCTCTAGGGTGGCAGCCAATCACCCACAACATCACACTAAGTAGGAGAGGGAAACTAATGATTAAGACACCCAGGATAAACTCCTGCTTTCACAAAAAGCATCTTGGACATTTCATAGTCACACAGGACCGTGATTCTTAAGGTCTTGTTCAAAAGATCCACACATAGTGAACCACACAGAACTGAAGTTTAGCCTGCCTTCACTGGATGGAGGGCAGGCCTGTGTGATGCTGGCAGGTCCATTCAGTCTGGAAGGGTGTACATATGAGAACAAGGAAAAGTGGAAGCCACATGGGCTTTGGCCATTAGATCCATTTTATCCTGCCCCCTGTCAGTTCTCCCTCCCTTAAAGTGATTTTTGGAGCATGCGATCATCAGACTGTGCATACAACGCAGATTTCATATGCTCTACATATTTACATCCTAAGCACACAAGTCTGAGAGAGACCAGAGGAAAGGGATGCCTGTTGGAAAAGCCATCCAACCTTCTGTGCTTCTTCATGTATCATCTGAAAAGAGGGAGGTAGAGGTAACTAATCTTGAGTGGCATGCTCCTATTTTATTATTACTACCCAAGTCCCTCCCAACGGTTAATGTTCCCTCCTTTCATTACAATCCTCCTTCTACAAGCTGCCAAATCCTCCAGGAATCAGCCTCACCCCCACGCCTCCTATCACCATATAATATCCACTAGTCCCAAAGTGGGAATTCTGGTCCCACTATTGGAGGCACTGAATTTAGCAGAATGATGTCATCACATATTCCAAAACTCAACTGGCACCGTCACAGCTCTAGGAGTAAATGTATAAGTGTCAAGAATTTTGCTTTAACTAGAAGATGCAATCAGAATATATTCTAAGGAACAAAGTGGTGCCTTAAGGAGTCCTTGAGACAGTGGAACCAAGATGGGTACAAAGGTTCTCTCCACTCTCTTTTCTTAAAAAACCTTGCACATACAAGGAAATGAAAGACTAATACATTCATTATAGCCATGGGCGTAGGTTGGGGGCATTGCCCCCCCAAACTGCAAGCCTTGGACAGATGTAGAATTAGCACCTCTCCCCACTCCGCAGCCTCATTGGCCTGATGGGAGCTGCCCCCCCACCAAATATAGAAGTCAAACTATGCTTATGATTATGGCCCTGATTTAGCTAAACACTTCACATGTTCAACTTTATGCAGTATTAATGCTCAGAATACAGAAATATTCAGGAATAGAGCTGTGAGGAGAACAGAAGTTCTGTGTCATGAAGGATTTTGAGATTTGGTTATATTCCAAATCAGAGCAGAAAACAAAAATTTTGAAATTTCCCATGAAAGGGGGGAGAAATGTATATTTCTTCTATCAAAACATTTCATTTTGATTTTCATTTTTTAATTTGGTATTAAAATGCAAAGGTAAAAAAATTCAACATGAAAACATCACTTCAGAACAATATATCTAAAATTTTAATTCAGTTACATTTTTTAAACTCCTTGGGACTTTTTCAACCAGTTTTTTTCCAAAATCAAATTCTGTCAATCTCAACCTGAATTCATGAAGCATTTTGATTTTGATGGAAGTGGGACCACATATTTTAACATAATATGGTTCTGCCAAAATTTCTCCAACCAGCACTAGTTAGGAAATACCAAAGCTGTGGTTCCCAAAACAAGATGATTAGCTTGACCACTGTGCACATGGGGGGAATTCACCCCTCTGCAAAGGGCACTTTACAAAGCCCATGTACCACTTACCTCCTATTTTGAGTGGAGAACCAGGGTGAATTTTTCCCATATATTAAAAAGAGACACATAACTGCATATACAGTCCTTCAAACTACTACCCATCAGGTGAAATCCTGCAGTCCTGTCAATACTCCTATGGATTTGCCTGGGAACAATGGATGAAAGCCAGATCTACTCAGGGTCTAGTCACATGACTGAAAGCTCCAGGATCCACAGACAAATACGCCGTATGGTTGAATACTGCTCAGAAAAGCTTACTTTTGAATTTGTTAATTCAATGGGATTCGTACTACCTGGGCAATGACGACCAGACATTTACTCTAAACCTTGACATCTGGACCACAAACTTCAAAACCTAAACATACTGTCACTACCTGTACGCACACAATGTATCAAACAGAAGTTCCTCAGGTCTGTTTATTTGAAAAAAATTGACTGATGGACTTTCAGTCTGTCATCAGAGTGACCTCAATTTTTTGAGAAATAAAGTCAAAATCTATTCTTATCTTCAGAGATTCAAGATATATTTATGTGTCAGACTTCTTCTCCCTTGTCCTTAGCCTTTGGGAAGCATTCTAAAAATGATATCAAAGACTGAAAACCCTGCGATCACACTCACATTCACCTTTGACCCAGAACGCCTATAGCTCTCACCAATTCTTCAGATTGTTCTGAGTGTACGGTTAGAGACTGCAGTCCCCCAGAATGATTCTCAGTGCATATTTAGGAATGAAATAAAGACTACTTTGCATAGTAAAACCCATTGTGCAGATCTTTAAAAAAAAAAAAAGAAGAAGCTAAACTGACTTGGTTTTTGCAGTTTTCTACTACTTCATAGACTTTAAAGCCTCATTTCCTCACCAATACCCTTCTCCCCCATATACACAAATATTTGATTATTCTGTTTGAAATGTCTCTGTAGCATCTAGAGGAAAAAGATGCCCAAAGCAAACGCTGATTGATTCTTCCTTAGCCCTCAAGATGTGCTTACACAGCAAATGCACACAAATCTCACATTTCACATTTTAAAATATGTACTTTTTAAAAACTCAAACATAATGAATGTGCTTAAATATTAGAACTTGCAATTATTAAGTAAATCACAGTACCTGTAAAGCTTCCATTTGCAGAACATTAATTCATGATGGCATGTAAAACAAATTCATCACGCTCGTTATATTGTAGTCTGATTTATGTCGGGATTGGAAAAAATAAAAATCATGGGCACAAAATTATGTTGACAAGATGTACATGCTCTTTGAGGCCTGAGATTTTTTTTAAAGCATCAAAACAACTAAATTATGGGAAAGAGGGGTGGGAGCAAGTATCTTTAAAAATGAATAACACACAGGCTTCACACATACACACTCTCCAGTTATTAATGTCAAGCATGATAAAGATACTAGAAAATCATTACCATTCATAGCCACTAACAGCCATTAAATTTCAATCAATTCAACTTAACACAAGTGTACTTCAGTGGCCCTTACAGTTCCTTATAGATGTGGCTCAAAACGTCCTGTCTGACTTATTGCATTGTCCACCACACAAAGAGGCATTGCTAAGGATCGCTCTGAAAAGGACCTATCTTGGTCTTTGGAACTGATGCTCTTTTAACACCACAGTAATCAACAGATCTTTCTTTTAAGAAGGGCTGATAAAAGGGGGCTCTAATACAATCTACAGATCAATATAAAGGGGGAGGGGTGAATATACTCTAATTTTTGCTAAAGATACTTCTTTTCATGAAGTTGAAAAAAAGTGACTGGCTATTTAAAGGGTTTTTCAGTTAATAGTAATAACTGCATCAAACTACTTAAAATCATTAGATATCTAATAAAGCTGGAATTGATAGACAACTTTCAGGTCACCCACTCACAATATAATTTAACATCCTTGCTCTATAAGCTGGGGGTAAAACTAAAGTTGTATTTAACTTTCAGTAAATGAGCATTCAAAATTGTGATGGTGATAATTATCAAGTACAAAGGTACAATGTTACAGCATCACATTGGGAACCCCCCCCCCCAAAACAAAACAAAACAAAAACGATTTGTTCAGCTGAGCCGTTCATAGCATTCTTAAAATGGAAATTGTCCTGCCAACATTAAAGGAATTGGAGTAATGGGTAATATACTGCAGCTCCCAACTGAACAGAGCTCTGAATTCATACAGGTTTTAGTTAGTTACACAGCTGTAAGGTAAAGGCATGTTACTCTGCAAAGGCTTCACTGGGTTCACATTGTTTATTTGCATGCAGCGCAGTCTTGGAGCCTTACCATTCACCTTTCATGGAGGAAAGAGTGTTTTTACTTTTTCTAAGTAGGAACCCAATGTTATTCAATGGAATTCACCCTGCAGGGTACAAAATCCTTTGAATAGACCAGGTGGAAGTATAAACCACAGGAATGTATTCCTATAATGAATACAATCATTGACGTGTATGAAACACGAGCAACCACAGATATCTCAAAATTTATAATACAATTATGGTATATCTAGGGACATTTGCCCTACACTAGCTGTTAACCCATCCCTTACACACAGTACTGCGGTAATGGTCCAAAGCATGACGACTTACAGTAATATTACTGAAATGTTTTGGATCATTCTGCAGAACATTATAATTTTCCTCCCTTTAGGTTTTGCACTTTAGTATTTCATTCAGACTAATAAGTAACAGTAACACTCTCAATGGATAGCAAAGAAATATCTCTAACAGATGTGCACCTCCATTTTCATTTATTTTCCAACACTTGCAAGCTGCAGAAACAAAATGAATGTTAAAAAGTGCATTGCTAAATTTCCCCCTCACCCCCAATGACAGGATCGAAAAAGAGCCATAGTTCAACAGATTCCATAAAGGTAAATTGCTGCATGGAAAATGTCAGCAAAACTTAATCATACTGGAAGCCACATTTAATTAGAGCTTTTTCGTTGCAGCTGGGAGAAAAGAAGAGCTTTAACTATGTCACCTGAGATGGTCTAGATACTGAAACTATTTGTAAGTTAACAAAAACATTTGCATCACAAAGCGCTCTAGGGCAGCACAGTAGTAAAGCAGATGTGTAATGAACAAAGATCATGGCACCAAAACAATCAGGGTTGTAAATAACTACTAGTAATCTGCAATCATTTAAATTTTGGTTTAATTACCAGATAGCAAACAGGTTTCATTCTAACATAGGTACATACTTTCCAGAATACACACTTTATCATATTTAACTCTATAAGCAACACAGTCAAGAATCTGAAACTCAGAAAAGTAACAACAACAACAACAGAGAGAGAGAAGTGATAAGAATTAGACTTAGTACTAGGTCACACACATTAAATAAACTTTGCCCTGGAACAGAATTACTAATGCAGCCATTTCAACTGTATCTACTGTAAGTACTACAGTTACACTATCACACACAAGGGAGGCAAGGGGGTACAGGCTAAAGAAAAAAATTCAATCTAGCGCTAATGAATAAAAAGTTCCTTTTATTTCACTGTTGTTTTTGGTTCATTAAATTTTCCACAGATTTGCAGAGAAGAAAACGTGATCAATAAACCTTGACAAAAGTGAACGTGTGAAAAAGGCAAGAGAAAGGCACAGGAAGATAAAAGTGATATCCCGATCACAGATTTCAGAGGCAGATGACCAGAGCTTTGGGCTGCTGAATAATCTGAATAGACCATCATTTCTTTACAGCCTTTCACTTTCTTTTCCCTGACTGTTGGAACTCTTCATTCAATACAATAGTAAATGCACTAAAACTTTTTTTCTTATGCTAATGGCTGAAATCGGGTACTCACAGTTAAAACACACTTCCCACCAACTTGTTTTCTTAAAAAAAAAAAAAAAAACACATTAACCTATTCAAGTTAAACCAAAATGTCAAAGACAGCTTAAAGCTTACTCTTGCAATTTCACAAAATTAAAGGATAAAGCTGCTAAACTCCTTTTGAATGAGAATAAATGCTTAGAAGGTAGAAGAAATAATATAGTAATAAATTCTGGAACCTAAAATTCTAATTTCATTCTTTCTGGATATTTATAATCTACTTAAAGGTGACAGACTCAAAAAGATTTGAGGCATGAAAAAATTTATCAACAGGACAAGGCTCCCAGTGATTACTATCAGGCTTTGAACAAGACACTAAGGCCTCTATTTTCAAAAATGCCCACTGATTTTGGGTGTCCAGTTTGAGAACATCTACGGCCCCATTTTCAGCGGGGTAGAGCAACCATAAATCCTACTGAAGTTCTTGCTGCATAGGACTTCTGAAAATCAGGCCCTAGATGTCTCAAACTGCACCAAAACTAGTGGACACAAACAAATAGCAGCCTAAATAATTCATCCCTCCCACATCAAGCTTAGTATGGAAGATCAGATATATGATTTCTCAATGGATTTCAGAAAGGAACATATTAACTGTTCCTGATCAGCTGTTTACATGATCTAATGCTATATCTCTCTTATTTGATTTTACACACACACTTTTATGTATGTGTGTGATTATTGCTTGCTTGCCAACACAACGTCTTCTTGTACTGGAAATCATTCATGCTGGTTTTATTTTGTTATATTATCCCTCATAATTACTGAATATCTATTTTTAGGTGGTATTGGGAATGTAGCAGAAGTAGCTGTAAGATACTGAATACTGGTCAATGTTTGCTACAGTTTTTTAAAATACTTACACAGGTATATAAAGCACTTGTGCAGTTTTCAACCAATGCTTTGCAATCTTCTCCATCAGTAGAAATGCAGACTATTGAATGAGCTGCCTAAACTGAGAGTGGGAAGTGCAAATATCAAATTTCTGTGAAGCCCTGGAAGCTATGGTTTGGAGTGGCAACTAATTAGTTTGATGCTATGGTCACATCTAATGTTCCAAAGTAGCCTCTTTTAAAAACTCACTGACTCAGAATCCTCCACCAGATTATTAAGTGGCCTCTTTGTGGGGAAGCAATGGATAGGTGTTTGCTGCACAAATAAATATAGATTTTGGTGACTGTTTACTGAATCCACTATCTTCACTAATCTGCACTTGGAAACTTGTGAACAGAGCACTTCTCAGAGCACAAAAAGCACGGAGTATTTGTGTATCTTTCAGATTGCAGTACAAACAACTGGCTTACAGTAGGCCACCAAAAATAGGGGGAGGCAGTTGACTGGGTTTCTACTTTAAAGTTAAGAATTGAGATCATCCTAGTGTTGTTATTTTGATGTGCTACCTTGTCCCAAAACAATAAATCTAGTGTTTGAAAGCTGCTTTAAAAACACCAACTAAAATATCAGGATCAGGAAAAAAATTAATCATCTTTAAATCACTGATAGACTCCAAGATGTAATTCCAAAACCATCATATAGTAAGTAGTCCTTTCTGTCTGGTGACATTAGCAAGGCACTGTAAGGAAAAGACCCGGTTCCGGTTTAAGGTAACCAGAATAAGGAAAACAGCAAAATGATACCAGTCTTTTACCGTAAACATTTCAATTGCTTTTCAAATCTCATCCAAAAATGTGGTCATTTATATAATTTCATGGTGAAAGAAACAACACTATCCATTTGTTTGTTTGTTTTAAAGTTAAGGTGACATGAAAATCTAGGTTATGTACTAGAGAGGTAGGATCAAGTTCTGTTTTCATTTATACATGTATAATCCGAAGTAACTTCAACTCCAGTTTATCAGAGAAAATTTGGACCCGATTCTCTATTTTTTCTCATATTAATGAGCTAATCCAAATACAAATAATATTTGTCCATCTGTATACATCCCCTTTGACACACTGAAAAAAAGAGACATTGAAAGGAAGTTGGAAACAGTCCTCAAGATCTGTTGGTTTTTTTGAAGAACAGCCGTTGCATTTCTGGGCACTTCAAAGTCACATACTTAAGACAACAACAACATTCAAGATCAAGTGAATCTTACCTCACCTTTCTTTAAAGATTAGCTCTTTTACAAACATACAAGACAAGGCTGGATAGACAGGGATCCATAGAATAATAGTTCAACTTTACTTAATCGTGCACTTTCTGGTATTCTGGGTAGGTCATCTGATCAAAGTATGACAAGTTTCAAAAAACTAACTGCACTAAAAAAAATCCTGTTGAGTTTAATTCATGTTTTAAAAATGTGTCAGATTTTTAATTACACGCAATATGCCCTTTTTTAGTAAAATTAAAGTTTGACAGGTGTCAAAATTTCCTGGAATTCCAGCCCAAATGCAAATTACCATATCCACAGCTTAGAAAAACTGAATCAAACCAATTCAACAAAGGTACATGCTATACACAATAATTACCATGCATTTCAAGCAATCAAGTAGTGTACATGATAATTTATCAGGGTTTCCTTTCCCAGGTAAATGTAAAATGTAGGCAGAATTCTCTGCTTTTCCCCTAGCAAAGTTATACAAATTAGTTTTAGTAACCTAAAAACAAATCTTTTTTAAAAAACCTAAGGTAGCTAGAACAAACAGATCAAATCGGTAAGTCTTATAGCAAATCAGTCTATTCCACATCTGTATATTTTGGATTTCATGGTTTATTTACTTTACTTTCTTGGCACTAGCTCCACAGTGCATGCCAATACAATATTTGTTTAAATGCTATTTTATGCAGCATGCTAGTGAAACGTTTACTTTCAAATTCTTGTACATCCCAAGAGCCTCAATTGCAAAAAAAAGTTTTACAACTGCTCCTTTTGTCTATAGCCGTTAAGCTCTAAACATTTCATCATAACCCAATAAAATGTTTGTTTCAATATGTGTAAAGGAGGGCGTATCCTTAATTGTATCAAATATAGAGAAATCTAAACAGATTAGACATACACACATTATACACACACACACACACACACACACACACACACACACACACAGATGTGGTAGTAACTCCATAGTTAAGACTGTGTTCAGTTATATATAACTGGTTATATATACACATACACGCACCCATATACATATACACACACATGTGCACACTCACTCATACGCAAAGAAATATACACATATAATAACCTTTAAAAATGTACTTGCTCACTAGCCCAGGGCTAGTATTTTTTTTCCATGGATCACTAACATTTTATTTTTTCCCCATCAACAATATAATAAAAGATGGTTTAGTAGATTTGGGGGGGGGGCTGTACTAGTACATTTTCAAACGTTGCCATGTTACGTGTATACATACATGAGCATATACACATGATAGATAAAAGAGAGCTTTGCCTTCTGTAAAAGAGTTGTGGGATAGATACTTAATCTTGGCCCACGAAACTTTCTGAATAATCCCACTTTCCAAGTTTGTGATCAAGTAGTATGTGTACAATTGGAAAATCCTTTCACTGGGCTGGCACTCTGTCCCTGGCTGGACAAACACCTCATGGTGAGAGTGAAAGTCACAGAGTCTATTGCAGGCAAACTCTGTACAGGATCTTATTTTATTTATTGAAAAATCATCCTAATCTCCTGGGCTGGAAAAATCAGGTTTCCTAGGAAATGACAGTAATTACTTGAGGCAGAAAAGGCATCTAGATGAGCCGATCCCCCCGATTGTTTTAAAGCCACTGAGTCCAGGGGAAAACTCTCTGCTCTCTAAATCCTTAATAGGATTGGCGCCCAGCTCTCTCCAAGCCGCTCCTCATCACACAGGGATCAAGTTGCAGCAGTGGATTTTTGAAATTCCTCAGCAAATATACTTGTTGAAAGATTGCTCCTCCCGGGGACGGGGGGGGAGGGGGAGAAAAAGACGGGTGGGGGGCAAACTTAAAATACAGTAGTAAATTCACGGATCACTTTGGAGAGCAAAGCTACCTTAAGCAGGAAAACCAGCAGGTCTCGGCACTGCCTGGGGGCAGCACGGGGCAGAAGTTGCAGGGAAGTGACTGTCACTTAAGCACCGGTCCCCACTGTCCCAATATTACTACTGTACCCTTCCAGCAGCACGGCACCCCTAAAATAGGGGTGGGGCACCCCACAGGATGCATGCAACAATTCCATTCACGGACGGAGGACAGGGAAGCAGTGGGCTGCCCCCCCCCTCCCCCATCTAAGCAGCTTTGCAGGAGTGAGGTGGGGGAAAGCAAGGAGCCTCTCGCAGCAAAGGTCTCCCCCGAGCAAACTACACCTCGGCGGGCTGGAGATGAGGGGTCGGGAAACACCCCGGAACTGCCGGGATCTCCCGCGGAATCAGCATTAGGCGACCCCCGGGGTTCCAGGGTGGCCAGGCAGGGGTGTAATTCACACCGCGACTCTGGTCAGTTTCAGCTCCGCTCCGGAGCGATCGGGATCCCGCACCCTCGTGCTCAGTCCGCCCCAGCTCGGAGATGGAAACAAGCAGGCAAGTGAGCCAAGCACAACAGCCCCAAAAACCCGCTGCCCAAAGTTGCTGAGATAAATCTCCCCTCCACCCCACGGTAACCAGCGCAGGGAGCCCGTGCCACTTACCTGCTGGCAAAGTGCAGCGCCTAACACTGGCGGCAGGGGACTCTACCCCTGTGCTAGGGAAGCATGATCCGGCGCAGTTTAGGGAAATTTCTTCCCCACTTCCCACCCCCCCTCCTCACTCTCCCTCTCAAAACCCAGGCACCCCAAAGAGAAAGGGAAAATCATCCAAAATCAACTTTACCCAAAGAGAGAACCCAGGAAGTTTCCCCCGTGCCAGCAGCCGCTCCGGAGCAGGGCTACTCATTCAGCCCCCCATCATAAACTTGGGGGGGCGTGGGAGGGACTTTCCAGGCGTCCTTCCCTTTGGTGCCTTTTTTAAAAGCTGTGGCTGCGGCCGCCGCCACCACCACAAATCCCGGCTGCAGCTTGGCTCTTTTCCCTTCTTCCTCCGAGGAGTCTCATTGATGATCGTTTGGAGGGGAGAGAGTTTAAAAAAGTGTCGGGAGCCTCCGCTGCTGCTGGCGTGTTTCTGCACTTCTGCCATCCATCATCCCAGCGTAGGACACCGACACACACACACGCTGAAGTTTAGGAGGACTGTAGGGGGGGAGGAGAGAGGAGCTTTTGTCTTTCAAGCACCGACACAAGAAGAAAGTTTAAAAAAAAGAAGGGGGAGGGAGGGAAAAACTTTTCTCTCCCACTCTCTTAAATTGAATTGGGGTTTGTTAACTCAAGTCAGATGATCTCCATAGTCAAAATCCAGTGCCGGATCTGTTTTCACTCTAATCCTCCTCCCCCCCTTCTCCTCCAGTGAATTGCACCATTTGCTGCTCCAGATGGGCCGGGCCTTTCTCACATACTGGAGTAGAGAAGCACAGCAGAGGAGGAAAAGTAGCTAGGATTCCCTGCAAGAAACCTGTCAGATTCCCTAGCACTGGGCAGGTTGATTTCCTCCTCACTGGCCCAGCGGCGGTGTTTGTGAATCAGTAAGAATGAGTCCACGCATACCTGATTTCAGTAGCTCCATGTCCATTCTGGGCAATCAGTTAGCATAGCTGACACATTGTATCCAGTTTGAATTCTCGCTCACACTCACTCACTGGTAGTTTTTTCAACCAGATGGAAATAATCTGAAACAAAACAAACAAAACACCCCTAATTTCTTTGGCAAAGAAGGTTTGTGTTTGTGTGAAGTCACTTCTAAGCATCTTGGATTCATTGGCTAGTGGCAGGCTGCAGTTAGACTGATGGCTAAGTGGGCTCTGGCTTGCCAATAACTTTTATTTTTAACTTGGAGTATTTGGAACTCATTTAACAAGCTAAACCTAAAGTTTGCATTACTTCTGAGACTCCTAACTGGGCTGTAAAAACAACCCACTGGTATCTTCTGTGGGAACAGAGGTGGAATACAGCTGGCTTTAAGTCTACGGTAGATGGAAAAATACTGCAGCTACATGAATAAAATGTTATCTCAGAAATGCTCCAAACTCTTAAAGTCTGTGTGGGTTTCCCCCCCCCCCCCCTTTATGTAGCTCATTGCTTTTGTTTCAAATACAATAGCAGGCAAACACAATATTAAAGCCTTCCAGATGGGATCGCCACATGCCCTAAGGGCCTGATCCATAGCCCATTAAAGTCAGTAGAAAGATGCTAACTGACTTTACTAGGTGTTGGATCAGGCCCTAAAATGCTTTATTTTTTAAAAGAACAATGATGCATCCATTTCTTGTAACAGACATTTGTAATGGACAATATTTTACAATCAGTAACCACACAAGTTAGGGAACTGGTGGAATAGAAGAGTTTCAAGTCCACACAGCAAAACACAGTCGATGGATTCTCGGCTGTTCTGTTTTCATACTGTGTCGGGGTCCGATCCAACTGCTACCGATGTCCATGGAAAATCAACCAACAACTTCAGTGGAAGTTGGATCAAGCCCTAAGAGGTGTAGTCTCAGCAGGTGTAAATTGTCAATGTACAATTTGCCCCTAACTGTCTGCAAACATATGTAGATTTCAGAACGATCTTTAGTAGGACAAAGTATTCATTAAAGATTTTCCCTAAATCTTATTAACTAACCTTGTCCTTTAAGCATGTTATTCTTTTAATCCCCATATGTTTTAAAAGTGAGACTCTAATGGGGAGGGGGGACAAAATAGCTTTAGTGTGTATTGATCTGCTTCATATATATATTAGTATCAGTGAGAAATGCAGCAGTTTTAATTTACGATATCACCAATCTGGGCTGCCTATGGCAATAAGCTTTGTCTGTGTTTTGATTTCTTTGGCTATGGGGTTTATTACAAGTTTATAAAACCCCCACAGCTAGATGCAGTGTGTGGCACCACACAGTATCTGGTCATAGAGTTGGTGTCTGACTCTGAAAGGATTATATCCAGTGCTGTAAAGGGTCTTGCTCCATTACCTCCTTGCTACTAGTATAAGGACATGACCAGAGTAAAGGGGGCAGGTCACTATGCTACATCAATCCTCAGTTGCAGTTTCAGTCCCTTGGGCTGCTCTAATTTATGCCAGTGGATTAACTCTGCACACAGCTTGGCAAACCCTTCTCCCTCCTGACTTGTGTTGCATGCAGTCCAGCCAGACCACCGGATCTACTTCACAATTTTAAGCACCTCTAAAAATCAGGCTACTTATCTGGGTGCCTCAACTTTAAGCACTGGAGTTTGAAAGTTTTGGCCTTAACCTTTGGATGGCAGTAAAAGACTACTGTTCAAGGGCATTCCTTGTACCATTTATTTCATTCAGATGATCTTGAGAAGACCTGCCCAGCCCACGGACCACTCTTTCAATGGCCTACTAGGACATTCTTACAGCAATCTTTTGTCCATGGTTAGTACTATGTGTGGCTCCTAAGCACCCTCTTCCAGGTTTGTCTTTATGGGACACCTTGGAATACTGATGACCTGCGAAAGATGAAGTGGAGGGAAGTGCTGGGGAGACAGCTAGAGTGCCAGTAGTGAAAAATCTCAGACTGAGTCAACTCATTTGTGCCCAAGTATTTTAAATCGTATGCCATGCCAGTGCAGGAAGAAAGAAAGAGGTCCTTTTCTCCCACCATCACATTCATGACGTCGAAGTTAGCAGACCAATTCTGGGCAATAGACAGTTTGGCCAACCCTTAACTCTGCCTCCAACTGGAGATATCATTTTACGCTGTCAGAAGTTTTAATTGCACTTTGCACTAAAGGTCACTTAATTCAGACTGAGGTTTTGGTTTCCATAGGGGCAGAGTCAGTTCTGGCCGGAACAAAGATTGCCTCTTCTCTGTATTAGTTTCAAAAGGAGGCTCCTTACCCTGGAATGCATTTACCAGTTTGATTCTCTAAAAAATAATTTGTTTATCTTCAGATCATATCACAAGATCCACTTGTTCTCCTAGGGTTTTCCTACTGTGGAGGAATGATGGGGTGGGGGTGGGAGAGATACAGGGAGGGATGATTGGACAAAAGGTTGAGTAGGATCTGGTAAGGGATCACTTTGTGGGACATTGGTCCTCAATTATTGTATATTTATTAGTGAACATGTGCCCAGAGTTTTGGATGGGCACATTTTTAAGACAGAAAAAAAGAAAAAAGAAAGGACAAGGGATTGATCCTGAGCAGTATTTTAGCAATATGGCACAATATTCAGCTCACAGATGTATATGTGCAATTTCATTGGAAAAGTGGCCCACTGTGTCAAGATTACGCTGGAAACTTTTCCCGTTTGTGAAGAGGTTACTGGTGATGGTTGAATCCCAAAAGATTCAGCAATTCTGTCTAGCTGAGTACCCAGAAGTCGGTATCTATCTGAAGAATTTTATATAGCACCTATCACTGGGAAATGAAAATGATGTTTATCCAAATCTTTGCTGAACATCTTGGGCCAGAGCCTCAGCTGATGTTAACTGACATTTCCACTGAATTCAATGGAGCTACACCAATGTACATCAGCTGATGATCTGACCACTTGATCACTTCCTTCTTCTGGTCTGGCTGCAAGAACAGTCTTTCACATGGTATTTTGACATCTATTGGCCAAAGCCAAAAAATACAGCGTTGTGAAGTTATGTAAATTTTAATGATAAGAAAAGTTTTTCAGATCTCAGAGAAGTTTGTCTGGATTTTGGACTAAATGTTTGAGTCAGTTTTTATGTTCTCTGAATTGCTTTTCTCATTCCTAGTCCATATAGTTCTTCCTTTTTCTAATCCGTTCACTAGAGTGTTCCCTTTTTGTCTTCCCCAAGTGTCAGATTAAAAAGATGTAAAGAATGAACTGGCATTTGACATGATGAAAAATGAAAATATGACACTGGGGTCAAATTCTAGGCTCTTCCATCTGTTCTTACATCCTACCCCTTATGGATAATTTGATTTAATAGGGTGAAATTGCTAGAGATGGTTGAGGGTGGAGTATTCCAAAAATGTCATCAACATTTTTGATTGAAATTCAAAATCTCAACAATGAAAAAAATCATTCACATTTGGAGAATTCTGACCAGCTCTCATTTGGGACCTGAAAGAACATCTATTAAAGACTATGGAATGAGTCCAATTGACTGCAATAAGAGCTGGATCAGACTTTAAGAGAACAGTTGTGCTTTTTTAAACCATATAGCAGGGAGATAATCCTCTATTAAATTCTATAGGATGCTTAAAAAACAACCTATGGAAATTTATCTTTGATTTGCTTCTTTAGAATTTTTCTCTAAAGATTTTCCCACCAGAAGGAAGGACCATCCTCATGATAAACCCTGCAGGTCATTTCAAAATCCCAAAAGGAAAACAGTGAATACACTTTTGTAGCTGTTTCCAGCAAATTCACAGTTAAGTATTCAGCTCTGACTCCAAAGCTACTGACTGCAGTTCCATGACAGATTTAGGCCTTGCAACAGAGTTTGCCTGCACCCAGTCAATTGGAGGATCAGAGCCTTGTATTCAAATGCAGTTCTCTTTTGGGATGAAGATTTAAAATTATTACTTTTAGAATTATCACTAGGACATACATAGTACCTTGAAACTCTCTCATTTGGCTCTACCATGTTATGTGTGTCTGATTTAGCTCCATGCAGCAGGGACTATAGGCCAAACTCAGTCTTGGGGTAAACAAGTGCAACTCTATTGAGGTCAGTAAAGTTGCACTGGACTGAATGTCGCCTCATGCCTATACAACATCACACACACCTATGATGTTTAACAAATTAACAACAAAGCACATCATAGACAAAAGGAGTTGGTTGGGAGGATGGGGGAGATTTTTGGCACAAAATATACAAGTTGTTTTTTATTTAAAAAACAATAACCCTGCTAGCCAATGGGAAGGCATAGCTATAAGTAAACACCATTTATAATATCACTGCGTAGCATGCTGACCAATATTGTCTCATTGTTTCCTTGTCCTCCCCTGTCTGTCTCCACCAGCTGTCTCTTGTCTTAGATTGTATGCTCTCTGGGGCAGGAACCATCTCGGTGTGTTCCGCAGCTTGTGTAAACCTTTACATGTCCCCTCACTATTCCCCACCAGGTACAGACATGTCAGCTACCAGAAAGTGTCATTTCAACACTAGCTTCCTTAAGATATTCCTGAAGGATCCATTCTTGCCATTTCCTATGTCTGCAACTACAATACTCACTGGTCAGGAAAGTGATAATATCTATAAAGTATTCCATTGGTATGTGGTATCTACCCAAAATGAGCAAGGAGACAATGTTTGTATTCAGTTTAGAATTGAGCTAGAGGCATGGCCCCCAATTCAGCAAAGCATTTAAGTGTGTGCTTAACTTTAAGCACATGCTTAAGTGCTTTCATAGAATCATAGAATATCAGGGTTGGAAGGGACCTCAGGAGGTCATCTAGTCCAACCCCCTGCTCAAAGCAGGACCAATTCCCAACTAAATCATCCCAGCCAGGGCTTTGTCAAGCCTGACCTTAAAAACCTCTAAGGAAGGAGATTCCACCACCTCCCTAGGTAACCCATTCCAGTGCTTTGCTTAACTGAGGCCCTAATTGGGTTAGAATAAGACAGTGTTAGACACCTCAAGCTGTTCTTTTAAGATCTTCTCCTATCTGAACTAGAAAATAGGCCCTCTTCCATTTTGGCTGTGACCCAGAACCAAAGTGGTATGGGCAGATTCTGATCTAGGAATCTGACTCCAAAGCTCCCACACCCCAAAATGTAAAGGGTTTAAGATTAGAGGTTCTGATTTGGGTCTCTCTCTACCACACTATTTATATTTCCAGCTTAGAAGTATGAAAATTACACATCCTAGTTTACACACAACTAGAGAAATACCTGACATTTCAGAAATGAGGGCATTGATATAGGTGGGCACTCAATGTTAAATTATTTATGAACAATTTTTCTTATGCCAATCAGCAGGTTTTCATAGTCATGAAATCCATCCCCTAATTGTACCCTCTTGAGTTAGTGATCACACTGGGGATAATGACTTGTCTACCTGGGGAGTGATTGGGAATGGGAAAGGAGCAGCATGCCAATGGGTGTGCATATTTCAGATTGCTGGTGTTCCTTCTGGCTCTTCACTCTTTCAAAGTCAATGTTTTTAAAAGTCAAAGGACTTCTCCGGACATTTGGTGGAGTGGGGCTGGGGTGGGGGGCTGAAATATGCAAAATAGTACATGTGGGTGGCAAATGATTTGATAAACAGGGGTATAAGGCAACACCAGGCAATCAGCAGATGGACAAGGCAGCTGGAGCAAACCCCTGCTTTCAAATATGAAATTAATTAGACCTGTTGGAATTTGGCATCCATTTTTAAATTCCACAAGGGAAAATTAGGGAATAGATTTTGCACTAACCTCAGAGATCAGAGAGAAAACTTGTATCTTGTAGAATATTGAGGCCCTGATCAATTCCCAAACCCCAGCTCACCATCCTTGGGATTGAGCAATTTATAATTTACAATATTATGACCTGAAATTTAAATATTTAAACAACATCCCGGGTGGCCAGTAGCAGTAATAATACTTAGTATTTATTTTCAAAACACTTTACATATTAATCCTTAAACACTCCTTTGAAGTAGGTGAATACAGATGGGAAAACTGAGGTACAGAGAGATTATGTGCTTTGCCCAAGGCCTGATAATGAGTTGCTGATAGAGCTAGGACTTGAACTCAGGAGTGCATCCTGCCTCAACAAGTAAGTCTACTTCAGATACAGGTGACTCTTTTCCTTTCCCTTTCCCTTTGCCCTGTCTCTAAAGGTTTATTGAAATCTTTTCATTGTACTGTTGTCTTTGCTTCAATGAGTCAGCCCTTCTAGGGACAGTCTTCTTTGACCATTACAAACAACGAGCAGTTCTTTCTAGTGCCACTTCTGCAAAGCAAGTGACTACTGGACTAACAGCATCCGTAGCAGAATTTTTGAAAGGTATAAATGAATACTAGAATTATGAGAGCGGGAACATGACTCCATCACCACATCACATAGTTCTCACATGCTGGTGTTTTCTTTCCTGAGATATCATCTCCTACCATTGAGAGTGGCCCATGAAAATTGAATAATGGCTACAATTTTCAAAAATGACTGGTGATTTTGAATACTCAGCTTTTCAGAAGGCAGGTGGCTCTGCACTTTCTGAAAATCAGGTCCCTTTAGGATGTCTCAAATCGGGCACCCAAAATCCCTAGACAGTTTTCTAAATCTTGGCCAGCTTCTCACAATGATCATGAAATGTGACCATCAGCAAATGAAACGCAGCATCGTCAGCATGAAGTACTCAATGTAAAATGAAATCTGGAACTTTACCAGGCATGAATTTCCATCTTACTTGGTGAATAATTCAGTGATAATACAATATGGAAATGGAGTAGGCCTGTGTCCCCAAGTAATAGCCTTCATACACCACTGCCCATCAAAGTCCAGCCCCTCTTTGCTGAAGAGACAAATAATGTTTGCAATCATGCCTAATATATTTCAAATTGGTTATATTGTTTGTAGATTGCTTATGTCAAAACATGTGAATTCTCTTGTGTGCTTTAGGATTTATGCATCCTTGTTCTTCACAAGGGTTTGTTCTTATTTGTTGCTACCTGTAAAAATATATCTCTTTGCCCCAATTCACAGTGGAACAATGTTAGGTCATTATTCCTTGAATTGTTAGGCTTCAAAGAAGCAATTTCTCAATAACCTGTGACACAGGAAATTGTGATTCTGATATCGGGTGATTTCAGGAATTTCTTTTACAACAATCTGTTTTGCTGTCAGTAAATTACATTTTTGTATTATTTCAGAAAGTGGAGGCTATTAATATTTTTGTAGGTGTATATTAAATATTACTCTGCTGTCTCTTGTTCTCCTGCATTGCCTTGAGTTTTAATGTATATTTTAGTTATCAACTGAATCATATTTTGACTGAAGGTGAAAATATCTGGTTGCTGGAACTAGTGTTACTTTAAAATGCCTTTCAGAAAACTTGGGTTTCTAACTTTTGTTTTCCCTGATGTTCCTTTTATGAAGAGTTATCATGAATGATTAATGCTTAGATACCCCTTTTCTGTAAGATCTCCACTGAACCTACTTGTCACCAGGTGCTATTCATGAATGGAACACAACCAAAACTGCCACATGGGAAGAATTTATTTTATGGTAAATAGGCTTTGGTTTTGTGAACTGGAGTCATTATTTAATATCAATACTTCCTCTTACGATGAGGATAGCTAGACACATTTTACCAATAGGCTGAGGCAAGATGCAAAGAATTATTGTCTGGGTACTCTTTTGAATTGGATATCACACAAAACATTTGAAAGATAAAGGTATACATATGTATTGCAAATAAATATGCATATTGACCAGAGCTGAGCAAAATTTTTTGGACAAATATTTTATTCACTGAAAAATGCTGTTTCAGGTCAGTCAAAACTATTTGCAACTTTGTGTTGAATTCAACAAAGAGGTTTTTTTTTTTAAAGTCAAAATGAAACAATTGATATTTCATTTCAAAACATTTTGTTTTGAAATTTGCCTAAATGTAGTTTTTTACAAAGGGTTATAAAGCCTGAGAATGAAATTATACATTTCATTTTGGGTTGGTTGAATTACTTCAGTCAATCAAAAATTAACTTTCTGTTTTGTTTATTTATTTTGCTGAAAAGAAACAAACAAAAAAATTATTTCCGGTCAACATGATTTTTTTTTAATATATTTTATTTTTCAGTTCGGTCAGTGAAACAAAAACCCTGTTATTGACTCGGATGTAATACTGACTACCTATGAAATCGTTTATTGGCAAAGACCATTTTAGATATACTTTGGGAGCTGAGATGCTATAAAGTTGTACATCCACAGAGACAAAAATTATTTCCATTGAAATACATAGCATCAAGTTCTCCTACATAGATTATTTAACCTCTTTCCTGCTCTCCTTTCTATAATATTCATTTTTTTAGGCTAATGGAGATACATAGGTGGAGATATCTTACATTTATGTAATTCTTTTCTACCTGAAAGATCCTAAGTGCTTTACAAAATAGAAACCAAACCCTTCTACCCTTACTCACCCAGACACTTCTCATGAATTAGGCCAGTGGGATTATACAGGTTCACTATATTATACACACATGTATAAATTCTATTAGAATCATTCATGCACCATTGAAAAGCAGCCATCTTTGGAGTAGAAGATGGCAGCTATTTAATGTGCACCGCCATACCACAAGAGCGTTTAGCCACTTAGAATGTATATCGAATAATGACACAGGCAGGAGTTGACAAGCAATGACCACACTGATTTCCATGAAAAGCCTGAAATGTATTTATACAGTAGTCTAATCATCCACCGATCTCAATCCATTATTTCTGACACATATTTTTAAAGATTTAAATTGTATTTGAAGAGGAAAATTTTTTCCAGTACCAGAACAGATACAAATTTACTGTGTTTCTGCTAATACTAAAGCAAGAGATTAGAGGCCCCATCACTTGAGACATTCAAAACTAGTGTGAATAAAGCACTACACAAAACAGTTTGGAGAATAATCCTGGGTGGCAGGAGAAGGGAGACAGGGAAATAGTCTAGTTCATTCAGTACCTAGCTCTTAATTTCTACAAGCCCAGTGGTAAGAGAAATGTTTAGCACAAAGCTGTCTTGGAGTGAAAAACGTAATCTCATGTTGACAGAGATCATTCGGATTGGTACAGTATTCACATAATTTACAGGCCAATTAATCTTCATGTGCTATTGCTAAAATTCTCAATTCTCACTGACTAGAACAGCATCACGTGACTTGAGCATGATGGAAGAAGAAAATCAGGCACTAGGGTTGACACAAAGGACCTGATCCCAAGCCCATTTGAGTCAATGGGGGTCTTTCCACTAAGTCCGACGGGTTTTGAATCAGGTTCAAAGGCAGGAAAAGAGTCACCGCATATGCTGAGATGTACCAGGGGCCTGATCCTGAAAGATTCTGAGTATATACCGTATTAAGATCCCTCCACTTTCAGAAAAGTCATTGGGAGTAAAAGATACTTAGAACCTTGCAGGATTGTGCCTCCCCATAGCAAGCAAACAGCTCACGTTTCACTGACAAGCTTTTGTTTGCAAGACAAAGGAAAAGTCTAAAGGTAAACCACCAGCAGCTGTGTAAAATGTTGCTATAAGAGCTACTTGGATTGGAAAACATTTCCAGTCATTACAGCACTATCTTGGTTACCTGAGATAAATTACAACCAGTCCATTGCCGTCTTTTGGATAGCACACAGAACTGTGGTCCTATTCACAGAGGGTGATTAGAAATCCCACAACAGTTTTAAAAGGGTACGGAGCCACTGTCCAGGCCACATTTTCATTGTGGCAACCTCTGCACATTCAAATCCTGCCCCATCCTGCTCCTCTGAAGTTTCTAGTAGATACACTGTTCTTCATTTCCTGTACTAAACTACTGGGCAGTGTAGATGTGCATCATTCCATATGCCACATTCCACTTTAGAGGTGGTTGAAATGACAATATTGGGATGTTTGTAAAGTGCTCTGGGATTCCCTCAAGATGATAGACACTATTCTACAGAAGAGACAACATTAACTTCAAAATAGCGGTTTGTTGAGGCATTATTTTTTAGTGATCACTATTAAAGAGGAGTTGGCACCATAGATCTGAAATGGCTTTCCAAAAACCATTTCCTACTGATTCTGCTGCATTCAGCCTTTGCTAACTTTGGCATTAAATTACCTTGCAGAACTCACTCTCATCTTGGATCATGGAGATTTTGCTACTATATACATACTTGATTTGACAAACTCACTGTTCTATGGATCTAGATATAGTTTCTAACAATCAAAATGGTGGTTAGTCAAATTAATCCTTGTAAAGAACAAATAAGGATGGAGGCAAACATTAATTGCAGTCAAGCAGGTGCAGCTTTATTAATAAATTCAATCCTTCAAGAAGATAACACCTAAAGGGAACTTGTTCTGCAATGCCTGTCATCCCCCTTCTCCCCTTTCCCTATTCAAGTCTTGAGCATCCTGACTACTGTGTGGGGCAAAGCAGGAGGAGATCTGCTTCTGCCTCGCACTACCTTTCCAGGGCAGTGCCCTGCCACCAGCCAATCCCAGTATTGCTTAGAGGTATCAAGACTGATCAATAGCAGACCCCCCTGTTGTACCAGCTCTGGCCAGACCCTGCAATCAGACACCAGCTGTTATGGCTGGTGTCTCTTTTCACAAGGCTCCACTATATATTCAGACAATAAGTGATATTCTTGACATGAACCAAGTCTAACCTGGAAAATATTATCTTATGCCACACCATTTTTTCCTCTGACCACACAAGAATAAACTCTGGCAACAATGGACTCACGTTATGTATTTGTATTCCCATGAGGACCTTATTTGTTCAGACTGCTCTTCAGTGTTCAGAAAATGTAATAATTAACAACTGAATTGTGCTCCTACCTCTAAACCACAAAATGACAAAACAGAGACATGATCAAATACCAGGACACTTTTCAACATACTCACCTCAGGCCAATGATTACTGTGCAAACTTCTCTGTGAATCCCTGCTATGCATATGTCTGAATGTTTCTTTTGCTGATGCCCAACTTTCCCTACTAAATTCAAAGAGTTTATTTCCTGCAGAAGAGAAAGTTCATCAATTTTTGGATGCATCATTATCAACAACAAAACAGAAAAACATAAGTATAGAAAAATATAAAAGCACATTGTACTGTATATCTTGTAATCAACAGTGGAAAGTACAAATTGTAGCAGGAGAATAACACAATCAATGAGTGAAGCATGCAGAACCATCAGAAAGCCCACAGCATAAACAAAGGTGCAGTTCAAAAGAACACTTCAAGTACAAGCATTTCATAGGTGTAGAGTTTGAAAGGAAGCATTGTCTAGTGGTTAAAGCACCTTACAGGAAGTCAGAAGACATGGGTTCTATTTGGCTTTAATTATGCCTTGTGACCTTAGGCAAGTCATAACCAACTTTCTGGGCCTCAGTTTCCCATCTGTAAAATTGGGATAATATTTAACTTGCAGGGAGTTGTGAGTATTAAAATCATTAACATTTGCAAAGTGGCTTGAGATCCTTAGGTCGAGGGGGGGTGTCACTGAGTATTATTATTTAGTTTACTTTTGGACTTGTCAGTAGAATTACAGAATATCGTGAATGGGACTTTCAAATTCCCAGTGTAACTGAGATGAGCTCTGAAATGTAAGCCAAAGAGCAGCTTTAATCAACTCTTGTCAGTTTCTCATTTAGTTACACTCCCATATTAACTAATTAAATCTCACAACACCCTTGTATGGTGAGCAACAGGTATACAGGGATCACTTCACTCATCACAGAAATACAGCCACCTCTGAGGCAAAATGCAGCATCTGTTTAACAATTTTCACCAGTGTCTCAAGACAGTTCTCAGTTCTTAAATACAAGGGTGATTGATTGGCATTGTATACAGCCTAAGATAGGGCAGGATGTGAATCATATACAATAACCGAATCATGTGCAAGAGAGCTTATTTATAATCACAGTTCATTTACCCAGACAGGAATTTGGTCAGGACCTGGTGATTAATGCTTCTGCTCATACAAAGAAAGCACAGGATCTTCAATAAACAAAGTGGTCAGGACCGCTGCTTCCTCTGAAAGACAGCACATCCAGCCAGAGCGCCCTTTAACAACTTGCTGGGGCACCAGGTCAGTACTGACTCAGAAGTAAGAGTGCCATCACCTGATTCACCCAGCACTTCCTGAAGCACCTACGTGTTCCTTTGAGGTATCCTCTCCAAGAATTGCACTGACCTGGCCTGACCTTGCTTAGCTTGTGAGATCCTATGGGATCCTAGCACAAAGAGCAGTGCAGGCTATTATTACCAGGAGTTTATTCATGCATGATTTCACTGTACTGGATGAAAGATTATAAAGGAAATGAAACACAAGTAGCTCCCCAGCCTAGAAGTCAAACCTACAAAGTCCATTCATCAGGATTATCCACCCAGGAATCATTAGTTGAATGTTTTACAGTACCAGGCCAATTCATTGTGTCATTGTGTGAGATGACAGACAGTATTGCAATCAATGGCATTGGATGGTGCCCATTGTCACAGCCTCAGAGTAACCCCCTCCATTCAGTTCCCCACTCCGTTGTGCACTCCAGGAGTGCCAAGTCAGGTCTCAGGACTCCAGCCATGACCTGTCTCAGAGCAGGCACCCTTGTCCCACTCCCTTCTGACTGGGGTTTAAAGATTGCACAGCCCCCTGCCATCCACTCTGATATCCCTCAATAAGCCAGTCTGCCTAAGGGCCAGCACCAGGGAGAGCTGTGCTTTCTCTCTAAGGACAATAACCAACATGTGCCAGCAGTCACAAGTTACCCCACAGCTCTTCCAAAGCAAAGGACATTTATTCATAGGGAAAAAAACAGAGAAAACATTGAAAAAAAAAACAATACAAGTTCCTAGTTGCTTACTAAACATACCAGAAATCACCCATTTTCCATACAGTGAGTCTTGTAGGCCAATGTCCCTTCCATCCCTTCAGCACGCATTGTGGTCCTCCAAGGACAAAAGGTCCCATACATCTGCTCAATCAAAAGGAAGACCATGAGTTTGTTTAAATCAGCCTTTATATATCCCCAAGTCTTTGTCTCTTGGTCTCTGAAAAACCCAGTTTGAACCAGTATAGGCAAACCACCCCAGGGGGTGGTTCCTCTTTGGAGTAGCATTAGGCCCTTAAACTTCAGTGGTACTGAAGAAGTAATCTGGGTAGGTACCAGAAGTTGAGAAAGATCCGTTGGTACTGTCTTGCCAGAAGCAAAGTGGTTCTCTCTGCTGCTCTGGCCGTGCTTAGACGGTACCGGAGATGGCTTAGGTACCCATTTAAATACCCAATTAGCATTGCAGCAACCCGTTTATGTGGAACACTAGTCCTTGCCCATGAAAGTTTTACACGTCACCATTTAAGTTAGTAATTGATCTGTCTCTCTGACTCTGTGTCCCACGAGCACTCTGTGATGCTCCTCCTCCCACCTCTTTTTCACCTAATATATATCTCATAATCAAGCAGTGGTTTATAGATAGAGGTGAAACCACCCCCACATATTCTTCTCTTCTCCCTTCTGGTTCTCAATGTATTTGCCTACTGCAGTCCTATTGGGTGAGAGTGGAAGTGTGCATCATCTACGGCTAGTGATATATAAGCACATCCACAGATAAGATGCTCAGTCCTTATTCAGACAAAACTTCCATTGACTTAAATGGGAACTCTGTCTAACCAAGAAAGGACAGTTACCTGTTCTGTAACTGGCGTTCTTCGAGATGTGTTGCTCCTGTCTATTCTACAGTAGGTGTGCGTGCTCGCCACGTGTACCGGTGCCGGAAGTTTTTCCCTTAGCAGCATCCGTAGTGGGGGAGCACCGCTGCGACATCTGGAGTGGCACCAACATATCGCGCTATAAAGGGGGCTGCGCGCTACCCCCACCCTCAGTTCCTTCTTGCCAGACAACTCCGACAGAGGGGAAGGAGGGTGGGATGTGGAATACACCTGAGCAACACATCTCGAAGAACGCAAGAACAGGAGAATTAGTGGTAGATATACAGACAGCAATTGTTACATAATCTGGCATTATTTTATTTTGATTACATTCAAACATAATACCACCAGCCTTCAGATTTTCATTGGATAAATACTGATAGTTTCTAGGGACTGTCTGTTTATGTGTAGTCAAAACACAATCTTTGACTACACATGACTCACACACTAAATTACAGATGGGTGGACAGGGAAATCTTCATGAAACAGGCCCTGGAATTGAAGTGATGACCACATGTGGGGAAAAGTAGGTGTTTCCACATGGCCAGTTTTGCTGGACTTGTAAAATGCTGCGTATAGCTAAACCTCTCTTCTAGAGGCGGAGCTGCAAATCCGCATTTTATTTGAGCAAACTAGCAGGATCCCAGGAAAGAAAAAATACAACTACAGACCAATAAAGGCAATTGCCTTAGAAACCTGACATATGCAAAGTAATGATGGGAGATTAGGCTAGGGCCCTTAGCATGGGAGAGATAACTCTTAGTAATGCTAGATAGTGGAATTCTCTTGATTGATATATCCAGTCACTACCTGTGGATCTTTGAAGACTTGTATCCAAATCAGACACATGCAGAAGTAAAATCACCATCTTTCCAGGACACACTGAGTTCTACTAAGCATGCTTTCTTTTAAGATTTCGCATAATGACTTTGGTGTGCCTGCCACTGTGGCATATTAGTGGCAATCCATGTCAGTCACGTTGTAATAGGCTTTAATTAACACTCTGTAAGCTGTTAAATTCCTTACCTGCCCCTCAAAAAGGTGGAAGAGTCTTTCCTGCCTCCGAAAAGACATTAGAAAATCACTGGCAATCTGATCTTCACAGCTGAAAGCTCCATCAATTAGTATGAGTGAGTGGCAAACCCATTTTTACACATGGGCACTAGATTTTGGAAAGCAAGACCTGACCTGCAAAAATAAATGATCACCCCAACCAGTGAAAACGACTCCAGCTTGTGAGAAAACCTTAGTCCATCACACCCCTACGTATCAGTTAAAGCGCATCACGGATGTGACACAAAAGTGCCATTTCCTATTTGCCTCTGTATGCAGAATTCACACATGATGTTTTTTTAGATGTGAAATTTCAGGTGCCGGTGGCTGCTTCGCAACTAATGGATCTTAAATTCAGATTGCTATTTGATCTGGGTATTTGAAATCAGCTGTGCTGTAGCTGCAGACAGAGCGACCTTGATTAGTGCCTCACACTTATACAGCTGAATTATTACACTGTGTATGTGGGAGGGGGATGTGACAGCAGCTCACTGCATTATACAAAAAAATAAACCATCAGGGAGAAATCCCTGGGTCTGATTCTGAGCTCACTTATGTTGAGATAAAGCAGTAGCAATTCCACTGAAGTTACTGGAGTTGGTGCCATGGAGTCAGAATCAGGCCTTTTACATCTTTGCTATACAAGAGAAGGTTACTCACCCTGTAAAGTAACTGAGTTTCTTTGAGCTGTGCAGTATCAGAGGGGTAGCTGTGTTAGTCTGTATCCACAAAAACAAAGAGGAGTCCAGTGGCACCTTAAAGACTAAAAGATTTATTTGGGCATAAGCTTTCGTGGGTAAAAACCCCCACTTCTTCAGATGTATTGAGTGAAAATTACAGTGCTCCACTGGAGGTGCAATAGCGCCCCCTGCACCTAGGATCAGAGATCTTTGGTAGCAGTGCCCGTTGGACCACACATGCACTCCTCCCCAGCATCTATATAATGTTGTATGGTCCAATTGTCCTCAGTTCTTTCTTTCTCTACCGCAGAGCCTACATTTAAAACTCCAAAGCAGAGGGGAGGAGGGAAGGTAGTGGAGCACCCATAGAGGGACGCATCTTGAAGAACCTCAGTTACTGCACAGGGTGAGTAACCTTCTCTTCTTCTTCGAGTAGTGTCCCAATGGGTGCTCCACTGTAGGTGACTGTAGAGCAGTGCCCCTAGATGGAAGGCTGTGGCTTTAGAGTGATGTGTACCAAAGATGATAAGTCAGTGAGTCCTAGTAGGGCATCTGATGCTGCATCGTGGGTAATGGCACAGTGTTAGTTAAAAGTGTCCATGGATGCCCAGGTGGCCGCTTTACAAATGTCAGTAATTGGCACATTGTTTAGAAAGGCAATCGAGGTAGACAGTGAGCAAGTGGAATGCATTCAAGTTCCAGGTAGGGTTCGCAGTTTGTGTCATTGGTAGCAAAGGTGGATACACCCTGAGATCCATTTGGAAAGGCATTGTTTGGATAGGGCTACTCCATCCCAACTTTTAGCAATAAAGACAAATAAGCATGGTGAATGCCCGAAAGATTTTGTACTGCCAAGGTAAAAGGCTAATGATCGTCTGGCATACAAGGTTTGCAGTGTGGCTTCATGTTGGTTGCCATGCGGCTTTAGGAAGAAGGAGGGAAGGTGGATAAGTTGGTATAGATGGAAAGAGGATGGCACCTTGGGTAAGAATTTCAGATGTGGTTATAATGTTACATTGTCTTTGTGAACGATTGTGTATGGCGGATACATCATGAGAGCGCCTATTTGTTCTGTGTCCAATTTTGGTCATCAATGCATAGAAAAGATGCAGAAAAACTAGAAAAGATCCAGAGGGGAGTAACAAAGATGATCAAAGGGATGGAATTCAAGCCATATGAGCAAAGGCTGAAGGAACTGGGTATGTTTAATTTGGAAAAGAGAAGAGTTGGGGGGGGGGGGGGGGAAATACTATAGCAGACTTCGGATACTTGAAAGGCTGCCATAAAAAAGATTGAGAAAAGTTGTTCCCTTTTGCCACAGAGAACAGGACAAGAGACAATGGGTTCAAACTACAGCATAGCAGATTGAGATTAAATCTCAGGAAAAACGTCCTAACTGTAAGAACAGTAGAACAATGGAAAAGATTGCCTCGGGAGGTTCTGGAAGTTCTTCACTGGAGGCTTTCAAAAGGAGGCTGGATAGCCATCTGTCTTGAATGGTTTAGACAGGGCAGGGGGTTAGACTAGATGACCGTGGCAGCCCCTTTTAACCCTATGATTCTATGATTCTACCCATCGGATGGATGTGATGGTAACAAGAAATACTGTTTTCACTGATAGTTGTATGTAGGAGCACATTGCCATGGGCTCAAACGGGGGGCAGGTGAGACAGTGCAAAACTAGTCTGGAATCCCAAAATAGGATGGGGTCTTGTATGTGAGGGTACGTGTTTTGAAGGCTCTAAGGGATATTTTTGTTAGTGGGTGGGTAAATATGGAATGACCTTCTGTCTTGGGGTGGAATGCAGTGATGGTGGCCAGGTGTATGCCAACAGAGCTTGTGGACAATTCTGCTTTTTTAAGTTTTAGAATAGCCTAGAAAGGAGCATTCGTTGCACAGTCATGTTTGGTGTTGCACCAAATCCATTATCTTTTCCATTTATTGAGATAAGTAAAGCGAATTGTATCATGTTGACTATTTAAAAGAATCCCTTTTACCTCCTTTGAACAGGTCATTTCCGAATCCTGGAACCATGAAGGAGTCATGCCTTCAGATGGAGGCGTTCTAGATTGGGAGGGAGGATTTGGCTGCATCCTGCGAGAGGAAATGTGAAGTCAACTGTAGTGTGATTGGTGGACAGACTGTCATGCGCACAAGGTACAGGTACCAAATCTGTAGTGTCAATGTTGGGGCTATGAGAATGACTGTAACTTGTTCCACCTGTATCTTGTGAAGCACCTTGAACAATAGGGGAATGGGTGGAAAGCCGTAGAGTAGGGGTGCATCCCATGTAATGAGGAAGGCGTCCCCCAGACACTGGTGACCCAGACCCGCTCTTGAGCAGAACTGTGGACATTTGGCATTTTTGGGTGTGGTGAAGAGATCTATGCTCAGGAATCCCTAGTGGTTAAATATGTGTTGCAGGGCTCTTGTGTCTAACTCCCAATCATGGTCTTGTGAGAATCTCATGCTCAGTGAGTCTGCTGTGGTGTTCTGGTGTCCAGGTAGGGTTAGGGCCAAGATGTTGATGTCTTGTTGGATACACCAGTTCTCAGGTTCTGTCCCAGACCAAAGGTGGTTGAGAAGGAACTGAGGGGTGGTTGGACCGCACAGTGCTATATAGACATCGCTCGCAGCATGAGACGGGGAGGAGCTCGGTCCAACGGGAACTGCTACTGAAGATCTCCAATCTGTGGAGCACCCACAGGGTCATTACTCAAAGAAGAAATGTTAGTTATAACTAATTTCAGAAACTGCTCATTAGGACTAAAGTAATTTTCATGATAAACCCCATCACAGATGAACTATTCTCTGATTAAAGGCCATGTTTTAAGAGGCCTGTCATGATTGATGGGTTTGAGTGGAAAGTATGGTAGTTACAGGGGAGTTTTGCTTTGAATTTTCAGGGTTCATTTGTACCCAGAGCTCAAGACAGGAGAACCCCACACAAGCAAACAATGGCTCCTGCAAATCCTCTTGAGAAATGAAAGCACAGAGTTCTAGTTATGGCTTTATACAGACCTGGAGCCATCTGTCCTGCAGGTAGGGTGACCAGATGTCCCGATTTTATAGGGACAGTCCTGATATTTGAGGCTTTTTCTTATATAGGCTCCTATTACCCCCCACCCCCATCCCGATTTTTCACACTTGCTATCTGGTCACCCTACCTGCAGGGAGCAGCTAACCCTTCACAGTGAACATCTCTGTGTAATGCTGAATTGCTGTATACACAGAGTAGATTGAGGCCTTAGAAAGCAAGTTTGATTCTCTTAGGTTTCAGAGATGAAAGACAGTCGCTCAGTTAAGGAGCTAGAGTGGAATTAACATAAGAACGGGCATAATGGGTCAGACCAAAGGTCCATCAAGCCCACTATCCTGTCCTCTGACAGTGGCCAATGCCAGGTGCCCCAAAGAGAATGAACAGACAGGTTATCATCAAGTGATCTATGCCCTATCACCCAAACCCAGCTTCTGGCAAACAGAGGCTAGGAACACTATTCCTGCCCATCCCGGCTAATAGCCATTGATGGACCTATCTTCCACGAATCTATCTATCTCCCTTTTGAACCCCGTTATAGTATTGCCTTCACAACACCCTCTGGATTCCGAAGACCTGAGTTCTATTCCCAGCCTTCCTGTATGATCTTTGGCAAGTCACCTAATCTTTTTGTGCTTCACCTCCCCAGCTGTAAAATGGAAATAATAATATGTTGTTTCTTGTCTATTTAGATTGTGAGCTTTTCAAGCACTACCTCTTATTATGGGTCTGTACACTTTATAATGGGACCCTGATTTTGGCTGGGGAGTCCAGGCAATACTCTAATGTAAATAAATAATGCCTAATAATTATATCAGAATACTGTCTGGATTATATATGGATTGTATAAAATGCATCATCAAATCCATTATACTTTATTTTTTAGTTTAGCCATGAAACAATTTAACTAAAAAGTGGGTAACAAGACTGAACTAGTTGAAGGGTCGGAAACTATAGAAAAAAGCAAGTTAACTATTAAACTCTGCCACCTAGTGGGAATCTGGGAAATATCATATCAACAAATCTCATACAATGTATTCCAAAAGTTGTGATCAGTGGAGTGAACAGTGTTAAAGAGATATTAGATGGCTATGCCCATTCCCCCTCAAGGGCAAGAATCCTTGCAGAGAAGTCGTAGCTGATTTTCACTGATATTGCACATGATATTAACCAAAAGGCTGAGGCATGAACCTATCTGATTGTAGTTTATTGTTGCTTTAGTTGCTGAGTACCTATCAACGAGAGGGTGGCAGCTCCCTGTGAATGGGGGGAAGGAGTAGGAAGGGGGCAGAGGGATGGAGGGGGAGCAAGGGGAGCCACTGAGACTTGGCAGCAAGAGGTAGGGAGACAGCTGGCTCCAGGCCGTGAAGGGGCATCCGGGCAGTTCCTACTGCTATTCCTCAGCAGTTGGTGCCTAGTGCCCTGTGCTCCCCCATCCTTGGTGGCTGGCACACCATGTGCCAATACCCCCTTGCCCAGGTGCTGGTGCCCTGTCCCCTATGCTGCTGGGCACATGTGTGCTCCTGCACCACCCCCAGACCAGTCTGAAACCAGGATAACTGTGCAGAGAAGACAGACCCTCCGTAGCCAAAGCAAAGAGACAGCAGTTGTGGCCCAATCTTACATTTCAGACCCTGGGCCACATCTCCAGCTGGTGATCAACCAGCATCATACCCTTTACTTCCGTGGAGCTATTCTGACTGACACCAGCTGAAGATTTGGCACACTGGGTGTGTCTCTTTCCCAAAGGCCAGCCATACACCCAGGCATTAAACATCACTCTGCTCGGGATTCATACTGACTGGTAGGTTCTTGTATCAAAGGCAGAGGTCTAATTTCAAGTCTAAACTTCCTGATGGCCAGTTTATATCCATTTGTTCTTGTGTCCACATTGGTATTGAGCTTAAATAATTCCTCTCCCTCCCTGGTATTTATCCCTCTGATATATTTATAGAGAGCAATCATATCTCCCCTCAGCCTTCTTTTGGTTAGGCTAAACAAGCCAAGCTCTTTGAGTCTCCTTTCATAAGACAGGTTTTCCATTCCTCAGATCATCCTAGTAGCCCCTCTCTGTACCTGTTCCAGTTTAAATTCATCCTTCTTAAACATGGGAGAGAAGAATTGCACACAATATTCCAGATGAGGTCTCACCAGTGCCTTGTATAACAGTACTAACATCTCCTTATCTCTACTGGAAATACCTCGCCTGATACACCCAAAACCACATTAGCTTTTTTCACAGCCATATCACATTGGCGGCTCATAGTCATCCTGTGATCAACCAATACTCCGAGGTCCTTCTCCTCCTCTGTTACTTCCAAGTGATGCGTCCCCAGTTTATAACAAAAATTCTTGTTATTAATCCCTAAATGAATGACCTTGCACTTTTCACTATTAAATTTCATCCTATTACTATTACTCCAGTTTACAAAGTCATCCAGATCTTCCTGTAGGATATCCCAGTCCCTCTCTGTATCGGCAATACCTCCCAGCTTTGAGTCATCCACAAACTTTATTAGCACATTCCCAATTTTTGTGCCAAGGTCAGCAATAAAAAGATTGGTCCCAAAACCAATCCCTGAGGAATTCCATTAGTAACCTTCTTCCAGCCTGACAGTTCACCTTTCAGTCTGACCCATTGTAGTCTCCCCTTTAACTAGTTCTTTATCCACCTTTCACTTTTCATATTGATCCCCATCTTTTCCAATTTAGCTAATAATTCCCCACGTGGAACCATATCAAATGCCTTACTGAAATCGAGGTAAATTAGATCCACTGCGTTTCCTTTGTCTAGAAAATCTGTTACCTTCTCAAAGAAGGAGATCAGGTTGGTTTGGCATGATCTACCACGGTTTTGTAAAACCATGTTGTCTTTTGTCCCAATTACCATTGACCTCAATGTCCTTAACTACTTTCTCCTTCAAATTTTTTTTCTAAGACCTTGCATACTACAGATGTCAAACTAACAAGCCTGTAGTTACCCGGATCACCTTTTTTCCCTTTCTTAAAAATAGGAACTATGTTAGCAATTCTCCAGTCATACGGTACAACCCCCGAGTTTACAGATTCATTAAAAATTCTTGCTAATGGGCTTGCAATTTCATGTGCCATTTCCTTTAATATTATTGGATGAAGATTATCTGGGCCCCCCAATTTAGTCCCATTAAGCTGTTCAAGTTTGGCTTCTGCCTCGGATGTGGTAATATCTACCTCCATATCTTCATTCCCATTTGTCATCCTACCATTATCCCTAAGCTCCTCATTAGCCTCATTAAAGACTGAGGCAAAGTATTTGTTTAGATATTGGGCCATGCCTAAATTATCCTTAACCTCCACTCCATCCTCAGTGTTTAGTGGTCCCAGTTCTTCTTTGTTTTCTTCTTATTTATATGGCTATAGAACCTTTTACTATTGGTTTTAATTCCCTTTGCAAGGTCCAACTCTACATGGCTTTTGGCCTTTCTCACTTTATCCCTACATGTTCTGACCTCAATAAGGTAGCTTTCCTTGCTGATCACTCCCATCTTCCACTCCTTGTAGGCTTTCTGCTTTTTCTTAATCACCTCTCTGAGATGCTTGCTCATCCAGCTTGGTTTACAACTGCTGCCTATGAGTTTTTTCCCCTTTCTTGGGATGCAGGCTTCTGATAGTTTCTGCAATCTTGACTTGAAGTAAATCCAGGCCTCCTCTGCCATTAGCTCCACAAGTTCATCAGTCGAATCCACTTCCCTAACTAATTTCCTTAATTTTCTAAAGTTAGCCCTTTTGAAATAAAAAACCCTAGTCACAGATCTATTTTTGTTTATCCTTCCATTTAGTTTAAACTGAATTAGCTCATGATCACTTGAACCAAGGTTGTCCCCTACAACCATTTCTTATGTGAGGTCCTCACTACTCTCCAAAACCAAATCTAAAATGGCATCCCCTCTTGTTGGTTCAGCAACTACTTGGTGAAGGAATCCATCAGCTACCGCATCCAGGAAAATCTGAGCCCTATTATTACTACTAGCACTTGTCCTCCAGTTTATATCTGGGAAGTTAAAGTCTCCCATGATCACACAATTCCCATTAGTATTTACTTCATTAAAAACATTAAAGAGGTCTCTATCCATATCCAAATCGGATCCCGGCGGTCTGTAGCACTCCCCAAGCACTATCTCAGGAGAGCCTCTAGTAGCTTTCTTCCCCAGTGTGATTTTTGCCCAGACAGATTCTTTCTTATCCATTCCATCACTTCTTATTTCTTTACAGTCTACCTCATCATTGATATACAGTGCTACTCCACCACCTTTGCCTTTATTTCTGTCTTTCCTAAACAGCACATACCCTTCAGTACCTGTACTCCAGTCATGACTGTATTCCACCATGTTTCTGTTATCCTTATAATAGCTGGTTTCACTTCCTTCACCAATAGCTCTAGTTCCTCCATTTTGTTACCTAGGCTCCTCGCATTAGTGTACACACATCTTAATTGTTGCTGTTTGGCTTCTCTCACATTCTTTACCCGATTAGGCCCAGGCATTCTACTGCCAGTATTACCTATTAGACCAGTATCTACACTACCCTTCCTCCTTATGTCCAGTCTCCTACCCACGGCTGTATCCTTTCTTACTTCGTTTTCTTCCCTCTCAGTGTTAAAATCCGGCAGGGAGATTACCTGGACATCTCCCATCCATCTCCCCCAAATTCCTAGTTTAAAGCTCTTTTAATCAGTTGTTCCAGCCTCCATCCTAGAAGTTTATTTCCCTCCCTACTCAGGTGAAGTCCATCCCGAGAGAACAGTCCTCTGTCCATGAATGCCTCCCAGTGGCCATACATCTCAAAGCCCTCCTTATAGCACCATTGCCTGAGCCAAATTGTTGATCTTCATAATCTTGTCACACCTTTGTTGCCCTTCTCTAGGAACTCAGAGTTCTTTGGTCCTGCTTCCATCTGCAAGTCTGAGCTACAAAAGTGGGCCAAAAGCCACTTGAGAACTGGCCTTTGGTTTTTCCCATCATCTACTTCTCAGTTTCCCTTCCTAGAGATGAGAAGTTTGGAAAGAAAGTTCTAACAAGAAAGGCTCATCTCTGCATGCAAATCATTGCACTTCAGCCAGCCAAGCACATCCCCTGCCTCCTGGCTGCATCAAATTGTGATCTGCTTTGTCCTCCTAGTCTCTTACCTCCAGCACTGACTTCTGCCTCCTGTGACTGCTTGGGGGTGGGACGAGTTTGGCAGCTGAAGGAGCCAGATGTCAAGGTCTGCAAAGAAAGCTCCCAGCAGCGGCAGCTGCTTGTCAGTTCACCTTCCCCTGTGGCTTTGCATTTGGCTCTGGTGCTGAATTTGCTGGTGGCCACCGTTGGTCTTGCCTGAGGGTGTAGCGTGGGATCAGTTCCCTGTGGAAAACTTTGCTTTCTCCTCCTAAAAGTCAGTTCCCAGTGATTCACAGCTCAGGGGGAAATTTATACTTCCTTCCCCAATATATTTCAGGGAAGGGTTTATGTCCAACTTTTCCTTGTACAGAATTGTGTTATTAAAAGGAAAATTGTTCCCCTCCTATGTCTACATATTCATTCACAATAATACTATACAACTCCTTTTTTTTTTTTTTTGAAAGAAGAGAAATATCTCGGTACTGGTGCCACGGCTAAATGTTCGCTTGTGTTCTATGCTAATGACACTTTGCAAGTACTTTTTTCATCAACCGACTTCAATGTGTTTTACAGAAATGATTCAGCATTTCCCATGTCAAATGGGAAACTGAGGCATGGAGATTAAGGCAAACAATTTCTAATTTGGAAGTTCACAAGTTAGGCAACTGAACAATATTTAGGCACATAAATAAGTAGTTTGATTTTCAGGACAAGACATTACCCACACATCAATGGGAGTGGCAGCACACAGAAGCAGCATGGTCTGGTGCAGTGGTTCCCAAACTGTGGGGCACAGAGGGGGGCGTGGAGGACCCGGGTCAGCCCCCACAGGGGGTGGGGAGGGACCGCCACCACCCCCACCACCAGCTACAGCTCCACTCCCTGCTCTGCCCCCAGCCCAGCTCCAACCCCAACCGCAGCTCCACTCCGCTCCCAGAGCAGCTCCAGCCCCTACTGCAGCTCTGCTCTGCCCCTAGCCCAGCTACACTCTGCCCCCTGCCCAGGTCTGCCCTCTTTCCCTCTCTGCCCCCAGGTCAGCTCCTCCTCTAGCCCCAGGTCCTCCCCCATCCCCAGTTCTGCCCCCTCTGCCTTCAGCCCAAGCTCCTCGGCTGAGGAAGCTTGGCTGTGCAGTAATGCAGAGACGGCATGGACAGATTCCATTATTGGTAAGCGGGGGCAGGACAGGAAAAGTTTGGGCATCACTGGTCTAATGGATAGTGCACTGGACTGGGAGTCAGGAGATCTGGGTTTGTTCTATTCCTGACTATGCTATTGATAAGCTGTATGATCTTAGATATGTCTCACAGACTTTGAGGACAGAAGGGACTATCATGAGAATCTAGTCTGACCTCCTGCACATTGTAGGCCACAGAACCTAACCTTCCCTCTCCCACAGTAGGCCCATAACCTGAGTTATTTAAGTCCTCACATCTTGATTTAAAAACTTCAAGTTGCCATTTACTCTAGTTCAGACCAGCAGATGACTCGTGTCCCATGCTGCAGAGGAAAGTGAAAAACTGACAGGGTCTCTGTCAATTCCTTCCTGACCCCATGTATGGTGACCAGTTAGACCCTGAGCATGTGTATGAGAGGCAGTGCCATCCCTAGGGGGGTGCAGGGCCCAGGACAACCCCCCCACGCTGCCCAGGCTCCGCCCCCACCCTATCCCTTCCCCCAAGCCCCTGCCCCCGTCCTGCCTCTTCTCGCCCTGCTCTGCCCCCACCCCTTTCCACCCCCGCTCATAGCCATCTTGTAATCGACTAATATACACAGGTCTTTCTCCTCTTGTCGCTTCCAACTGGTAAATCCCCAGTTTATAGCAAAAATTCTTGTTGTTAATCCCTAAGTGTAAAACCTCGCACTTTGCACTATTAAATTTAATCCCTCCAGTTTTCAAAGTCATCCAAATCTTGTATGATATTCTGGTCTTCAGTATTGGCAATACCTCTCAACTTTGTGTCATCCACAAATTTTACTAGCACACTCCCACTTTTTGTGCCAAAGCTATTAATGAAAATATTAAGTGAGACTGGTCACAAGACCGATCCCTGAGGAACTCCACTAGTAACCTGCCTGCGGCCTAACAGGCCACCTTTCAGCATGACCCGTTGTAGTCTCCCTCTCACCCAGGTTCTTACCTATCTTTTGATTCTCTCTCCGAGTTAGGTATCCCATTGTTCTAGTAATGCTTATTAGTGTAGATGAGGCTGTTGTCAACTCTGTCATATCCTCTTTGAGGAGTGTGGAATGGTCACACTGTTTTTCCAGTGCTAAGTGTTTTGCAGCCATGATCTCCACTGCTCCTCTAAGCCTGGTCAGCTCTGCAGGGTAGGAAGTGATACCAATTTGTGCTTCTGGGCTCTTTGAAATAGTCCTACAACAATCACAAGAGTAAATGAATTCTCTGTTTATTTCACCTCATCAATTTAACATTACTCTTATTTTTACAATAGAAATCTTCAATATCAGTAGTTGTTACTACAGAATCATGAGACAACCAGTAGATGGCACCACAGTACAGCAATTAAAGAACACAAAAATAGATGAGAGTACAGAAGCAAAAACCCTGTTATCGCTATTACCAACTCCTCCCTGTCTGACTTCATCTCACCTCAAAAATGCCTTGGCTAAAGATCAATTTCCCCTAATAGAAATCAGATCCTAGCAATATCAAGTGAAAGCAAAACTCCCCTCGCCACCTCTGTCTAAGGCCAGGTCTACACTACCCCCCTAATTCGAACTAAGGTACGCAACTTCAGCTACGTGAATAACGTAGCTGAAGTTCGAAGTACCTTAGTTCGAATTAGTTCGAACTTACCTTGGTCCACACGCGGCAGGCAGGCTCCCCCGTCGACTCCGCGGTACTCCTCTCGGCGAGCTGGAGTACCGCAGTCGACGGCGAGCACTTCCGGGTTCGACTTATCGCGTCCAGACTAGACGCGATAAATCGAACCCAGAAGTTCGATTTCCAGCTGTCGAACTAGCGGGTAAGTGTAGCCAAGGCCTAAGCCTTTCTCACCCGCCAACCCAGTATTTACATATATAAAGAATTACAACGGGGGCTAGGGGGCAGGACCCTATGCCCCATGCTTCTCTTTCTGATGCAGTTTTAGAGTCACCGTGTGACCTTGGGCAAGTCATTTCACCTCTCTGTGCCTCAGTTTCTCCATCTGTAAAATGTGATATGATACTGAGCTCCTTTGTAGAGCACTTTGAAATCTAAGTGCTAGAGCTAGGTGATATTATTATTATTTACTATAATTATTACCATTGTACTTTTAAAGAAGCATCTCAGTGGTACATTTTAATAGGGAGTTGAATTTTTTTGAATGTTGACATTTCAAAATTGTGATTTTAAAAAAGCGAGAAAAATTGACCACATTTTCATGATTCCTTTCCCTGTTCCCCCACCATTTCTCATCCAGTTCTATTTTGATACTTTACTCATCTCTTATAATTCCCATCCCTTCCAGTTCCTTTTCTATTAGACCCCCCTGGATTGGTTTTACTTGTTATAATCTGGTTTATATTGTTATGCAGGGCCCTAAGCACCTTCACAGAGGGTTCAGTATAAAAAACAGCTTTCTTCACTAAGATATTACTAATTCAAACTAAATCAATTTCCCTCTCCATGGGACTTGTAGTCCTAAATCACTTACACATTTTTGAAAATCCCACCCCATGTTCCTCTGAATGCCAGCTTGGTCCAGTAGATAGGACACTAGACAGGGACTCAGAATACAGGGTTTCTATTCCTTCCTCTGCCACTGACTTGCTAGAATACCATGGCAGAGTCACTTAATTCATCTGTTTCTTTCCCCATCCCTTCCACATCTTGTTTATTTAGGGGCAGAATCTGACTCTATATTATGACTAGTGAATTTGTGAGCTGCTTTTGCTGCCTGGATAGAATCTGCTGTGCTGCGTGTGGTGGCGTTGGGCTGTAGGCATGTGTACGTGCACCATTTGAGATCACCATTTACTGAATAAACAGCTCATGCTGGGCGTAAACTGTGAGATCACAAGTGAAAAATAATAGCATTCAACAAAAAATCTGTCTTTGGCTTTAACTAGCACGCCAAGGAGGAAGAGATACACAACCCTAATGTGCCAATACCATCCCCTAAGGGTGCCCTTGTTTTCCAGGCCCACAGCCAACAAAGTAAAAAATCTTGTGAAGAAGTAAGAACCACATTATTCTGTAACAGCCCTGGAGTCTGAAAAAGGGTTTCATGTTGACAGAATGTTTTAAACTGAGAGGCACATTAGGAACACTGTGACTTGTACGGCTATTTCTGTGTAGGGATAACTGGATTTGACGGCTTTGTTAAGTGTAATTCAAATGGATATCACATAGCTAGCAAAGTGCCACAGAAATGGCAGGTGTGAAAGCTATATAAGTGGCATATTTTCTATGAGCAAGCCAAGTGGTTGGAGAATACTTATGGTTTGTGTCATTCATTCAGACTGAGAATAACTCTCACCAGGATGGTGCTAGTGATGAATCACATCCTGTCAAAGAGCTGCTGTTAGGTTATACTTTTAACAGCCCCCATATATTTAAATAATTCCACAGAACCTGCTTTAGTTGCTTAAATGTTTACAAAAGAAGGAGACTTTATCCCACTAGAAAGCTTTTCTCTTACCCAGTGGTGAACAGCACTATGGCTAGTGCCCAGTGAAGCTGTTTTTCAAATGGAAAATTGGGCTTTTGAGAAAATAGTTTTTCAGAAAAAGTGTCCCACGTTCCCTGCAAAATTTAATGTTTTCAGTGAAAAACCACATTCACAAAAACTGAAATATTTTGTCCCAAAACCAAAATACTTCAATCTGGAAATGTTGATGTGGTACCTCATGGAAGTTGTCGTTTCACTGCCTTGTGTCTCTGTTCTTATCTACGTGCTGTGCTCCTCAGCTGGACTACATCTTTTATGATACACCATGGCCCTCCCTAAGAAGGAAAACTACAGTGCACCATGGGAGATGTAGTCTGACCAGGGAGACCAGTTTATAGAGAAGAGTGGAAGCATGAGGCACTTGAACTACAGCTCCCATGAGGCATCATGGCAGTATTTCCAAATAGAAATATTTGGGTTTTGGTTGACATTTTTCTGTATTCAAATTTTTGCCAAAAATAAAAAAAAATTCTATGGAAAAACTCCATTTTTAGCAGCTCTATATAGCACCCATTTCTAGCCCTGACACATCACAAGGTATTACATAAAGTTGTTATTGAAGCACACTAGTATAGTGCCCTTCATAACTCTGATCTGGTTGATGAGCTATTTCATGAAGTCCACTGCCTGCTACTTATATTTTTCTCAGCTAATAATGGTCAAAGGACCACAATTGGTACACAGATCAATTATTTCGATCAGCATTCACTACACCCAGTGTAAAGGTCTTTAGCATGAGTATCCCTGAAACATCTTGCCCAAATTCCACACCAAAGCATGCTGCAGGCTCTGCAAGACTCTGCTCTTGGGGATCAACCACCATTGAAAATTAAGAAAATAAACCTGGGGTAATATAAATATACCTTCATTCCAATTAGATGCAAAGTCTATAGCTGTTTGTCATTGATGGCACTTCCAGATGAATGATCTGTGTGGGACAGCAGTTCCACTGTCTTTTGTTCACATTACAGTAGGGGACTCTAAAAGCTGCAGCTGGTGGATTTCGTTGAACAGCCCAACAACTACAGCAGAGACCAGAGGGACATTAATAATTGTGCTATAATAACAGCTTTACATGGAGTTAAGGTGAATTACAGTGTCCCACCCAAATATTTGACCTAGAGCTGCCAGTGATCAAGCTCTCCAGGCTGACTCCTTTGATGGATCAATTTGGAAAGCATTAGTGGCAATACTCACCACATTAAATAAAATACAACTCACCTTAACATTTTTTGGAAGTAGTCATGGAGTTTATGATGCCCAGTGGGAACAGCAATAGAGGGTCATCTGGAAGGAACAGCGAAGTATTTTGAGCTCTCAACTGGGAAATTGCAAGAAACAGATGGAGAAAATATCTGTGTTCTCAGTGGTTTGCAAGATACCGATGAAGAACTTTGGGTCAATAAGCCAGACACTGAAAGACACAGAAAACCAAATCTGTGGTAAGAATATACTGTACATGTATTGGAAAATGCCAGGTTATGAGAGAGAACTTAATCAAATCCCATTGTCTTTACTGATACTGTGCTCTGGGAACTTCTGAGGTTGGACACAAATGAAGATGCTGTTTTCTTTTTATATACAGGAAACCTGGAACCACTCCTTAAGGGAAAAAGAAGGAAATACTAGTGATGGGGGAACCTCAAAAGGAACAGACATTTGGGCTGGGGCAGTTCCGCTAACCATGCAGGTGGGGCACTGTCTCATTGAGAAAAATAAGGAACTCGAATAAAAAATAAATAAATCTGTCTTCACCTTTGTCTTGTAGATTGTAAGCGCCTCAGTAGAGGCACCGAGTAGTTTATTTGGGTTTTGTCCATAGCTGAGCACATGGGTGGTGCATAAAAGTAATATAGATAAAAATAATCCCAGTGGTATGTACCATTCGTAGTGGTTAAACTACCTAAGGGATCTTTCAGATGACGGGTCCAAACTGTATAGCGCATACATGCACCACAGTGGGCTCCAGAACAAACTAAGAAGTTAACATGCCCCTTTTATTGGGATATAATTGGCCATTAATTTCCTATGCTGTGAAGAATCAAGTCTTTATATCTAACATTTCTACAGTGTCTTTTATCCCAAAGGATCCTTGTGGTCTATACATATAGGAAATGCATCACCTGCCACAGGAATGCTGCCTCCTCTGGTCAGGAGAATCATCTGCTACTTAATAGTGCACAGCAACACTATACAATACTTGCTGATAGGACATTTTTGGGCACCACATACTGCAATTTAAGACCGGAACTGAAAAAATAATACCATATCCTATTGAAATTGGATGGAGAATCAAGGTAGAAAGAATGGAATTTACCATTATAGAATTTGGCCAGGAATCTGGAAGTAACACACTTAGTGCTGCAAAAACGTGCCACGGGTTCTTTAATAATATCTATACAGGAGCAGGAATAGAATGTCATAAAAACTCAGTGAAATCCTAACAAACCCCTGAAGACACACGTGAGGGGTCTGGTTCAAAAAGTGGAAAGAAAAAGATTGAAAGTAGGTAATAGTAATAAATACAGGACTAACACCAGCCACTCCAAAACTCAGCATCTTTCAGAGTTGAGTTCCATGAGTAGGGAAGTGAGTTCCACACTATTTGCTATACCTCAGTTTTACATTCCATATGAAAGACTGTCCTCCAGCTGTATACCACTTCCTAATGCCCAGCTGGGCCATGGATTCAGCACTGACTTACAGGGACAAGTGCCACAAACAGAACTGAGTGCACGACTTCCTGCAGCATCTGTATAAGATGTTATTTGCAGACCATCTGTCCAGGAGGCTCTTCAAATCTGAACTTGCTTTGCTAATAAAATGAGGAAAGTTCAAACCCCACAGTGGTAAGGATGAAGAAGTGCTCTGCTTTGTACCGATGGGCCATTAGCTGTTAATAGACTTGTCATATATTTAGCACTTCAGGGAGGTATCAGTTGGTCTTTTATAATGAGTTGTTTTCCTTTTATCAAACTGTTTGCTGAATGCTATGCTCTTATTAATGGTGAACAAATAATAGAGCTGCAATATGTACCATTCTGTGGCAAAGTTCTGTTTCCTTATGAGACAATTAATCATATGACCCTCTGTTAGTCTGCAGATTTTGCAACTGTCACATGGCTGCATCAGGCAGGTACTTCAGTCAGGTATTTGGACTTTCTTTAAACTCCCTATAAAAACAAACAAAAGGCTTGACCTTGTTCTCTACGTGCATGAGCACAGGATTTAGGCAGATGCAGAAAAGATCGAGAACTTCAAATAGACTCACAGAGATTTCATTTTGCAAGAGTACGTTAGACTTAAGAGCAAAATCTTACTGTAAAAAAAAAAGGCATGGCACACGTGAGTGCTCGTAAGAGACTCCGCTTTATTTCCTGGTCCCTCTTAGGTGACATTGATCAAGGTTACAAAAGGACATACCCTTGTGACATGGCAGCTACTGCTACATCTTCATTTAAAAAAGAAAATTAAACACATGTAAAACAACAACACACAAAAAACAGCCAGTTAAAACATACACCCACCTGTCTGTGATGGACATCCTGGTAGACCACTGATCCCCTTTGGATTATTTTGTTTCTTTTTTGCCATCTATCAATAATTATCTCTGAACTTCAGTGGCTTTCAGATCACATAGCCACTTGTTCTCAAAACAGTTGCTTCTGTAGTGTCTGTTCGGCTGCTGGTGATTTTCATTGTCCATGACTGGATGGGAGAGTGTTACTTCTACCAGCAGCATTGAGGGTATCCTCAGGAAACAGAGATTATTAACCTCTTTGGATTTGTTTAGAGATCTTCTGTTCCTCCTGTAGGACTGACCCTCAGGGGTGGTTATGAAGCATAATCTTTGTGCACATGGTTACCTGGACAGGTTTCCTGCCACATTTTGTTCAAAGTCTAACATTCCCCACTTGCACTGAAGATCACTGCTTGGCATTGTTGCTGTGGTATTTCTTCCTGGCATACAGCGATTTTGTAATTACTTTAGTGTCAATTTTCTTTGGATCATGAAACTGTAACTATTGGGAATCAGGGGATACTGACCTTGTCATATAACATGGATCAAAGTTACAAAAGGCTATATCCCTGTTACATAGTAAATGACAGAATTCACTGACTCCAGTGGCTACTGCTACATATGCTTTAGAAGAAGAAAAAAGACAAAGAAAAAGAGGAAAATACATTGAAAATACCTGTTTCACATTATGTCTCTTTTTCCTGTTAGATGATGAGGATGTAATAATATCTTAGACATATATAGCATCCTTCATTCAAAAAGACTTTAGACACGCTAACCATTTGAAAGAAACCAGAGGAGGAATTTTAGGTAGGCAGAATGTAGGGACTGGAATTTGGCCAGGTCACCATGAATCAGATTTTCAAAGGTACTTTGGTTACCTTTGAAAATCTGTCCCTGTGGCTAACACACTTTGGTAAAAAGAACTGAGGGTACTTCAATGATTACAAATTATCAAGACCTCGGGGTTTTATCTCCAATGTGTTAAATTCTCCATCACTTGGAGTCTTTATAGGAAGACTGAATGTATTTCTAAAAGATATGCTGTAGTTCAACCATGAGTTCATGGGCTGGGTGCAGGAATCACTTCCCTGACTTCTATAGCCTGTGTTATGCAGGAAGTCAGACTAAAAATTTATGAGTCTCATTTGAAAGACAATATGTAAAACTTTGAATTTGCATAAATGCATCATCCAGGCTTATCAAGAGAAGAGGAAGGCATCAGAACATGGAAATATTGGGGTTAAGAGAAGTGAATAAAGTCAGAGATAAAACTGAAATGGAGCCCTGAATCTGAACATCATCAACCAGTATAGAAGACCAGATTCAGAGCTGAATCTGGATCAGAATTTCCCAGCTCTCTCTTGTCTCTGGAGAAATTCAGAACGACCTCATCATCCTAAATGTAGTTCACCCAAGAGAAGGTTAAGAGATGACTTGATCACAGTCTACATGTACTTACACATACTTGCAATAGGTACCACAGCCAACATGAGGTAATTCTTTTGGACCTCATTATAATGGATAAATATGAGCTAATCACTAGACCTGAACTTGGTGGTTACTTAGGAACCAGTGATTATGGTCTGATTAGATTCAATATGGGCAAACAGTGGACAATCTGAACCAGTAACACACACACACTGCTTAAAAAAGGCTAATTGTCCAAAGCTGGGGGAATTTATGAGCAAAATTGATTGAAAGGAGAAAAATCTGAATTAAAATTGGGAGTTCTTTAAGAAGAGTTTATTAGATGGCCAAAAAATCCACAATTCCACATGTGAGAAAGAGGACAACTTTGGCTAAAAGCCTATCCTGGTTTCAGTGCTGAAGTAAAGTCAGCAATTAGAAAGAAAAAAGCAATATATAACAATTAGAAAAAAGGGGAAATCAATAGTAATCAATATATATTAGAAGTTCTACAGTGCATAAAACTGATTGAAGACATCAAGAAAAAATCCAGGGGTGGAAGGACTATGGTCAACAGCAAAAAGAACAGGAGTACTTGTGGCACCTTAGAGACTAACAAATTTATTAGAGCATAAGCTTTCGTGGACTACAGCCCCACGAAAGCTTATGCTCTAATAAATTTGTTAGTCTCTAAGGTGCCACAAGTACTCCTGTTCTTTTTGCTGTTGACCATAGTCCTTCCACCCCTGGATTTTTTCTTGATGTCTTCAATCAGTTTTATGCACTGTAGAACTTCTAATATATATTGATTACTATTGATTTCCCCTTTTTTCTAATTGTTATATATTGCTTTTTTCTTTCTAATTGCTGACTTTACTTCAGCACTGAAACCAGGATAGGCTTTTAGCCAAAGTTGTCCTCTTTCTCACATGTGGAATTGTGG
>NC_048308.1:7083049-7379676 GCF_013100865.1 Trachemys scripta elegans | reverse complement strand
AACCCAATTCTTTCAGCCTTCCTTCATAGGTCATGTTCTCAAGACCTTTAATCATTCTTGTTGCTCTTCTCTGGACCCTCTCCAATTTCTCCACATCTTTCTTGAAATGCAATGCCCAGAACTGGACACAATACTCCAGTTGAGGCCTAACCAGCGCAGAGTAGAGTGGAAGAATGCTTCTCGTGTCTTGCTCACAACACACCTCTTAGTGCATCCCAGAATCATGTTTGCTTTTTTTGCAACAGCATCACACTGTTGACTCATATTTAGCTTGTGGTCCACTATAACCCCTAGATCCCTTTCTGCCGTACTCCTTCCTAGACAGTCTCTTCCCATTCTGTATGTGTGAAACTGACTGTTCCTTCCTAAGTGGAAGGAATCATCCTGTTTACCTCAGACCATTTCTCCAATTTGTCCAGATCATTTTGAATTATGGCCCTATCCTCCAAAGCAGTTGCAATCCCTCCCAGTTTGGTATCATCTGCAAACTTAATAAGCGTACTTTCTATGCCAATATCTAAGTCGTTGATGAAGCTATTGAACAGAGCCGGTCCCAAAACAGACCCCCACTCGTTATGCCTTTCCAGCAGGATTGGGAACCATTAATAACTACTCTCTGAGTACAGAGAGAACTGATATATAGCTAATAGCAGGATAGGGCCCTAGATGTATGTTTGATAGGATTAGTAGGTAATGTTTATTCTACCTTCTTCTATTTAACAGATTTGCATTACCTTGTTCTTACCTGGCAGCATATCAGGTCAGCATTATAAAAAAAATATTTGCCAAGATGATTTATTTCGACGATAAAGTGCACTAGATCACATTCCTGGAACTCAGTCATTGTGTTATAACTAGTGCTTAGTCATTTATCTCTCATTCATATTTAGGGCATTGTTCTAGTCTGGAGAGCAACCCTATAAAAATGGCATCACATTATCTCTTTACAACTCCAGGTGCCATTTGCTCATTTTTTTAGTGAAAGGATTTAAAGCCCTGCAAATTCAACCTGTGATCAGCGAGTTAACCTGGCTATTCTATGACCCATGCATAGTCATCAGTACTAAAGATTCTGCAGTTAGGATTGTTAACCATGCTGTGCGTAATACATGAACCAGAACAGAATCCAGTTCATGCTCCCTCAGCTGAATTGAATCGACAGTGCTAAGATATGATAAAATCATCCTTTTGTTATTAAAGTGGATGAAATTTGCCATATACACAAGTTGCAGATCTGTTGAGAAAGAAGGTGCCATTTTTATAGTCATTTGAATGACCATAACATTTTAACTGAGACATTTTGAAGCTTTCACCACAAGGGGGCAGGAAAGCATTTTCTCTTTTTTCTTATACAAGGAAACACTGGTAATACCAACTGACCACGTTCCCAAGTGTCAGTTCAACTTTTGTGTCACAGCCACTAATTCATTCGCTTGTGCATATATTGAGGGAAATATTCAGGACGTTTATAGTGTATGGATTTTTTCTGGTGAAGATCCTGCATAGCTGGATTTGCAACATATGCTGTAGTATGAGAATGGGCTTTTGAGAAGCTTTACATTGGGATTGGCCTAACTCTGCTCCCATCTGAGTTAACGGGAGTTTTGATATTGATTTCAATGGGAGCAGAGTTGGGCCAATGTTATCCAGCCATTGCACTTTAGAATAACAACTGTGTCAAACTCTGTGTTTGTAAAGCATCTTGCACATCCCGATCAGGACCACAGGGCACTACCATAGTAATAATTTTTTCATAAAGTGTGTGAATGGAAAGTAGTTTTACACAGCACAAGATTACTGAGATAAATATTAATAAGGCAGTGATGTGTACCCAAACAAAACAGCCCTTATATGCCTTGTAGCAGTTCACATGCCATCTTGGATGCTAAAGCTTGTTATGAGTGAATTTCTAAAGGTGCACAATGCAGGCTGGATTTGGTCGTCTGTGGCAATGTTAGCCAAACAATCTCAGATTCATAAGTTTGCAACATTGGGCTAAAAAAAAAAGTGTAAAAAAAGCTGTTTTGTGGGATTTTCAGAACTTTCAGCTTCTGGATGGACTGGAAATAAACCAAGAACAGCCTCTCTTATGCTATTTTGTCATTTCTGCCTCCAATCCCAGCCAAAAGCTAGAAATGTGGAGCCTTGTGAGAATGAAATATACAGGGGAAAAGAAGTCAGCCAAATGATATTGAACTTCCAATAAGGTTTAGCGCATACTGGTCACAAAGTATGGGTGAAGGTTCAAGTCTCTTACTCCAAAGTAGTTTGATCATGTTCACGCTTTACTAATAAAACACTCTGCTCCTATAACTCCTTCCATCTGAGGATCTTCAAACACTGTGCAGTCATGAATGAAGCACCTCAACAAGTGTGAGGGGTGGATCAGTGCTCCCATTCCCACTTTATAGATGGTAAACTGAACATAGAGGTGGTCTGTGGCCGTGTCAAGAATTATAATCCCACCTAGGTCTTGTATGACATTTTTCAACAGTAGATCTCAAGGACCTTTAGCAAGGTCATCAGTATCATTATTCCCATTTTACAGAGGCCCCCAGAGGTAAAGTGACTTGCATGAGTGCACCCGGTATGCCAATAGCAGAACTGGGAACAGACCCCAGATCTTCTGAATCCCAGGTGAGTGCGCTATCCGTTACCCAGGAGAGTCCTGCTGCCCAGTTGTACTAATGTAATGACTAAATCACACTCCCTTTCTTTAATATTAAGTTAAAACTGTTTTGCAATATACAAGTGAGGTCATTCTAATATATAAAGTATTTTATCCACAAGGGAACTACATATATTTTGATTCTGGGAAGCTAAAAATCTACTTTTATAATACAGAGGAAATTCTTAGCTGACTAGATCCCAGATCCCACTGATACACAGCTCCTGATGCCTTGCCAATGAACATCATAAAATAAGCAGGGGTCAGGCCATTTCACATTAATCATGTGGTATTACCTGACCACAGACAGCATCAGCAGAAAAATTAACATCAAAGAAGCCTGTTCTAAGGTCCTTTTGATGTTGTAAGCCAGAACCCTGAGAGGATGCTTTAAATTCCCACAAAAGTAAAGACACATGAATGAGGAAAGGTTCATGATGATGCTGTTTTTTATAAACAGAAACAGGATGTCTTGCTCCTTTTCGTAGACTGCTGCCTTCTCAGAGCAAGAGCGAGCTTGAGTGTCCTTTTACCCTAGACCCCAAGTACAAGGTTACCTGGAATGCAAAACAGATTCTTCTAAGGCAGAAGAAATTAACTTTAATATGACTGACAATATCCATTCCTACAGATATAATAATACAGATGGGCCGACCTTCACAGTTCTGATCTTGATCCAAACTTTCTTAATGTTTCTCAGTGTTGATCCAAGTGTTTAGGTTTTGACCTTTTCTAGGCTTGTTTTCTGTTTAGTTTACTAATTCCTGATGAGCAGATCTGTTTGCAATGGAAAATAAAGGGAATACTGCCCACTGTTTTGCATTAAAAAGTGAAAGGATACTCTCTACAGGTTCAGACCTGAACCCCTTTCAATCAACCTGAGAATCACAAGGAAACCCCTATCTTGTGATATTTTAAGTAATTATGTTAAAAAAAAATTTTGCAACATGAACTGCAGATGTATATATGACTTACCTGGGATCCTATGAGCTGCCTGGTGTAACTGATGCTTCCCAATATCTACAGTACCACAGAAAAATGCTTCTTGAGTGACTATTGTGAATCCAGAACAACCATGTGAGTTGATATATATTGCTGTGTTGAAGACCTCCCACAGCCTGGATTGCGGAAACATTCAGCACATCTTTCCATAATTAACTCAATGTTGAATTTCCCTATAAAATGGCTTAGGTGTAGTGAGGACATTGCTTCTTCTTAAGCCTTCCAATCATTCACCGCACAAAACAAGTAAGTTAAGGACAGGCAGCATGGGTGCTCTCAGTTTTTTCAAGCAAGGAAGTAAAACAAGGAGATTTGGTATGTGCATTTATGGAGAAAAATCATGTCTAAAAAGTTCATAAAAATTAATTAAAGTGCTTGACTTTTCAGCTAGTTACACAGATGTGAGAAGAGTGCAAAGAATCTTGGGATATTACATCAGGCATACCATAAGTCCATAGGTTCTGAAGCACAAGTATATTGCAGAGAGGTTCCATTGATACAGTGATGTCATTGTCTAAAAGATTTAACTCATTTCCCATGTGCAGTATAAATTCAGCCATGTCAAGAGATGTACTTCACTGGGTTCCCAGACATAGGTGTATTTGTACGATAGATAGGACCTTTCTAGGTTAAAGAGCTGAAGCAATGTTGGTTAAACCAATTTTGAAAACAGTTCTACGTTAAGCTTTATGTGATGGAGTTCCACACTTCCACTCAGCCAGTCCAGAACTTCTAACTCTCAAGTTAAAATGTACTAGTGATGTGGCCTCATGTCCACTGAAGACTATAGGGTGGTCACTAGACTCATTTTTTGTTGACCTAGGTCAGACCTTAAAGGTTGCCAGAGGTGAAAGCCAACCTAAGTTTTTATTTCTGTCATTTCACTTAAAGATTATATTCGGGAGCAGGACCTTGCAACACAGTAATGGGAGACAGGACTATGAGGTTCTGCTCTGCTGTGCAACACAATTCCTGTGTGCTTTTGGCAAGACACTTCTGCTTGCTGGTGATACAGTTTTCCCATCTGTAAAATAGTAATACTACTTCCCTAGCTCACAATAGTGTTTGTGAGGCTTAATTCATTCACAAGGCCAGCCTTAGGGAAAATGGCACCCCTGGCCCCCCCCGTCTCCCCCCGCCCCCCCCGCCCCCCCCCCCCCCCCCCGCCCCCCCCCGCCTCCTCAGACTCCCTAGCCATCCTCCCAAACCCCCACTCCCTCCCCGGGCTCCTCCCCCACCATTGCTCCCCAGCCCCGCTGCCTCCTCCCCCCCGCCATTGCACCAAGCTCCCTCCTGCAGCCTCACACCCCAGGCCTGCCCTGCTCCTTGCCTCTTAACCATGGTGCCCCGCCCAACCATGGCACCCTGAGTGGTCACCCTCATCACCCACTCCTAAGGCTGGCCCTATTCATTCATATTTCCAAAGTGCTTTGTGATCCTTGGAAGGAAACTAGTGTAGAAATGCAAAGAATTGTTATGACTCTAAACCCAGCACAGATAAGAAACATAGTTTGAGTACAGTTTTATAGGGCTATATAAAAATACATCACTGCCATTATCACTAACCTAAGGACGTAGGTTTTTTTACAGCGCCGGGAAGAATGAGATGACTATAGGGGCCAATAAAAGTAATGAGCAAAGTGGATTTCATCCATCTAGTTTCACAAGTCTGGAACAGACTAACTAAGCTTGGTACATGTCTGACTGTGTGGGTGGGTGGGAAACATTTACTCCTGTTTTATTTGTGTAAGTTTAAGAAACAGGATTGTCTTTGTACAGATAGGAGATATATAGTGACAATAATGTTATTCTACTCATTAAATCAATCCTCTTGCACTAATAATTTAACTAATATTATTAATTATAATACTTCAACCTTCCATCTGAGGAGCTGAAAGTATTTAAGTTAAAGTGGGTAAAATTATTTTATAGATGAAGAAACGGAGGCGTAGCATTCTGCTTAAGGTCACAAGCTAGTCAGTGGCATTTGGAAACTGCATCAAGGTCTCCTGACCCCAAGTCCCCATATGCAACCATATTTAGTGTAGTATATATAAAATTGTTCAGAAGTACTGAGTCAGTTTACATGCTAATCCTTGTGTTTGCAAATAAAACCACGCATAGACCTTGTGACAGCGTGTAGGCTAAGTAATACATCGCAGTGAAAAGCGGGCTGTGTCCACACTGCGGTGTGTAGCTACATGCGGCAGGGAAAGGCTCTGGAGGGGGAAAGGCTCTGGTCATGGGAAGGCAGTGGGATACTACACTGCTAAAAGTAGCAGTATAGACAGGAGAGGCACTACTTTGGCATGTAGACAGCCATGTAGGGTATATACTCTAGGGTTCTGGCGTGTCTCGCTTTACTTGCCTAAGCAGTGCCTCACTGGGCATGCAGTGTCTGTACTCTACACACTTCCGTAAATGTAGACATACCTATAGTGAATAACATAAGGTTCAAGAAAGTTCAGAAGTAGTGCAGCGCTCTTTCATTTTACAATGGGGATAGAGAGTGAGAGCTTGTCTAGGTCACAGCTCACACCAGGAAGGGTTTGGGCAGCATAGGTCAAGGAGTTAGCACTCTTGCATCTATCCACCAAAAGGTTGTGACTTCACACCAGAATGTTCCCAATGTCAACATCACAGTGCTGTACTATGAAGATGCTACAATGTAAAGGCTCCCTCCTTTGGCCAAGAGTATAAACCAAGACCTCATTTTCGCATCTCTAATAGCTGGCCAGGTGGAAGGCAAACATCTCATGGCACTTTCTGAAAAGGGAGATGGGAATGATTGTGTTATCTTGGCCCACATAGTTTCTTCCTATAAAAGCAAACCCTCATATCCAAGGCTGTGTAGAAACTATTGGTGAATACACAGCTGCTGCTTCATTTGCCCACAGTCACTGCACCAGAGTCCTACTATTAACATTCAACCACACATACTTCTACTAGTAATGCTGCACTACAGATATATAGCTCTGACACAGTACAAATCACTCATGTAAAAGGTTTTAGGAACATTAAATACATAAATAGAATGTTAAACAATGAACTGCATTGAACAGGAGGGTGGTTTTAAATATTGGAGGAGCAAGATCCGTCCTGATGAGTCAGTGAAGATGTCCAGTGAAGATGATACCAGCTAGGCAGCTAGTGAGCTAAACTGTATACACAGCTAGTCTGTGCAAAACATGCTCACATTACTGTTACCTCATCCTCTCTTCCCCTCCCACCTGTTTGTTTTATTTACCTGCTGGGCGTTGTCGTTAATCAAGACTGTAAGTGCGTGGGTGCAGGAGCTGTCTCTACTACACATGTGTAGGGTCACCAGCACAAGGAGCCCAGGACCTGAGTGGGATGTCTAGGCATTACTGCAGTATAGATAATATCATGACAATAATCAGAATGTTGACTCTGGTCTCTACTTGGAGTTAACATCCTGGGCTGTGACCTCGCTGATCTGCCTATGATCCAGTGTACACATTGGCAAACACCACTTCAGTTAGAACTCCATTATGAGGCTTCTCTAACTGGGGTGGTGGCTGCTGGGACCCCTGGGGCAATTACTAAAGTATTTTGAGATACTTTCAGTATGAAAGGTGCTACATAAACATTTTATTCTATGCAATAAAAACAACAACAACCAAACAGCTCTCCCTGATTACCAGCCCCAAACTTTGGGGCAGTTTGGAATCTACATTTTTATACAAACTGCAACTTACCAGTTTATGATTGTTGGCAAAGGCAGGACCTTCTCAAATCTAAACTTGCTGTCTATTTACACAACACAACCATAAAATAACGAGTCTCTCTCATTTTTTAACCTGGTTTGCTGCAGAGGAACGAGAGTTTTCCTTTAAGTCCACCTTGGTTGAATCTTTCAATAGCCATGTCCTTGACAGTGATATCCTCTCAAGTAACTATAGCATCTGCTCATTTATTGCCCCCATGGGTCATCATGTGGAATTGGGAGTTTAGGATTTTACTTGAGCATTAAAAAGTTTTTCACAAATCTTCATTGTAAAGATTTTCTAATCTAATGATAATTTGATGTTGTAGAAATCTACTAAGTGAGAGAGTAGGGTTAAAAATGAGCAAACAATAGAATATGTTCTGTGTCATCCCTGAAATGCATTTCATATACCTGTGTGATAAATTATTAATTTAAAAACACAGGCACTGTAAATAATCCAAAGCAATAAACAAACTTCTAAGAGGGAAAGAAGAGGAAGATGAATATTAAAACCAAAACTGGATTCTGAACATACAACATTTAAAGTAAACAAACATAAATGCAGGACTGGCCCAGATTATAATGAGATCATTAATGCAAAACTCATTGCTTAGTAGCTCAGTATTTTAATTCACTGGATATAAAGCAAAATTGATTGTGATTGCTTTGGGTCTTAAATATGCAGGTATAGTAAGGTGTGTGTATGAGGGTGGGGAACATCAGGGGCCGACACATCCTGCTCTATGGAGGAGAATTCCAGGATATTTTTAGAAGGGAACCAATCCTTTTTCTACTGTATATAACAACTTTGGCAAACATTTAGAAGAGGAACACTTCAAAACAAGCTCTGAGAATGGGGCATGCCAGTACTCTTCAAAGGGACCTCCCTTGAATTGTCTAAAATCTTTGACCCAAACTGCTTGTCTATCACGGATTTTATGGTCACCATTATGTTACACACCTCAACTAATCCAAGCCTTTTCGTTATGTCTACACTTGGAGTTTGATTTCCAGCTTGTGTAGACATACTCACACTAGCTCTCATTGACCTACCACACTAAAAATAGTTGAGTAGCCAAGGCAGCCGGGACAGCAGTGAGTGGTGGCACAGGCTAGCCAACCTGAGATCAGACCCATCTGGATGCTGTACTGAGGGCAACTCGCCTGTGTCACCACTCACTGCTGCCAGTGCTACCATGGCCACGCTAATATTTTTAGCTGCTAGAATCAGAGCGAGCACAATTATGTCTACTCGAGCTGAGAATCACATGTCAAGCTCAAAGTGTAGTCCTAGCCTTTGAAATAACAGAACTCAGATCCCAGTGCTTTAACAGCAAAAGTCTCTATTACCTGGCAGGGCTCGGGGGAGTGCTAAAGGAGAATTTCCAGTAGTTATTGGTGGATATGGTTTATGACACACAGTTGAGCAGTTCTGATTCCATCCAGTAGAGGGCAGTGGTGCACATATGCTAACCAGTTTTTAACAATGTCAAGTCTGCAGAACTCTGAAGCCAGTAAATTCTGTATGGTATGCAGAATCAGTCTGGACTTGCTGATCAATGGGAATAAGCAGAAACCATAGAGATATAATAAAAATGATCCTGAAAAATGGTACCAGATATAGAGTGGAGAAGACCCTGCTCAATTTCATATCCCCCCCTAAGATCTAGTGTCAGGTTACAGACATGTATCACAATTAACCTGTGTCATCAGTGACTCCTGTGTTCGTGTGCTTCTGTTTTCCTTCATCATATTTACTTAGCACACACACTGAAGGCACAATATAAATAAAACAGCCCCAGTTTTACAATGCCAAAAATGTGGTGTGATAAGTTGGTATGTTAAAATAAATGTTAAAAATGCCTCTAGAATAGCTCACAGACAATTCCTCTTTCACTGAGTTAAATGTTATTCAGCAAAGGAAAAAAATAATATATAGTACAAGAGTAAGTCCTTGAAAAGAAAACAGTCTCCCAACCCACAAACCCAAGCAAATAAAAAGACAAATTGTTCATGGAGATAAAGGAAAAAAACAAACAGGAACCTTCTAAACAACGACTTTTTTCATTCTTTCTTTTTAATCTAGTATCAGTATCAAGGGCTGAATGGGGAGGGCCCTTGAGTGGCACCTGCATGGGCCAGCAGTGAAGGTCACATACCAACCTAAAAATCTCTCCCTCCCCTTGTATTAGAGATATAATATGTTACATTCCTTCCTTTGTACTGACATGAAGTGGCTTCAAGTCCATGTCCAAGACTAAATAGTCAGGAGCTGTAACCCAATCGTAACTTGTGACTTTTGTATCTCGACTGACAATGGAAACCTGAGAACACTGACCTTCTTAACCTCCTACATACCATTTTAGTGTCCTCCTTAGACTCTGCCACCTCCCTCTCCCATTAGCAAGGTCAGCAATAAAATCCAGCCTTAGCAGGCTAGGGCTGACCTGTTGGGAGACCCGTGCAATTGATTGCTGAACGTTTGTTTTTCTGAACGATTTTATTATGGTGCCTGTTGAGCCAGAGTAGCAGAACAGGTTCCTTTACCAGGTTTAATCAAAACACTTGGAAAGCTTTTTGATGGATTGCTGCAGGGTTACAGTAGTTCATGTGGGTATCTGGCTGTTGTGTTGTTGTTGGGGTTTTTTGGGGGGTGAATGTTAACGAAGGGTGTGAGAAAGAGCTACTTGCAACCGTACCTGACATGTTGGACTGTTAGAAAATGACACTGGAGTACTAAGGACACTGTAATCACTGCTGTGCATCCAGCAATGCAGAAGAGTTAATAACTACCCTTTCTATTAGTGGTTTGATTATAATGAAGTGGCTAGGGCATCTGAGCGAGGAAGAGTGGTCTTTTAGTCGACACAGGACTAGCATTAAGGAGAACTAGGTTCAGATTCCCAGCTCTGCCACAGACTTCCTGTGTGAGCTTGGGCAAGTCACTTAGGGAAACATTTTCAAAATGTGTAAGTGGCTGAAGATGCTTCTGAAAACAGGACTAAGACATTTGAAAATGTTACCCGTAACTTCTCCATGCCTCGGTTCCCATCTGTAGTTTGAGGGAAATAATGCTTCCTTTCTCCCACCCTTTGCCTAGTTAGATTGAAAGCTCTTCAGTGCAGAGATTGACTCTTATTATGTATATGTCCAGTGCTTAGCACACTGAGGCCATGATAGTGGCTGGAGCAATTAGGTACTACCATAATACTTACAGTGTCTGCCATTGCCATGCAGTGGATGACATAAGAACTTCTCATTTTCAATCTGAGCTCCCAATGTGCCAATATCAGGAAAATATACTATAACCCCTTAAATGGGATGGAAAACGGTGGGGCAAGGGCTATTCAGAAGTTAGTCTAAATGACTCTAAGACATTATAGAATTTAATAGTGAAAGATCTTTTCTATACATTTTTTATTAACCACTCTAGAAATCACATTTACCACATTATTTCCCACTGTAAATATATATTGTAGATACTGCTGGGTAAAGGTGTATATGTGCAGCAAATACCCAGTTTTTTATAGTATGCAGTGTATACTCATTGCATCCCAAACAGTAAAGGTCAGTCCATGGTGCTGTGTTCTATGCAGATTCTTATACTGCAAGCGTCACTATGGTATGAGAGCCCATTTAAATAATTGCATTCTGGAGAAGAAATGGCATTAACTAACCCTAAAAGAGCCCCTGCAAACAGTTTCACAGTGGTGGGCATATGTATTTCTATTGCATTACAGAAGAGTAATAATCTACAACCCTAAGGAGCAGGCTGGTTATATAAATTCCATTCATTACTGTCCCTACTTCAGCAAGATACCACTAAGGACCTAAAAAACTAGGGCTGACCTGAAAGTGCTTGGAAACATCTGTCAGAGGAATAAATGTTATCTGACAACTATGGCTCTGAGAACTTTTTACCTCGAGTGAGATTGAGCGAGAGACAAAATGTTACAATCACACAATGGAATTATCTCTCAAATGCATTAGTAAGATGATGCCTGTAACTTGCTTGACAGTTCTATTATGCAAACACAGCCAGAGCTGCCAGCTTTTTAGGGCTAGAGTTTCAAAGTGCTGCACGTGTGCTACACGTGGTAATCTCAGCGTTGTGTGGGTGAGATGAGACTAAATCTGTGTGTGCCTATGACTTGTGAATGATGCTTGAGGCGTTCCAGAGGCAGGGGTTACCCAGTTAGATAAGATAATTAGAATTATCTACAAAGAGCAGCTGCAAAGGGTTCTTCCAGCTGGCAGAGTTGGACATGAAGTGAATTTGGTTATTGTAAAAACTCTAGAGGACATTAGATTAATCCAGAATCTAACCACCTTTCAGACATGCTGCAAGAACTATCTCTATGACAATGCATTCCTGTTACAATTGGAATGATATTAATTAAAAAAAATCCCAAACAGTAAATCCACCTTATGACCACAGAGGACCATGAAATCCATTAGGGACCTCCCTATGCCAATCTTTTTACCCTGGAAGTACTTAGACACTGCAGCAAAGGAGACTATAGTAAACCCTAAGACAGATGGAGAATCTAAACAGTGAACTATGCCTGCAGCCAAATTGTCAGCTTCCTAACGCTCTCAGAGGAAAATGTGTTTCCAAGCTAACTGTTTAGCAAACAAGCTTTCCTTAAACCTCTGTGAGAAACTACTGTAGTGATGGGCGACTTTTTAAAATCTAGTTGAAATTAAAAGATGACCTGGACAATCAAATGCATTGTAGTGGCCATCAAAGAAACAGCAGTCTTAAGATTCCTGGCTACAAGGTCTTCCAGTCCACCACTGAAAAGAGCACATGCATTAGACAGGTGCGTATATCCAACTGAAAAGATCAGTTATTTATGTTGTTCTCAGGCGATCTAGACAATATATTACCTTTCCAAGAAAAATACAGAACCAACTAAAAATCATGAGTGATTTCTCCTGCTGGTGCTCTTTTTCCCTCATTTCAACACAGATGACACACAAATGTCATTCTGTGTAACAGGACCTCTCAAATCACATTCCACACACCTGGCTTCTCACAATCAAAAATCCCACCATTCTATGACTATTCAGATGATTCTTCATGCTAACCTCTGTATGACAGATGTGGTGACAAAGTATCCCATGTCATCACAATGTGATATTGTCAAATATCAAGTCATGGCAATTCTTGCATTTTAGAAAAGAGGGTTCGGAAAATCCATCTTAAAATGGTGTGATTGGTGAAAGTTGGCTCTTGGATAAGAGAGTCAGGCAAAATTCAAATTAATCCATACAAAATTAAGATTAGATATTATTGGAAATGTTTTTTGAGATACCAATATTTCCCCTATTGTTAAAATGGGAAATAACTGTGGTACCAGGTGGTAGATGTTAATAATTATTTTTTAATGTCAACTACTGTATCACATTATTGAAGGGTTATGCATTTCAATAATTCAGGAGACAGAACCTAGACTGTCAAAAAATGGTTTATGACTCCGGTTTCATGTCCTCAAAATACTGTAACTCAGAGATAATGAAAATCTGTAACTCACCTGTGGCATCAGTTAAAAGAACATTTATCATCGTTAAAATACGTTCTGGTGGAATATATTACTAGATAATCCTTCTAAAGAACTGTATGCAAGATATTCTTGGCATGCAGTAGATTACACAATACTGCCACCCAACATGGTCTATCTTTCTTGGAAGAGGCAGAGACTGATATGTCAGACCCAAGGGAACAAATCTTTGATTTGTAGTGACCCGGGACCACAGTCAGAGAAAGCCAGAAACACGAGAGCAGAATATTTGAGATAAGGATGACTAAGGAAACAAGACATCTAACATATATATACTGTCCTGGTGGAATGTGAAATATATTGTGAAATAACATGTTCAAAGATGCATTAGAAAATCATTACCTTAATCAACCTTTGATTTTGCAGAGCAGTTTTGGGTTGCTGTGAACTTCCCCCTTGGTTGCACGGCACTGCAATCAGTTGAAATGCCAGGGATATTGTAGAGAGTCTTGGCCATTAGTGCAGAGCTTGTTATTATTAACATTTGCCATATTTCACCCCAGTCATGGTTGCATTTCAGTGGTGAATGAAATGATCGCTATGTATAGTTCATTGTTTAAGTGTAAAAAGCATTTTTGGAATGAAAGGCCGCATATAGAGCTAAATTACTATTATCATTCTGAACGGCATCTTTCAGTACTGAGCCATGTTTTGGCATTCCTGCTTACATAAGGCATTCCCATTTAAAAACTAGCATATACATTTTTTCACCTACTGGAGAGAGATTTGCTTCACAGCCAAAGGTGCGTGAGAATGTTAGAAGGAAAGAGAGGTGTAATTGCAATGATGATTGCTGAAAGCACTAAAGCATGCACATTTTGTAGCTGTTTTAGTCATCCGCCCTTATGCTCTATTTTAGCCATGAATATTTTTTGTTCCTTTCACATAACTGTTTATTTCCTATTACCTTCTTCAACAAAAATTAATAGAGTTCTACAAGGTCTCTTTATCTCTTGCTTATTCCTTTACGGTTGTTTTATGCATCTAATTCCAATGCACCCTGGAGCCACACTATTTCCTGACTTACCTCTAATCCATTCTAACTAGTTCTTCTCATCCAGTTTTTTAACATTTTGTTTAAAGGAAAAAATACAGAGTATCCAGAAGTAATTAGCATGCTAGAGGGTTTAAATCTCCTGTAAATCAGGAGTAGTTCCATTGAAAGCAATGGAGCTGAGCCAGTGTAAAACTGCTATAAAATAAAGACTAGAGCCTTAATTATGCAGTTCATCTTTGCTGAAAGGCCTCTCTATAGATGTAAGGAAATGTTCTCAGTTCACAATTTACAAATTGATCTCTGCTAAATCAAAACAAATGTTTTCAAGCCGAACAAAGACTCTAGTCCTCAGTGAAGTCCAAGCTCACTTTCACATTTCAAATCTCAAGCTTCAGCCTTCTCCACACCCCTGAAACTGCTCCCACACAGTCTCTACTCTTCCTGGCTAAATCTCAAGACCTCTATTATGTTATCATCCTCCTTGATAAATTCTGACACCATCAACCAGTTCTTCCTTCTCAAAACCATGTCCTCCATTGGCTTTCGAGGCTCCATCCACTCATGGGTCTCTTCCTACCTCTCTGATCACTTCTTCAGGGTCTTATTGGGTACATCTAGTTCTTAGCACCTTCCTTTTCTACATCCTATCTTATCCACGTTGCTTTAATTACCATCTTTATGTTGATAACTCACTAATTACCTCTCTACTGACACACTATCCCTCATCCAATCCCATACTTACTCTAATGCTGCCTGGTATGAATGGATAGAACTCTTGATAAAAAATTGTGAAGCCTTATATCCTCTTTTAAACCCCTTCTTAAAACCTACCTCTACTGCTGTGCCTACAAATCACAACAGTATGGCATTGGTTAAACTGGTGGCTACCTGTGACTTATTTGACCTCTGGGACTACTAACTTATACAAACATATCTACATATCCATCTTTACTGTTATCTTTTCCCCACTCCCATAGCATATAGAGGAAGCTCTATTTATCCTCTTGTTGCCTCACCCTCATCCTAGATTGTGAGCATTCTGTAGTAGGGACTCTGTTTTACTCTTTTGTGCAGTGACTTGCGCAACAAGGCTGGAGTCTCTAGGCAGTGCTGCAATATAAATGATAAGTATTATTATTATTTTATTAAGCCATTTTGGTTGTAGCTCACTCCAAAAAGAGTGGGCCAAATTCTGCCATCTTTTCTCACACTGAGCAGCACCTTACCGCCTGCTGGAATCCTGATCTCAATGGCAGTATACTGTCTTTGAAGAAATGTTGTATTATTGTTACAGTAGTTTTCATGAGGCAAGTTCTTTGAGGAAGCTGCTGCAAACAGCAAAAGAGTTTGCTCTTTGCCTTCATCTCTCTAACTGGAGTCAATTCTTGAGGCAAACTGGCTGTTGGCCTGAGATTTCTAAAAGGGGGATTTCCGAGGTGCCATTTTTAACCACCTCTGTTCAAGGCCTGAGTACATAGTGTAAATAAACATGGAGTAACAAGAAAATATCCAATCTCTGTTCATCATTCATTTCTCCTCCAGTGGGAAACCATGCTGAAAGACCCCCAAAATCTGCTGCCACATGGCAGAGGGCGGATAGTATTACTCATTAATAAGGAATGGCAGAATCTGTTCCAGTGTAATTAGCGTTTTAAAATTTTCTTTTCAGCCTCAGCAAACTAAAAAATGGCGAATCATATTTCACCTTTGGCTAGAGACTAAGCCTGGAAAGTGCCAGCCCCAAAGTTGAACCCCAGGCTCTGGGTGTCTCTAAACCTCTGACTGCCAGAAGACAATACGGATGGATCACTGGATAAATTGCCCTTTACTGTTCACTCCCTCTGAAGCACCTGACACTGGCCATTGTTGGAAGACAGGACACTGTGCTAGCTGGACCATCGGCCTGACCCAGTATAGCCATTCTTATGTTCTTATGAATGTTTCAGGTTACCAGTGTCTGCAAACAAGATGTTATGATAGAAAACTACTCTGTAACCCTAACTATAGCAAGTGCCACATGGACAGGGCCGGCGCAACCTATTAGGCCACCTAGATGGTCGCCTAGGGCACTAACATTTGGGGGGCGGCGACCGCGGCGGCCAGATCTTCCGCCGCCTCTGTTGGGGGTGGCATTTCGGAGGCAGGACCTTCCGTCACCTAGGGTGGCAAAAAAGCTGGCAGCGCTCCTGCACATGGATCTTCCTATATCTATGTCAACTTTAAGAAGCTGATCTTACTTTATTCAGATGCAGCTCAGACATCAATCAGATCTATTTCCCATTTTCAGTTTGATTATCAATTAGTTTAAAAAATCAGTACTATAGGAAATGGCCTTTATTGTAGGATAAGCCTTTTGCCTAGCTCACCAGTTCAAATTAAACTTAGGTAGGTGATGACCAAAAGTCATAACATTTGATGCATGTTTGGTGAGTGAAATGAGCTTGTAGTGTCAGCCTAGGTTCTAGTGGCCAGCTGATCCCATCAAAAGAGTCACTTTTTTTGGTAACCCTAGCAGAGACTGAACTCACCCCAGGAGTGGCCCTTCCAGGTCAAGCTTGAGTCACTTTAGTAAGATATGGGGAAGTTTCCTTGCAAATACTTGCAATGTATCTGACTTGTGGATGTACAGAAGTCTTCATTATATAGGTAAGTCAATTCAACACCCTCACAACACCAGTATGTATATTAAAGGGTAAACAAAAGAGATCCCAAAGAAAAATAACAGTACTTTTACAGAGATTCCCCTATTCAAAGTAAGTCTGTAATGAATGGCTAAAACAAGGGGCATTCTAAAAATTAGAACAGAGGACTGCCCTATTCCCAGCAATGCCTTGGTTTGGTCTCAACCGCTCTTGGTTTTCTCATCTGCAGAACAAGGATAAAGAAAGGCTACCTCCATCTAAGTGCTGGTTGAGAGTTTTGCCTCTAAATATTCACATTTGTGGGACTGGTATCTCTAGAGCCAAGCTGCAGGCGATTTGAAGAGCAATGGCTGTTGTGGCCACTTGCCTGTCCCCTCCCTCACAGAAGGTTCAGAGGTAGAGAGTGACCCAAACATCCGTCAGTTCATTAACATTTGTAAAGTGCTTAGAGAGCCACTGATGAAAGATGCTATATATAGATACAGTAACATCAGAGATCTAAAGGAGGCCTTATCTGTACACAAAAGTTGTACAACTTTTAGCTTATTGGTATAGTTCAAGTGGTACAACCACCTCCCTCCCCGTTTCTCCCGCCGCCCACCAGTATGAATGCAGTTATACTCATATAAGTGTACGTATATGTGGATAGCTTGTTCCTATGTAGGAAAAGGAATAAGCTATGGCCATCTGAGACACTTTTATAATGCATCCACACTAGGCATTACACTGCTTTGAAGATACTGGTAAAAAAAAATGGCAGGTTTCAGAGTAGCAGCCGTGTTAGTCTGTATCCGCAAAAAGAAGAACAGGAGTACTTGTGGCACCTTAGAGACTAACAAATTTATTAGAGCATATTAGATGCATCCGAAGAAGTGGGCTGTAGTCCACGAAAGCTTATGCTCTAATAAATTTGTTAGTCTCTAAGGTGCCACAAGTACTCCTGTTCTTCTTTTTGTAAAAAAAATCCCACCTTAATCAACACGGTTATACTGGTACAAAGACTGTGAATGGACCATACCTAAGAGATTCAAGTAGCTTCTTATTCTTTACTTTTCATTTTTTTTTCCTGCATAAAAAGTAGACATAATCTTTAAAAATATGACCACAACTCTAAGCAATAGGAAGCAGAGGGTACATACATTGTATCAAAAAGACAAAGCACACCACATTAGGTAACAGTCTAGAAATCAACAAAAACGTGTAACAAATTCCCATGCAACAACACAAATAATTCTTCCTTACACTGGTCTAACCATAAAATTACATTCAATGCTTGCAAGTGTAGTATTCTATGCCTCATTCCAGGATTTTCGAAGCACTAGCAGTGCCCACACTAAGTTATTGCATAGCAAGCTGGTGCACTGTAGATTTACACCCTGGTTTGCTGCACAGTAACTCTTCATGTAGACAATCTCTTAGTTAAATTGCAAGCTTTTTGGGGCAGGGACCATCTCTTAACTAAGCATTTATACAGAGTCTAACACAATCACGGCCTAATCTTGAACATAGTTTTTGGCTGCTACTGTAGTATAAATAAATAATAACAATGATAAAAAATAAATATGTACATCCCAAATTCCATTCTAGCTCAGCTGAGGATGAATCACTCAGTACTTTATCAGATTCTCATTCTTACTCTGTATGAAGTTTACCAGCTGGTCTGGATCGTAAAACCAATAAGAATTTTTATTGGGAAGGACGGGGTAGAAAAATTTGAAATCTGCATGAATGTGTTTAAAACTAGGAAATGTGTCTAGGATTTTCAAAGGGTCCCAAGAGAATTAGGCACCCAACTTCCATTGACTTTCAAAAGGCTGTCAAGGATTTGAGCAAGGAGACCACATTTTGAGCAGCAACCTGAATGATTTTCAATGGGCATTGGGAGACTAACTCTCATTAAAAGTCTCAGCCTATGCAGAGAAACCATTTTTTTCTTTGTAAAATGGTTTGAATAATATCTTAGAAAAGGAACTCTATGCTCTTATGCTTCTTGAGACAATAAAAATATCATCTTCTGATCTATATATCATCTTCAGAGTCTCAATATCCTTTTGTGTCCCTAAGGATGCTGCATGTTCTTCATAACCAGGGGAAACAAGGTAAGGATTTCAGGTACAGGAAGAAATGACACATCAGAACCAAAACCTCTTTTACATCAGTTTTTAAATCACAAAGGCATGTAGAACGAGCTATCGCAGGACTGACGAACAGGAAATTAACGAAGTGTACATTATTATATTTAATGAAATTTTCTAAATATTTGATTCACCAATCTCCCTAGCTAAGACAGCGCTAGCACTGAAATAAACTTGTGTGTGATTGCCACTTTTTTTTTTTTAATATTGTAATAGATTTCTCCATTTCCGTAACCCTTCCAACTAAATCCACAGCTGCAAAACTAACGGAGTCCATTTTACCAATAGGCGAGAGAATGCCAACATTAAAATCCAAAGATTGTTCTACAGCTTGAGGTACCTTAACTTAAAATATAACATGGAGATTTTCAAAGGCACAAATGGCAATTAGGTACTTAACCCTCATTGGAGATCGATGGGTATCAAGCAGTCTGCTACCATTTGTGCCATTGAAAATCTCCCCCTGGCAGGCTTCTGATCTTAAAGGTTGGGCCTTTTCTCAGAGTATAGAGATTGCATTCACTGCGAGACTTGTTATTTGTCTGTAATGCCATGGAATTGCTTGTGCTCTTCGCACATTTTGTCCATGAGTATCCCAATAAAACTCTCTGGGGGTATTCCCAATAACTACAAAATGTCAATATAGGTTTACTGGGAAGTTTATCAACAACATTGTTATCACTTAGGACCAGACTGTAGTAGGCCCTTGCAAGGCAATCCATGGGTGGAAGAGTGCACAGGAAGCTTCACACCATACCACTTTACGTGGCTGTGCCACAGCCTCTCCCCTACTTATACTGTGTCACTCCCCTACTTATTCCTGATTCCATCAGCGTGCAGGAAAGGGAACAGGGAGGGAACGAATGTTGATACTTTCCCACACTGGCCCATGTAATGGGCTTGGCACAATAAGGTAGCAATCCGATTCATGGATGGACAAGTAATGCGTCACCCGCCCTATGCCCGAGAAACAGCATCAGCAGAGACTGTTCCTGCATGAGGCACAATAGTTCTGGTGTCTCTTCCTGGTGTACATCCATCCCACTTCAATCTAGTGCTGACTTAGTTGATAAAGAACAAACAACTTCAGGCATTTTCCCCTCCCCAAGAACCTGTAAACAAAAAGAGAAACCCAAACATAAGGATTTCAAACCCTTGCTTTATGCCATCTTCTCAATTTCAGCCCCTCCATCACATTATGGCCAATATTGACAAAAGAGCATCATCCATCAGAAGACGTATTGATGCATTTTAGAGAATAGAGAATGAGAAGACAGAGGGAAGACACAGTAATGATACCCCAGACTTAGCAAATCTATCATTCCAACAAAGCCATTTGCTGTTCCATGGCTGTATATCCAACTATGAAGTTGTAACCCAATGAATGCAATCAGGTGCTAAGAGTAGTCTTTCAATTGTCTGATGCATATCATGTCCACAGTTCTCCTTTTAGGAACTTGTTTCCTTAAATAACGGAGGAGATATAGTGGCAGCATATGGAAAACCTAAAATTACCACATCCCTAATGAAAGTGGCTAAAAATTAACTGACTCAGAATAGAGTTGTTAACCTTAAACAACTGGCAAGCAAAAAATAAATGCCCATCCTCCTACTGTCTATTAAAAAGGAGAATAAGGTCAAATAGTAAATTATCATTCGTCACTTTAATCTCTGGCTTTTCATCTCAGGGTCTGAATTTAAAATCGACATTGGGGCAAAGTGAATAGAGGAAACAGCCAGGAGCTCCCTTGGAAAGCCATCAGGTGGTCTAATGTATGCTTCCTAGTGTTCAGAACAACAACACATCATAAAGCTGCAGTGGAATTTGGACTTGCTTATCAGCAAGAGGCGGAACACGTGGAGGACAGAAGTTATTCTTTGTGGGGCTTGAATACTACTTTGTTAGACAGGTGTATAGAAGGAGGCAACCATTCCTGCTCCTGAAAGGTTCTTGGAATCAAGCTTCATGCCACAGGCTTATCTAAAGTCCCTGAAATCCAATTAAAGCTGTAATCAAGTCTAGACTGAGTGATCTTTCCATGTACTGCTCCTAGCATGAATTAGCAGGTTTCAGTGTAGAGTGGTTAAAAATATCTATTGCTGGTTAGTGTGCTAAATTCTGTTAGTTATCTAACACACACTCATTTAATGGAATTGAAAACTTTTTCAGGCAACTCAGATTTTAGACTGGGATTTTAAATTATTACGTGACTTACTTATAGGCTGTTACCTGGTTTCTTTTCCCTAATTATTCATTGTATGTATGAGCGATATGGTTCTTTTAATAGAATACATCTAGACACTCAAATCTGCTGGCCCTCAGTGAGATCATCTGTTGGAGAAAGGAAGAAAAGACATTATAAACAGAGCTGGACACTTGTTTTGATCCAATAGTATATTTGCCAAAAAATGCAGTTGTAGAAGATCCAAAATGATTCACAAATTCGACACTAATTTGTCTAATTGTTTTGGCCAGAGTCAAGCTACATTCACTAATCAGGCAGAGAAAAAGAAGAGAGTAGAGCACCCATCTGGGATGCAAGAGACTAAGGTCCAAATCCCAACTCAGAAACAGGAATTTGAACCAAAGTCTCCCCGCTTGCTTGCTTGCATTCTGACCACTTGTTCCTAATCTTACTTTCTCATCAGAGCAACTGTTCCAAACGAATTGAGGTCTGGATCACATTACCGTACTGTCTGTAACTAGGTCCCGCATCAACTGCCCCTACACACCACATGCTGTTATGTGGAAATTAAGTCTGTGTTTATAACAGTATCACCTTGTGCTTTAATCCTGTGACATCTGCCTCGCTCAACAGGCTGCCAACCCCCAGTGAATACTTAGGCGCTGGAAGAAGTTGTGTTGGTGAGGTTCGGTAGATGGCATTCTTCCCTGAGCCAGTACTAGACCAAAGTCTCAGCAGGTTGTCTAGAATATTGTGCTGCAATCTTTTAGATGCAATGTAAGAATCAAAGCCCTAATCACTTATGATCATTAGATTCAGCATCTGTTTTTTTCTTTATACCAGGTGTCTGGCCAAATTCCAATTTGGGGAGTTCTTCCACTGACTTTTCAAATAGATCAAGTATTCTACACTGCCCTTGCTAAACAGCTGTATAGGATAGCTGCATAAAACATTCCCTGCCTTTCAGACCAGTGGAGACCACATTCTGGTAGTGGAAGGCTATGTCAACAACTTAGGGGTATGATTCCCAGCTCGCCTAGACATATTCATGCTAACTCTCGTCTGAGCCACAGTAATATGTGCAGTGGTAACAGCAGCATGTGCTAGCAGCCCCAAATACGTGCCCCTGGGCTTCAGGTGGGTTTGTAGTCGTGGCAGCTAGCACAGTGCCACTGCTGCTCGTGCTACCATGGCTACATTTCTATTTTTAGCACGCTAGTTCAGATGAGAGCTAGCACAAGTATGTCTGTGTGAGATATGAATCAATCACACCCCAGCTCACACTGTAGACATAGCCAAAGAAATAATTTATGTGTGTAATTTGGCTATCGGTTTGTAAAACGATTCGGCCAATAAGAATATAAACCTTTTCACATATGCTTTGAGCAGGGGGTTGAACTAGATGACCTCCTGAGGTCTCCTGAGGTCTCTTCCAACCCTAATCTTCTACGATTCTATGATTCCATGATATACAATATTTCACCCAAAGAGCTTAAATGATTCTCAGACATTAAGTATTTAAGCCTCACAACATCCCTGTGAAGCAGGAAGTACTATTATAACCACTTTACAGATAGACAATCCTAGTTATGAAAGGCTAAGTGACTTAGAATCATAGAATCATAGAAGATTAGAGTTGGAAGAGACCTCAGGAGGTCATCTAGTCCAACCCCCTGCTCAAAGCTGGACCAACACCAACTAAATCATCCCAGCCAGGGCTTTGTCAAGACGGGCCTTAAAAACCTCTAAGGATGGAGATTCCACCACCTCCCTAGGTAACCCATTCCAGTGTTTCGCCACCCTCTTAGGCTTGGTCTACACTACCCCCCCCAATTCGAACTAAGGTACGCAACTTCAGCTACGTGAATAACGTAGCTGAAGTCGAAGTACCTTAGTTCGAACTTACCTTGGTCCACACGCGGCAGGCAGGCTCCCCCGTCGACTCCGCGGTACTCCTCTCGCCGAGCTGGAGTACCGCAGTCGACGGCAAGCACTTCCGGGTTCGATTTATCGCGTCCAGACTAGACGCGATAAGTCGAACCCAGAACTTCGATTTCCAGCCGTCGAACTAGCTGGTAAGTGTAGCCAAGGCCTTAGTGAAATAGTGTTTCCTAATATCCAACCTAGACCTCCCACACAGCAATTTGAGACCATTGCTCCTTGTTCTGTCATCTGCCACCACTGAGAACAGCCAAGCTCCATCCTCTTTGGAACCCCCCTTCAGGTAGTTGAAGGCTGCTATCAAATCTCCCCTCACTCTTCTCTTTTGCAGACTAAACAAGCCCAGTTCCCTCAGCCTCTCCTCGTAAGTCATGTGCCCCAGCCCACTGATCATTTTTGTTGCCCTCTGCTGGACTCTCTCCAATTTATCCACATCCTTTCTGTAGTGGGGGGCCCAAACCTGGATGCAATACTCCAAATGTGGCCTCACCAGTGCTGAATAGAAGGGAATAATCACTTCCCTCGATCTGCTGGCAATGCTCCTACTAATGCAGCCCAATATGCCATTAGCCTTCTTGGCAACAGGGGCACACTGCTGACTCGTATCCAGCTTCTTTCTCATCAACTGTAATCACCAGGTCCTTTTCTGCAGAACTGCTGCTTAGCCAGTCGGTCCCCAGCCTGTAGCAGTGCATGGGATTCTTCCGTCCTAAGTGCAGTACTCTGCACTTGTCCTTGTTGAACCTCATCAGATATCTTTTGGCCCAATCCTCCAATTTGTCTAGGTCACTCTGGACCCTATCCATACCCTCCAGTGTATCTACCTCTCCCCCACAGCTTAGTGTCATCTGCGAACTTGCGAATATCCCATCATCCAGATCATTAATAAAGATGTTGAACAAAACTGGCCCCATGACAGACCCCTGGGGCACTCCGCTTGATACTGGCTGCCAACTAGACATTGAGCCATTGATCACTACCCGTTGAGCCCGACAAACTAGCCAGCTTTCTATCCACCTTATAGCCCATTCATCCAATCCATACCTTTTAAACTTCCTGGCAAGACTACTGTGGGAGACCATATCAAAAGCTTTGCTAAAGTCAAGATATATCATGTCCACTGCTTTCCCCAAAAACAACAAGGAGTCTGGTGTCACCTTAAAGACTAACAGATTTATTTGGGCATAAGCTTTCGTGGGTAAAAACCTCACTTCTTCAGATGCAAGTGAGGTTTTTACTCACGAAAGCTTATGCCCAAATAAATCTGTTAGTCTTTAAGGTGCCACCAGACTCCTTGTTGTTTTTGTAGATACAGACTAACACGGCTACCCCCTGATACTTGACTGCTTTCCCCATAACCACAGAGCCAGTTATCTCATCATAGAAGGTGTCACATATCTGATACTGATGTGTGACTTGCTAAAGGTCACATATCAGTATCAGAGCTGGAACTAGAACCTAAGAATGCTCTCTCTGAGCTCCTTGCTGTATTCATTAGACGATCAGTCCCAGAAACAGAAGTATTTGTATAAATATGTAATTGTTGTTATATTTGTTTAATAATAGGCTTAATACTGATTCCAGATACATGAATGCACATCACTGGTTAGCCTCTAGAATCAGCTATTGTGTTTACCTATGTACATATCTCTGTTGATTTTTAAGAAGAAATGTGGTAATTTTGAAGAAATGGGGAAGCAGGCTAGTACACCCAAAAAGCAGGACAGAGTGTTTTTATGGTAATAGTCAGTATTAGATATATACTCATTATCTTGAATTTGAAAAAGCTGAGATGCAGCATTACTTTTACTGACTCACCCTCACAGCCAGATCAGGTCATTCCTATTACTTTAAACATAGACATGCAAAGCATCTTGTAGTGTCTCCCTAAGGAGCAAGAACAGGAGCAGGAACAACCCTAGCACTAACTAAACTCAGGAGGCTGCTCGGTCTGAATCTTATGTTTTGTTAATTTAAGAATGAATTAAAATTCCATGAAAAGTGAGAGTTTTGGACACTAATTCAGTATGTGTGTGCTCTGTGGAAGCTAAGGATTCAGCCCATTGGCAATACACATATAAAATAAATCGGGGAGGGGAGGGGAGAGGAAGGGTTATTATTTTATATTTGCAAGCATGTGTCTCTAAATATATGTAATATATAAGGCTATATATGTGAGAGAATACATGATTTGGTATAAAGGACATACACTGTAAAGCCTTTGGGGCAGGGATTGTCTTTTTGTTCTGTTTGTACAGCATTTAGCACAGCAGGGTGTGAGCCCATAACTGGGTCTCCTAGGCACGGTCACAATACAAATTATAAATACTACTCCTACTAATTTATTGACATGAATTTGTGATGAAGCTGCAAATGAGTTTGGAGATCCCACCCCGCCCCCCTGCCCCAAGTTAGTGCCAGTAAAACCATTATGCATCACCACACCATCATGTAGACTATATATGCCCAAATTTTACACAACACTATCTTAGTAAGGTTTTAGAGTGTTTAAACACTGTATTGGTTCTATTTGTCATACTACTCTGCCTGCCATGTGGCCAACTGTGCATGAGGAGGGGAAGATTATAATTATACTATTTCTGAAACCTCTACACATTGTTTAAATAAGCTTCTCCACACATCACCATATTGAAATTTTAAGGTCGTTATTTCAGAACTGCAAACAAGTGTTGTTTCTTACTAGGCCCTGGGAAAACTTCTGTTTCCATGACAGAAAACTATGAATTCTAGCCTTGTGCGGTTGGGAGATATCAGACCTTAAACCTGCCACTGGTTCAGTACGGAATATTGCCCACCTTTAGTGTAATTTGGGGGAAAAGAAGGATACATCTGTTTTTCACACACTTTTTTTAACATCGGTGGTTTGGGATGTTAGAAGTAGTTCCAGGAGAAGTATTTTAGCATGCAGAGTGTAGTTAAGATGGTCAAAGGGGCATGAGAAATGCAGCTTTTCACATAGCTCTTGCAGTTTGTCACATGGATATCACCACTTTATATGGGGTATAGCTAAACAGATACAGACATATTCACACACACACTTTAATGTACAAGATCACCTGTCTGCTTCATCCTTCCCCATCCATGCTCACAGTGCTGAACAGTTACAGTGCAATATAATTAAAATATTATAAAAGTGGATTAACAAAATATTAAAAAGTCAAAGAAACCCAATGGCATATTTCAAAAGTGATCTTCCTACAGAGGGCCTGTCAGTGATTGAGATTAAAACACACTCCTGGAAAAAATGTTGGGGTTAATTTGGAAAGCAGGGAGGGATAAGCAAATGTTAGAGAGCTGCAAGTTCTGGAGATATTGGACCAAAATCTGACTATGCAACTTCACTATGCAAGTTCATTCAAGCGCAGGCTGCACAGATGTAAATGAGGACAAAATATGGCCTATTCAATATTCTTTTGTTGTCCTGTGTGAGGTTACTGGTGCATGGTGATGGAGGGCTTTTGTTTGTTTGTTTTTTGTGAGTGTCTGTTTATGTGCCCCGTTTCGTGAGTTTTGGTTTTGCCAAGGGGATACATTCTGATGGACTACTTCCATGCTCACCCTTTTGTGTTGGATGGATGGATATAGATAACATAGCTGCCTGATTTTTATGGTAGAGGATACTGCCATTAACAATAGGTATAAATAGCATGCAGGCCTGTGTAATTCTGTCAATTGGTGGTAGTCAATCCACCTTGGTTGAAAGTCAAGACTGATTAACTATATATAAATCTAATGAAAAAAGAACTGAAGCTGTTATTTGAAAAAACAAAACTAAAGATGGCAATGAAAAAAACCAATAATCCACTTCCCTGAAGTTTCCAACCTAAAAGCAATTGAGTTGAATTAGAAATATGGACAAGGTGAGAGTTATAATAATTGTGAAAGGTAATTTCAGTGTCATTTTCAGTCCTCCATTGAAAAAAATCTAGCAAATAATTTCCATTAAGAAAAGGGAGAGAATTTCTCAGCATTTGATGAAGATACTCGATAGGATTTTATTACTGAAGGAGCCACTGACACTTTAATTAGTGACACACGGATTATGCTTAGCGCAGATGAAGCCCTTAAAGTGTGGGATCTATTTTTCTCCCCCCTTCCACCAGGAAAGGAAAAGTTTAGGTCGATGATGGAGTGCTGTGGGAAAGCAAGGAAATATGGAACAGAGGGTCTATACTTCCTTTTCTCTCCCTGCGGAGAGGATCTGGATGCTCTCAAGTTTGATGTTAGTTTAATCATACTCACAGAGATCTGTATGCCCATGTACCGCACTGCACAGAAAGAGAATATAAAAAACAATTAGCCTCTGTTAATATTTGATAGGCAGCCAAAGCTCTTTTATGCAGAACCTGAGAGAACTACCCATGAAAAAATAAATTGCTTTTCAAGAACATCCATCACTGTAAGTAGCTGGTATCCTTGTCCTCAAACAAACCTGTTCCTAAGGCTCTTGGGCTGCATTCGAAATGGAGTAAAAGAAACGAACATTTGGGGTTTCACTGTATATTGTGATGTGTTTTGTCAGATTCATTCTCTTTTCTTTTCACCTCCTCTACAGGCACAGGGAGCTTAAAATAGAGCCGATTTTGAAACCAAGGAACAACTAAGCTGACCCATATTGCCGTTGTGACACTAGTAAGCTACATATATTAATACCACAGCATCCAGCATGGCACTAATAGTTGGATTATTAGTGGCTGAACAAGCAGGCTTAGGCAGCCTTTATTAGGCTAATGAACAGATTTTTCCAACCAATGTCCCTAATCACCATGCCTGACTGCAGTAAAACTGCATGAATAACTGTTAAACCAGATACAATTAAGGTCCTCACTGGGATTAGAGCTACGGCGCGGCTGTTCCCAGGCACCTAGATCCCCGTTTCCTAATTCTGGCTAATAGGAGACCTTCTGCCTGCTTTCTGCCTTAACCCAGTAAAGGAGGAGGCAGGAAAAGGAAGGGGGGGGGGAACCCTTTGCAGAATATCAGATCCTCTCTTCTAACCTTTCCTGGATGAATAGAGCCAGATTGTGAATCATGCAAACCTAACATCTTTTAGAACAATGAGGCCCTTCAGTGATAATAATAGTACCAATCATAACAATAGGCAGCTCCAGCCCCTTTCTATCATGTGCAAACAGTTGGGGCAGAATATGAAATTTCTTTAGAAATAGATACTGACTTTTTTTCTCCTTTTCACTTGCCTACTAAGAATAGCCTAATTTATTCATGCTTTTATTTGGCAACAGAAACTAGGCTGACCTGCCTCCCTTTTTATTCACACAGATAAAAGAGCTTTGGCAAAAAGGCAGAGGACACTCTCTGCATTTAAAGGTGTCTAGAGCTGTTCTCCAAAGGAATGACAGAATGGTTACTGCCTCTTTCATTGGTCCTCCCCTGCTCTCTGGGCTTCATCTCTTTTCTCTCTGACTTTCTTTGGGGCTGTTCATGCTATAAAAGTAGGTTAAATCTGGGGAGGAGGGGGGAATAAAAGAAAATCAAGTGCCTTCAGCATCTTATTGAGAATACTGTGGCACTGTGTAGTTGTAGAGGATGTGTGTCTCTCTGCAGTTCTTGGAGCTCAAGTTGGATAGGGTGATTTAAAGATTTTGTGGGGAGCGGGATCTGGGGAAAGATGGGCTAAGGTTAACCCTTCTTTTCTTCTCTTTGTACCAGAGTTGATACTCAGAAAATGTGTCTTTTTAAAAAAACAACAACCCAGAACTGCACTACACATAAACCACTTGCCCCTCAAAATGTTTACTCACAGCAGAGCCCTGCTTCCGAAACATTGCGAAGTTAGCTATTAAACTGAACACATTATTACCAATAGATAGCAACAAAGTTAATTGCCCATTACAAACATAGACATCTTTACTACTGTACTGGAAAATAAATCAATATGTTTTTTAAAAAGTAATACACATCTAAAACACCTGCCTCTGCTTTCGACCGGATGAGCAAAGAACAGTTCTAACTGTTTTCGTACAGTAGGGGTAAGAGGGCTTTTATCTGGGTAAGTAAAGTTCAGTCACTTTTGGCCTGATTAGTAAACACTCAGTCTAAATAACGTTTTAAAAAAAACCCTTACTGATAGACAGCCTTGCTAATGTAGGGCCAGATCATGGGAGAAAAAGTCTGCTTTTTCTGCAGAAGCTAGTGCTGCTCCACGACTGTCTCACAGGGGGGTGCTCACGCATGAGATAGCCAGTTCCAGCTCTCACACTGAAAGCAGCATCTTCCCAAAGCAGCACTCAGTCTCCACCTCCCCGCATGCTGCCTATTGTGCTGATTCTGTAATTGTTTCATGTGGTTTCTCTCGGCAATGTTTTTGCCGTGGTCGCTGCTGCATCCAAGGTTCTGTTTTGGTTTGGTTTTATGTAACGGGGTGCAGCATGTTTGCACTAGAAGTGCTAAAAATAATTAAACAGAAATGAAGCCAAAACAAAAGTCTGGATCTGAAGAATCCAAACACTGGAGTGAGCTGAAACTCAAAGCTGCATCTGAATTTTGCCAACGTTCCCCGCCCATCAAAACGCAGCTCTGTATTTTGATGGTGTTCAATATTCAGCTCCGGGTATGAACTTTGTAGCATTAGCCCAGCTTTAAAATTAAATAACTGATCTTGTTCTCTCTCCAAACTTTGAGCCACATTCTGCTCTCAACTATACTTGTGCAAATCTGAAATCAGTGGATTTACTCTGGATGAATCAAGTTTAACAGAGAACAAGATATGGCTCATTGTCTTCTCAGATACATTATTAAGGTGTTCAGGTGAGAGCACACATTTGCATGCTACACTCTCAAGGTCAAGTGATCTGCAAAGTGAAACCATTCGGCATTTTATTTGGCAGCTTATTTTCAAATATCAAGTGGTAAATAGTTTCTGCTCCATTTCAGTTCTCATGAATACACAGTTCTTTTACAATCAAACCCTTCAACAGGTTAGCAAATGCTGGTTTTCTGCCAAGAACTGCCATTTCTTTTTTTTTTTTTTTTGTAAAATAGTTTTCTCCATCCCTCTGCCAAACCTTTTCTCTTCTCCATACACAGCTTTTGAATTGCCAACACTTGATCATAGGCTTGGAAGCTGATTGCAGGAATTAGTGAGCATATCTTCTTAGTTCTATCAGGGAGACAATATAAAGCTCTGAGTTTTCAGAACTGGGACCCCCCGTTGTTAAACACCTCTTTTGAGAAGCTTTGCCTTTTAGCTATAATAGTGTCAGTTACTCCCAGGTTTAGATTTTCTTATACACCTTCAGGATTAGGATCCTCTTCTATCTACAGTAGAAAATAGCTGAAGCTGCAAAGCTCAAATCTGGATTTAAACATCCCAAAGCTCAGGGCTCTTGGGAGCTTAGGTTTTGTTTTGGCCCATTGTAGAGATATGGAGCTAGCTACAAAGTTTGGGTCTGGATGCAACCAGGGCCGGCTCTAACTTTTTTGCTGCCCCAAGTAGCAAAAAAAAGCGCCACCCCGCCGAGCGCCGCCAGAACGCCCCCCCTCCCAAGCACTGCGGCCCGCGCTGCCAGAGCCCGCCCCCCCCGAGCGCCACGCCCCGCGCTGCCGGAACCTCCCCCTGAAAGCTGCGCCCCACGCCGCCTCCATGCTGCCAGAGCGCCTCCCCCCCCCGCGGAATGCCGCGCTGCGCTGCCGCCCGTCACCCCAAGATTGGCCGCCCCTTACCAGGTGCCGCCCCAAGCATGTGCTTGGTTGCCTGGTGCCTGGAGCCAGTCCTGGATGCAACCATTCCCAAAGTTTAGGATCCAGATCGCTTGGTCCCATCCCCAGTTATTAGATGTCTTCTCTCCCCCTCTTGCTCTCTCTTTTTTTGGCCTAAACACAATTATGTGCATGTCAGTTCAGTGCTTAACTAAGGTTCCACATTGGCTATACTGCAGATTAGACTCCTATATTCATCCACCTACCAAGTAGAGCAAAAGTAACAGAAGGGAAAGCTATACCATACCCACCACTGTACATCATCCCTGACCGGGAGGGGCCACCTACTATAGCTAGAGAGAGGCAGCATGGCGTAGTGGATAAAGCATTAGATTAGGAGTCAGAAGAGCTGGGTTTTTTTATGCTGACCTGTTGTGTGACCATGGCAAACCACTTCATAGATTTTAAGGCCCAGAAGGGACCACTGAGATAATCTTGTCTGACATCTTGCATAACACAAGCTGTAAAACCTCACACAGTAATCATGGCATCAAGCCTATAACGTCTGTTTGAGCTATTGCATATCTTTTAGAAAGACAGTCAGTCTTGAATTAAAGACTTTGAGTGATGGAAAATCCACAACATCCTTAGGTAAGTTGTTCTAATGGTTAATTACCCACACTTTCAAAAATAACAAGGAGTCTGGTGGCACCTTAAAGACTAACAGATTTATTTGGGCATAAGCTTTCGTGAGTAAAAACCTCACTTTGTTGCAACCGAAGAAGTGAGGTTTTTACTCACGAAAGCTTATGCCCAAATAAATCTGTTAGTCTTTAAGGTGCCACCAGACTCCTTGTTATTTTTGAAAGTGTGGGTAATTAACCATTAGAACAACTTACCTAAGGATGTTGTGGATTTTCCATCACTCAAAGTCTTTAATTCAAGACTGACTGTCTTTCTAAAAGATATGCAATAGCTCAAACAGACGTTATAGGCTTGATGCCATGATTACTGTGTGAGGTTTTACAGCTTGTGTTATGCAAGATGTCAGACAAGATTATCTCAGTGGTCCCTTCTGGGCCTTAAAATCTNTCTGGTGGCACCTTAAAGACTAACAGATTTATTTGGGCATAAGCTTTCGTGAGTAAAAACCTCACTTTGTTGCAACCGAAGAAGTGAGGTTTTTACTCACGAAAGCTTATGCCCAAATAAATCTGTTAGTCTTTAAGGTGCCACCAGACTCCTTGTTGTTTTTGTAGATATAGACTAACACGGCTACCCCCTGATACTTTCAAAAATGAGCACCTTACTTCTAGTTTGAGTTTGTCTAGCTTCAGTTTCCAGCCATTGGATATCCTTATGCCTCTTTTTGCTAGAGTAAAGAGCAGAAATATCTTTCCCATGGGAGGTTGTTACCAAATCATCTCTTAACCTTCTCTTAGATAAACAAAATGGATTGAACTTTTTGAGTTTCTCACTTAAAGCATGTTTTCCAGACCTTGGATCATTCCTGTTGCTCTTTTCTGAATCCTTTCTTATTTTTCAGCGTCCTTTTTGAAATGTGAACACCAAAACTGGACACAGTATTCCGGTAATTGTCTCACTAATGCTATATGCAAAGGAAATATCACCTCCCTACTTCTAGATATTCCCCTGCTTATACATGCAAGTATTATATTCACCCTTTTAGCTACAGATTGCACTGGGCGCTCACATTCAGTTGGTTACCTGCCATTACCCCAAGTCCTTTTCTGTGTTAATACATTCGATAACACTGTCACCCAATCTGTGTGACCTGCATTCATTTTCCTTACATGTATGGCTTGGCATCTGGGTGTATTACTTTACCACACTGCCTATTTTCCCTTCCATACTTTGTCTTTCTTCTCTGTTTAGACTGCAAGCTCTTTTGGGTAGGGACTGTCTCTTACTATGTGTTTGTGTAGTGCCTAACACTATACGGCCCTGAACTAGTTTGGGATCCATAGGCACTAGCATAGTACAAATAAATAAAGGTAAATCTGTCTCCATTGTACATACAATCCTTGATCTGTCTACTGCAACCTCTAACAGGTGTACTAATTAGTGTCAAAGTAGTAGTAGAGGCTTTTGAAATCTGAAAACTGTTCCTGGGAATGGGATGGAGACCACCAACATTAGCCAAGCAAAAGGATTTAGCGTTTTGCCTATATATCATCCCCTTCACTCCTACCACGATACCTGAGTGTCTCCCAGCAAGCTGTGACTGAAGTTCCACCAGTTTGTATTTACTTTGCTAGTGAAGTGGTAGCAGAAGGAGGGGCTTGAAACTAACAGCTGTCTGAACTAGAGACTCCCAGTGTGATCTTGTGCTAGTCACTTAACCTCTCGGTGCTTCCATACAATGGGAAAACTTCTACTTCCCTAAACCACAAGCATGTTGTAAGGCTTACTTCCTTTGTGTATGTAAAGTGCTTTGAGATCTTGAGGAGGAGGGAGATGTTGAAGGGCAAAGTGGTAGGAATAAATATGATATTACCTAGTTTCTTGGTCACTTAACAGAATCCCTGATCATGTACCTATCTCAATATGCCAAGCCCAATCCTATAAAACCTTCAGTATTTCAAATTCCCCTGTGCTTTCCGGCAGACTCAAACAGAACCTTTTAATTAGTCTTTGTTGGCTTCTGCCTGTGTTGATTTCTACTGTAAGACCAGTAGCCTCAGGAACTATTTTATCACTGGATCCATAGCTCTGCTCTGCTCCAAAACCAGTTAGAAATATTGAAATTCTTCAATTGGAATTGCCAATAGGGACATCCACGAGAAAAACAAAACAACAGTGACATTTCAATGCTTTTCCTTTCTTTTTAAAAGAAAAATGTTTGTACTTACGGGAATCCCTGAAGTGTTGCTGAAATTCTCAGAGGTTGCCCAATTAAAGCCTGATCCAAAGCCCATTGCCATCAATGGGAGGTTTTCTATTAACTTCAATGGTCTTTGGATGAAGTCCTTAAATTGAAAACAGCACTGTAACTGAATTCTGTGCATCATTAAAAAGCAAATAGCTTGTTTAAAAAACAAATGCAAACCAGGAAATAACCCAGTTTCTTGGACTTTATTATCCTATAACAATTTATTTGGTTTGTGTGATTATAGTCCACAGCAGTTTGAAATCATGTTTGAAATGAAAACTAAGCCGGGCTGACGTTATTTTCCTGGGTTATTATTTGCGGACTGCAGAACAATCCCTGGTTACAGGTTGGGCTGCACTGATTAAACAGAATGTTCAATGCTGTTGTGTTTGGAGTAACAGTATATAAGAGTCTTCAGGTGAATTAGCTATGTTTACTGAGGTTAATGTAACTACACAATTGCACGATTGAGTCTACTAAACTTTCCAAGTCATTGCATCCCACCAGGACATTGAGTGAAAAAACATATAACCAATGAAATACAAAACTGAAGCATTACATCATAGCAAACGCTCGTTGTCTGATCAATGATCTATTGACAAAACATGGTATCTAGTAACTACTGAGATCTGATTAACCCTTTGGCAGTGTCAAATATCCCATAATGACTTCAGCATTTGCTTTTCATGAATCTGTCTCAGTTCTAGACCCCCCCCCACAATAATTAAAAAGAGATACAAAATGCAAATAGAAATAAAATTCAAAATACAAACATAAATCAACTGGCTTTAAATTAGGGTGTAAGCTCTTTGGGCAAAGGCCATTGTCTTTATAATCATTTGTACAGCTCCTAGCACCACGGGGCACCCATCCTATTTAGGAACACTAAGCATTACCATAATATGAATACAAAATAACAACATATTGTGCTGTATGTCTGACGTCTGTTTACAAATAGCTAACAAATGAATGTAATAGCAGCAACATATGATTAATTGCAATGCTGACAAAAGTACATTAGTCACAATATGCTATTTTGAGCACGGAAGAAGAAATCAATTTTGTCCATCTTCAGTTTGTGTAACTGAAGCAAAGCTGGGGCTGATTTTAACCTTCCTGGGACAAGGTTCTTTGTACGGAATAACTTACATTTGCAACTCTCAGTCATGTTGCTCTTTTTGCAAATAATCTACAAAGTTCCAAATTCCTACATTGGGACCTCTGGGAAAATCCCTCAAATGGTGAGATTCCAGTGGCATAGCATGTGTATGTATCAGTCACTGGGTGTTTGTATAGATGGAAAATGTAGATATTGTCACTTTAAGATCATTTTTTCTGCAAGTGCATTGTACTCTAACACATCGTGCTGGTAGTTGCGCACACTCTGTGGAGGCTTGGTCTTTTATCCTACCAATAGCACTGGAAATGTCTTAAGAAAGACTAATATCGGCAGACAATGGAGCGCGGGATAGATGGACAGAATCCGCTCCAAGTAAGGCCTCGATTTTGAACTAAAAACAAACTATCCAAACTTTTTGCACATTTATAATAAATTTGTGTTTAATTCCAGTTTAGAGTAAATGTTTGGGTCAGTTCTTTTACCCAGACCATTTCATCCATCCTGTCTTGCTAACAAGAGCCACAGATTAGCTAACTTTACATATCACATGACTATCCATTTGCAGTATTTGGATCGTTTGAGTGCAGTAATCCAGGTCGTCCTTTGCTTCATGCTGGTTTTGGAGCAGGTCTTTTCATTTGTTTGTGTTGAATGCTGCATTTGTTTTCTTTCCTTGTAGTGAAAAAACTGGACCACCGTTGACAGTAAAATTATTAGGCCCTCTACCATTCAGTTGCCAACCAGCATTTGCTCGTAACAGATCTACAATTAGGTCATTAAATGTATGATTGACAGGAAACAGTGAGAGAAATCCAATCTGTTATTGCACCATTTCTGTGCAACAAATAAACCCTCTAAGCTTCTGTTGTTTTTCAGTATTCACTAGCTTCAACAAGACTAATTATCCAAGGTTGATGAGTATGTGCATAGCATTAGAAAAGTGTAGGGTTTTCACGTTGCTCTGTTTCTACAGAATCCATCTTCTTCCTGATATATGTGTATATTTTGAATATGCTACCGAAATGCTGGCAGACACAGATTATTGCAAATGGTCTAACACAAAATAATATGCCACCAGAAATGCTCATAAAAAATAAATCCCTCTTGGTCCGTGGACCCACTGATGTAATTACAATTACACTGTCATGAATGGGCTAGTGTTCATGTTCACCACTGCCCATTAGGGGGTGCAATCAGCGCTGGTCTTATGTGTGTCACTAACACTATACCACTAACAGCAGAATGGTCCTAGCTCTAGCAACGCTGTCACCATGAATTTTAGAGTTGCTGTGGTGTGCAGCTGTGGCACAGAAAAAACAACTGTGCACTCCCTGGGTAGCCAGTGGTTGGTACAATATCCATATAAAAGAGGAACCTTTGGAGTGAGAGGCAAAACATCTAATAATTTATATTTTAAAAAGCTGGCTCTTCATTCCTATTTTTCAGAACAGCCCCCTTTTCCCTTCCCCACACAGAAACCAGGAAATAAATCTGCACAGTATTACATTTTTGGTGTGTACTGTCCGACTGCTGATTATTTGTTAGGTGCATTAACTTCACAGCAGTTTCAAAGAAGTGAGCTAAGCTGCGTCTGCCTCTCTGCTGCAAGGCCTGATTTGCAATGTGCTCTATAACATGTGACTGGACAGCCAAATGATATGCCCTCACTGTCTTTAGTCGCAACCAATGCAGCTCTAGGGGAAGAGGACTGGGGCGTCACTCAGCCACAAAGCTATCTGAACAGCTCCAGGAGTTTGACAGATTTTTGCTAGTTCATGTAGCTAAATTCACAACAGTCACTCCGGGGCACCAAGCCCTAGCAGGACTCACCACATAGTCTGGACCAGGGTGGAGGTTGGAGGCAGCTTATGAAAGACCCCTGCCCTTGGAACCTTCTTTACACCAGGACCAGGAGCAGCCTTCAGACCCATGACATCCAAACAGGCATCTATAATTGGGCTCTTTTGGGACTATACCCACGCACTCTAGGCAGAATACCTCTGCCTCCTATTGCCCTTTCCATTGTTGTCTGCCTCCTCATGCCACATTTCCTTTTCCCTCTCCCCCTTCACTCTACACACTTCAACATCTCCTATTCAAACCAGCATTTGAGTCCAAGATCTATTATTAGAATTAAACTCTGACATAACAGCTGATTTTAGAAAGAGTGTTCTCTCAGGTCAGGAAACAAAATGGAGCTTCAGAAAAGAGAACTGCTGTAATCACCTGTTAATATCTGCTGTCTGTTGGGTTTGCTGATTCACAATCAGCGAAAGCAACAACTTACCACGCAATCTTATTGCAGATCTAGGATGGCATCATTGTCAATACTAGTGTGCCCTCAAGGAAGTTCACAAATCAGAACTATTGAGGATGGATAGTGGGTGAGGAATGAAAGGAGTTTGCCAAATGGAAAGGGCACAGTCAATTAGAATAGAAATTTCAAAGGGGTTAATTGAGGAACAGTGGATCAAATGCTGTTTTGAATCGGATTTACAGCCTTGTGCCCCCCAGTAAGTCAGAGGGGATGGAACAGAAGTCAGTGCAAAAAAATTTGGCTTAACAAAAGTTAAAACCACAAATTAAAGATCAACTCCTGGATCTCTTTAAGCTTTTATAGATGGGAAAATTTCCTAAGTAACAAGCTATTTTTATACCATCTATTTTAAACATCTCTATTCATGAGATGATGATTCTTTTATTCATGTTACTTCAATCTTCTTTAAAGACCATACTTGCTGAGCTGTTACATTTTAAGACCACACAAACCGTACATATTGGCTTGTAATGACAATAGGCCTGAGTCACAGCATTTTGCATTTGCATCTGGATTCAAACTTTTCCAAAGTTCAGAGGTGGTTTGGCTCAGACTCATCTCAAGGGCCTGATTCAGCAAGATGCAACACCCTCAACTCCCAGTGAAGTCAACTGTAGTTGAAGGTTGTCTGCACTCAGAAGAGCTGGGCACATAATTTAAACATTTCTGCAAAAAAATCCCCCAACCCTTCAATGATGCATTATTTAGGGGGGCATGAATTTAATTACTTACTGTAACTAAACTCAAGAAGATTTGTCTCTTGACTTGGAAGAATACCAAAACTTCCATGTCTGCATACAGGCACAATCACATATCGTGTGACCATTACAAGATTTATGGCATGGTTTATTAATTCTCTAAATTGGTTCCATAAATCTGCACTGCCTGTTGCCATTCAATGGAATAAACTGTCTTTGATCTCTGCTGAAAGAAGAAACATACAAATCAGATTTCTTCCACAAAGGTACTTCCCTGAGTGACACCCTTGCAACTCCATTTCAGTCAGTAGGGCTGCAGGGGTGTAAATGGGGACAGATTTTCATCCACTACATGCAAATTACATCCTCTGTTTAGCAGCAAAGGGCAAAAGCATTTTGGATTTTTCATGACATCCAGTATATATATTGCATTTTTTAAAGCAGCCAATAATTTTTATTGAGGCTACAAGACTAAAATTAAAACAATAATGTACATGTTACACACTGTGAAAAAATTAACCGTACCTCATTTTATTTTCAGTGATCTGCTACAAGATGAAGGCTTCAAACACAAATGTTATATTATGATCACAATAGAAATGTTTAATAAGAAGAATAAAATTGTTTTGATCAAATAGACTCGACTTTGAATTTGTAGGTTTAAACAATTAACAGTCTGTTATTTTGCATATTCTATCAGAAGCAGCTTCCTATTTGCAGATTTATCTAGACTTCTTCTGAGATACTGTACACATTATTACATATCAAGTGTTTAAGTGAATGTTTTAGCCTCAATTTATTCAAAACCACATGTGGGATTAGTTATGGCTCTGTTTTGACAGTTTTTACTGTTAAGATATTTAACATTTCTTCTGCTTGCTAGCAAGACAAGTCACAGGCAGGCTTTCAGCTGGGAGCAGATTTCAACACATAAAGAAGGCACTTATCCTTTTGGAACAGATGCATAATACAATGTAGTAAAGTGAAGGAATATCTGTTATGATAAGCCACTTCAAGTTATATTTTTTTCAGATCTGATTGGAAAATGGGGAGAAAATCAATTTTATATCAAATTTTCAATGAAATTTCAGATCAGCACTAATAGCAATCATGATAAGCATGCTAATAAATAAATAATACATATAGGGTTGTCATTTCTGTGACACCCACGTAAATCTGAAGTAACTCTATTGAGCTAGGATTATAATCTGGTACTGTCTGCATCTTGTACATTTATGTCATATATACACATAGGAATAGAGGTCATGATTCTTATAGTGTTTGGGTAACAAACGTTGTACTTAAGATTCAGTTCAGTTTTTCCTCTTCCCTCATCTGTAATATTCTCAAATAAATACATTTGGGTTGAAATGTTCCATGTTCGGTTTCAGCCCAAACGTGATTTTTTTTTTAAGTTGGAGCTGAATTAGTTCATCCATTTTTCAGCTATGTCACAATGTGATTATAAAAACGCACCTTCCCCCTATGTGCTGACTGAATATCGAGGATGCACAGAATCGCATACGTTGTTGGCTTCACTGAGACCATGTAAGGCAATGATCCAAACTCTGGGCCCATCTTTTTTTGGCATCAAAGGGGCATGTCGATTTGTCACACCTAGATATCTAGACAGGCTGTGTATAAAGAAGTCAATATTAAATAGGGTTTATTCCTAACTCTGAAAGAGTCTTATAAAAAGCTGTGCTTGCTCTAGAATTTTTTACTGCAATTTGCACTTCATAGGATTTCAAAGTGTCCAGTTTATGAAGAAGCAATAATGCCCTACTTCCCTGATCTAGCCAGTATACTTAGGGCAATGAAGGTTTCAGGCAGTCAGAAAGTTACAATTTAATTCAATGGCGCTCTGAAATTCTGCTAGTTCCTCCAAGTACAAATGATGTACAACATCATCAGCAGAAAAGGTTTTAAATGTTGAACTGCAGTATCTTTGCGATGGGAATGGCTACACTTAGGTTATGTCAATATTTAAACTGCTACAGCTGCGCCATTGTAGCACTTTAGCATAGACACTACCTACACTGACACGACGTGTAGATAATCCACCGCCCCAGCAGGTGGTAGCTAGGTCACTGGAAGAATTCTTACAGTTGCCAGTTCAATACAGCTTTCCCAGTTACATTTTCATTTCATCTCAGCACAACCAAGCTGCCCAATGTCAGTCAGTCAACTAGCTTTCTGGTAGAGCAGTCCACCTTGTACTGTCACCCTTGCACAAGATTTCAACTCAGTCTAGTAATGTAATAACTAAATAATTAATATTGTTAATGACAGGAGATCAGTTACCATGCTATTTATGTTTCCAACAGGCCTTTGATCACATAATGCAGTGTTTGAAAATTAATGCATTTGGATAGCACCTCACTCATGGATTTTGTCCAGTCTCACTGGAGAGATCTAATGAATTACTGGATATTATCACAATGGTAACCCTGCATCACCTCCATTATTCCCATAGAGCATAGCAGGCTATGATTCATGGCCCAATGAACTGTGAAACATTATAACTCTAGAGACTCCAACATTAGTGATTTTATATACATAATTATAACTATATATATATATCCTTCATATGACAGGAACACGATTACTCAGAAGTTCATATTACTCAGGTCTATCATAAGTATCCTGCACGTGCCACACTAGAATATATAGATAAACGGTAAAATCATGCAGTATTTGTAGGCTGTATTTCTTTTAGCAGTTTCCTGAGATCTTTTATCTTTTACAATGAGAAAGGGCTGCTGCTCAAGTGAAATCTAGATATAATAGTAGAGTTTGTGGGGGGGGGGGGGGGGCAACAAGATAAATAAAGAAGCAATTTGCATTTACCCTGAAAAAGATCTATATTTTTATCACTGTTAGAGAAGCCAAGGGTGAAACAATCCACATGAATGACCCAGAACTAGCAGAATTAGAATGTTCAAGTAAACTGTCTACAGGGCAGACTTACTGAAACATCTTGTTTCAGTATCACTTGCGACAAGATTAATGTGATGAACATGCAACAAATTAGTATCTCTCATTAGAGAACTTATTGCCAGTTGGGCTTATCATACAACCTTTGCTGATGCTTTGTTTGCAGTGAGAGTGACTAGCTTTCAGCTCATTGCTGGGTTCCCTGGCAAAGCAATTCCAAACAGAAGAGGAGAACTTCGGTCTCAAGGCACCACAAATCAATTTTAACATCCATGAGACTGATCATAAAAGAAGATAGTGAGGGAAGTCTTTCTTTTCCCCTTCTTGGAGGCAGACTGTTTAAGTTGTACACTCATGTTCCATTGATTTCAGTGTGAACTAGTTTGATCCCTAAATTATAGACTTCAGTTCAAAGGAAAAAGTATAAATGTGTATGTGTCTTCAGAGCCCTTTTCCGAGTAAATCTAATCTCAGTGCAAAACCACCAGCCCCCTCCATCCAGCTTCACTAGAACATACACCTTCATACCTTAATTCCCAAAGCCGCTGAGACAAAGAAAAGATTCAGAATGCCTATGCAAGCAAAACCTAAGATACTGCTTTTACTTTCTTTTTAGGCAAATATTCCATACATGTTTCAAGTGTTCTCCTTGTCTCCAAATTCTCAGTATCTCAGTATTAGGAAAAATTCTCTCTTTTCCATATCCATACTAAAAAAGGGTTTCTAAAGGAAGTGACTGTTGTATGCAATGTCCCATCTATTGCCATCTATTGTGGCATCCTACCACAAACTACAGCTTCACCATTCTGCCTTTGTTCCTTGATTTCTGATACATCAGGCATATGTCCAACCCATCTTCAAGACAAAATCCTACCAAAACTCAAGTTTTTCCTTTCTTATTACAGCATCTATAGCCTTTTTTATCTTGACCTAACATGTGTCTGATCTTCAGGAATTTAGGGCAGTTACTTCTTTCTCTTCCTCATTTCTCCTGCTGATTTCCTAGGTCCATCCCAATAGGTTGGCTGCAGATAAGCATCCAGACATTCAAATGATTATCTGAATCTGATATGGACCCCAAATCCTGGATCCTGGATCCAAATACCAATTAACTTCAGAATGTTCAAAATCCAGTACCAGATAGACCTTTCCAAATTATGCAGTCCTCTTGAAGGGGAGCCAAACTTCCCCTTTTTTTTGTGGGGCGGGTTCTCACATCCACTCCTAACTCACAAACTTCACAGAAACCTTAGGGAATTTACTTCTCTCCATCACAGAAATCTTTTTTTAAAAGTATTATTTAATTTCCCTAACCAGCCCCCAAATATATAATATACCAAATACAGAGCTACAAAACGATATTTAAATGTCGGTGATTCACTTAAATATACTTCAGAGCATGACAGTCTAACCATTGAGACAAAAATGTAAGATAGACAGATCTCATATATTGGTTCCAGACCACCTTAAAAGTCTCTGGTTGTTTTCTAAGGCTACAGCCCTGCAAACACACGCATGCTTAAAAAGCACTGAATTCCACAGAAATCAAAGTTAAGCACATGAGTAAGCATTTAATACGTCATGCAGAGGGTAATGAATGGGAATGGGACCCTTTCTTGGGGTGGGCCTTTACACCTTTCTGAGCTTCCTTTGTATTGCAGAGCAGCTGCACAAAAGATTGGTAAATTTCCAGGTCACCAGATCATATGGTCTGAGAAGGGCCTCGCAATAGGCATTTCCCTGGCATAAAGTGCAGGGGCCTGAGGGAGAAGAAGGGGTACAGAGTGTGTTTAAGCAGTTGGATGGGTGTGAAACCCTCCAGAGAGACTGAGACCCAAGACGGCTGCTTCTTGGGACAGGGCAGTGGTGCTTCACCTGAGATTTCTGTTAGTTACACTTCATGTGGAGGAATCATTAAGAAAATACCACACATCACGGATTTCTGCTCCCAATAGGAAATTAATCTGAAAAAGGCCCTGAAACCTGCAACTGTTCAGCAAAGGAACAATAATGTACTTCAACGAGATTCATACTTGCCATCCATTCTGACACTCCTCCTTCTTTAATTTACAATCTTCTGTGAGCTGCTTTTTCTACCATTTCTCCATAACCTTTCCACATCCCTTAGCATACAAGTTACACTCCAGTTGCACACCCACTGATTACAGAATCAGTGCAAGTACTACTTACGCCTTGTTTCAGAATAACATGCATCTGACTTGTAGCTTACTCCACCACCTTTTGCATCACCATAGAGTTTAGCACTTGCTGTGTTATAACATGTCCAAATCAATATTCACAGGTCAAGGAATCTGATACCTTATGTTTGTATTGTGCCAAGCAGAGCGACAGAGCATGAGAAATAGTAAATAATAATAAGTTGTATGATGCCCACAGTTCATTTTCTTTGTCATTTTCTTTGTCGTGTGCAGCTATTGCAGCAATTAAACTATCTGTCTTCTCTTGATATTTTTCACATTTGTAAATAGTGCATAACAAATAAACCAGAGTGAACTTAACTGCACTGAGCATACAGGAGTTCTGCATGCAGAATGGTTGCAGAATCAGGTCTTTTGGAGTGACGATATTGCAACTACAGCCCTAGAATTTGAGATCTCCAAGCCCTTCCAGACAGGCAGTTGATAGGTTAAGGTAAAAAAAGTGGTGGATTCTAAATCTGCACAATTGGTTTCTGCTGCTCAAATCTGTTGCCTGACATTCTGAAATGTAATTTACAGTAGGTTACAAAGATGCTATTTGCCCATGCGGCCATCATCATTTCATGTTTAATGATATTTTCTTGAATACCTGATTAGCAAGTGAATTTGCAGCAACCATACATGGACAAAGGAATAAAGACTATTTTACAGTATTGCTCAAAAATTACAGCCCAGGCGTCATCATCAGGAGCTGTGGGATTCATAATCATTCAAGAGGCCCATCATTCAGTTTCAGAGAAAGCGAAACAGAACAACTACAGCATCTGAGATTGCTGGCTGCATCCACCCTGATTGGGATCACAAGCTACCTGGACCATGGGTGAAAAAATACTTTCAATCGAGGGCCCTTTCACCCACCCCATCCCTAACAGTCATTAGTAATGTCTGATAATGTACGTGGGGAGGTGTCTTCCTTGTTTATTAACCCACTGACATTGGTAGGATTTGTCGTCTTCCTGGCATTTTGTATAGGAACAGGCTGTGTACTTGTGTTGCTTGAAGCTAGTTTGGACATATCAATGTTTTCACATTGATGGGACATGCTGAGGGTGATGAATGCCTGTTTGTGCATGCAGAACAGGGTGTGTTTCTGCTGGATGATTAAAAAACAAGGTATGTTGAGCCAAGAAAGATTGTTTGAAGAGAGTGTGGCAATGGAAACCACAAGAAGTAAAAAGACAAAAGAGGATAACATGTTTATAAAGCTCAGGAGTATGTAAAAGGTTAGAGGAGAATACACTGTGTGTGTAATTTTAGGGCCTGATCTAAAGCCCATCCAAAAACTCCCACTGATTTCCATGGGCTTTGGATCAGACTCTTAATAAGCACTAGTCTAAAATTATCTTTGAGGACCACTGTGTTTGAAATCTACTGAAAGAAATCAGATGAAAGAGGCTAAAAGGGAGCAAAGTTTTTTGATTAATACAGACTATATTTTTGTATATAACTCCTTCTATTAGAGTCAGCGAAAGTTTTATCATTGACTTCAGTGAAGGGGCATTGGACCCAGTGGATAAAAATCAAAGACAACATCCATCTTCCCCAGAGGAGAACTGAGCATGATGCCTGAAAAATGAGGAAATGTTCGGTCACCAGCAATTTAGTCCTAGGGCCAGTATACTTCTAATCCATGCCAGCTTTAGCAGAATACAAGGCTGTCCTTAGAAAGTAGGATGAAGCCAAATTAGATCTGTAAGAAAAAGCAAGGCCATGTAAAGCTTTTCTTAAACCAACTTAAGGATATTAAAGTTGAGATTTCACCAATAGCCTCGTTGCTGTGGTGTGAAGTTGACACAAAGAGAGCGAAGAGTCGAAGCAGGGAGACCAGATGATACGGCGTTACACAATAATCTAGTCTGCTAATCACAAAAGCATGGATAAGCATCTTGGTGTTCATTGCAGAGGCCAAGTGTCTAATCTTGGAGATGTTCTTTAGATAACACTGAGTAAGGAAGCAACATCAAGGGAAAATAAGAGTAGCCTCTGCCGTTAAACTACAACATCTAGGATAAAAATTGCATAGGGATCATCAGGCTTCAGGGCATAAACCGATCACCCTCTTGGGTGAGAAAGGAATTCCTCACCTGTCCTCCATCATTTACTCTCACACAATTACAGAACAGCACGTGCATAAAGGTGGGATTATGATTTCTTCAGAAGCATCATTCATTGACTGTTGGAGACAGGATACAAGATCAGATGGATTAGTCAGTTTTGGGAGGGTAAGAAGAAAAGAAGCTGCTTCTGTTCCATTGGAAGAGAAGTAAGACAGAATCTCTAACTCCTCACCTTAGTGCAGCTATTTCCAGCCGGGTGTGAAGAGAAGCCAGCCAGATCTTGCTATCACTCTTCCCCATTGGGAGTGAAGATATGGCCCTGTAAAGCTCCTCATCTCCCACAGATGCCAACTGGGGATGAAAAATGGCCCTGTTATCACTCTCATGGTAAAGAAAGGAGTAAACATTTGCCAGGTAGATACTGTGAATCTCAGTTTATAGATATTAAAATTGTACACAAATATAGGGAAAAACCTACTATAAATTATATGTTGACACTCATGAAATATGAGATGATCATTAGTAAACAGGAAGCATCTTCTAGGTAATAATAGTAACCTCAGCTAAATAAATCCCCACATCCAAGGCCAGTATGTTTATTAGATTAACCCTGAGGCTGAAGACTGGTCTTTTAACCCTGATGGGCAACAACGAGGAGAGATGACAAAGGTTGAAAGAGTAATCCGAAAGGTACATGAGAGTCCATAGGAGCTAGTAAAATGGATGATCAGCAAAAACTTGATCTGTTGTTTTTACAGCAGCAATAACAGAAATGTAGGATACATACAACACCACCCTCTCATTTCGTCATGACAACAAACAGAAAGACAACTCTGCAGAAATTATTCCTCATTTAAGGATCTCTGTGTCACTAGAAAAAATGTCACCTATAAAAGATGCATCAGTGCCTTTCACAGAGGTTAAAGATGCAGATAAAAGAATATGTATATGGCAGTAGGAAAATGAAAGAAATTCAATTTAAAGCCTTAGAGGCACAGACTGCAGGGCTGTGTACATTGTCATTAAATAAATAAATAAAAAAAGTTTACACAAAATAGAGCGATAAGGGAGGGAAAACATGCCCAGTAAGAAACAATGCCAGCAACGTTGACGTTGGCATAAATATGGAAAGTAGCTCAGCATTCAGGCAAACTTTTAGGAACCCTAATAAGCACAATGCCATGCATATTTATACAAAGAAAGCAAACCAAATGTATGAGTTAAAGGAAGGGGGAGGGGAAAGATGTTCATATGCACAATAATGAATGAAGCTACAAATCTAATTAATGATTGATATAAATGTGTGCAAATGGCCTAAATGGCAGACAAGACAGATCCAGTTCTGTAGGTAAGCACAGAAATGGAAGCAGAGGAATTCTACAGCATACACTCTTTAAAACCTGAGAAGTCAAATGTGTCAGTAAAAGCCTGTTACCCAGTCTTTGGGCAGTGTGAACTCTCACTGAGGTATTACAGTAAAACAAGACTCTGTCTCTGGTAATACAAGGAAAGCACCCAGTCCTGGGCCTGTGCAGGTGAAGTGCTTGGCTTAAACCAAGAGAATTTACAACCAAAAAAGGTCAAGGAAACAACCATGATAACCTGAACCAGACTCATGAAGATGTCTCCTGGTCATCCATAAAATGAAATTAAGGAAGGACGCAAATCCCACCAGCACATGCTATCTGAAAAGCTCCAGGAACCTTACAAGAGAGGCTGGAATAGCTGTGATACATGATACCAGGTGGCATCATTCATAGAACAAAAGAGCCCACACACTGGGTACATTCCTCAGGAACTGTAGAGGAAAAAGGGGAAGGCTCAGGTTTTAGCCTTTCATAGACCCCAAGGAGTTGAACAAGAAGATAAAAAAAAATACTCAGAACATTTCCTCTTGCCCACAAGAAGCAAGATCCTCTTCAAAATGGAAGAAAACAAATTCTTCAGCCATTCAGATATATTGGCAGGTTTTGTCAGATCCACCTATGCACAGAAAATGCCAAGCTTTGATGCATAATCTGGCAGATCGTGCTTCTTGAGATTACCTTTCAGAATATGTTTGACATTGGAACCCAAAATCCAGTTAATAATAATCTAGGTATAGGTTGTGTGAAACCTCATTGAGACTCGTATGTTTAGTAGCCACCCCTCATTCAGGACAAGTGTAAGAAAAAAATCAAGCTTCTTTATAGAACCATATAGTTGAAACAATAGGGGCCTCTGCCCAAAACAAAACCACATGCAAGGGTGGCATAGAAGCTGAAACAGGTAGCTCAAGGTTGGCCTGAGGGGTGAGGTTCCAATGTGATGATAAACACAGAGGCAGGGTGGGACGTTGCACTGCATTTGATTTTATTAAAATATGCTAATGAGTGTGAATATAATGTAACTGGAATATGCTTCATGCAAAAGGTCTCTTGTAAGGTTACAAAGCTTTTAATCTACTGAGATCTACAAAGCTTTTAATCTACTATACCTATTTGTATAAATGTATCATTCTTGTATCTGAAACTAGAAATATGAAATATAACTCTGAGGTCCTATTGTAATTATGCAAAGTGTGGGCCATTAATGGTGGTTTGGAATTTTGATGGCTTCCATCAACTAAGACAAATGGTTGTAAATAGTTCTGTTTACTTGCAAGCCTTCCTGTGAGTCAGGCCAGGAAGAATGAAGGCTTAGGGTCTCCCAGGACATGTGACCATGTCACCTGGTACTGGAATCCATCTTAAACCTGGTGCTTTTCCATTTAGAAGGAGGGCTGTCCCAGAGAGACAAAAGATTCCTGCCTTGTGCCAAAGCTATAAAAAGGGGTGGAACAGAACAAAGGGGTTCCAGTCATGAGAAATCCCCTAATTACCACTGAGCTGGAGCTAACAAGTGCTGTACCAGGGGAAAGGATTGGGCCCAGACTAAGAAGGAGTCCAGTTTGTGAAAGAAGCTTATTGGAACATCTCTGAGGGTGAGATTTTATCTGTAATCAGTTTCTTAATGTATTAGGTTTAGACTTGTGTGTTTTTGTTTTATTTTGCTTGGTAACTTACTTTCTTCTGTCTGTTATTACTTGTAACCACTTAAATCCTACTTTTTGTATTTAGTAAAATCACTTTTGCTTATTATTGAACCCAAAGTTAGTGACCAATACGTGGGGGAGCAAACAGTTGTGCATATCTCTCTATCAGTATTATAGAGGGCAGACAATTTATGAGTTTACCCTGTATAAGCTTTATACAGAGTAAAATGGATTTATTTGGGGTTTGGAACCTAGTAGGAGATGGGTGTCTGGGTGCTAGAGACAGGAGCACTTCTTAAGGTGTTTTCAATTAAGTCTGCAGCTTTTGGGGGACGTGATTTACACCTGGGTCTGTGTTTGAGCAGGCTAGCATGTCTGGCTCAACAAGACTGGGTACTGAAGTCCCAAGCTGGCAGGGAAAACGGTCTCAGCACATCAGGTGGCAGTCCCAAGGGGGTCTCCGTGATCAAACCCATCACACAGGGGATTTATTGAAGTGGTGTGTCTGTTTGTGGGAGAAAAGCAGTAGAAACACAAGAGAAGCTGGTGAGAAGCAGCAGAAAGCCAAGAACACAGCCAGAACAAGCAGTGAATGAAAGCTTTGAGCTAAGTGCTGACTGAAAAGGGGGTTGGAAATGTGTGCAACAATACTGACTCCTGCTGTGTTAAGGGAACCAGAACTTGGTACATTGTTTGTAAATTAACAGGATTGCACCAAAAATACATACGACTCCAACATCAATTTCTAACTGAAACAACCTACTAGATCTCAAATTTTGGCTAACTGCTCGGGTCAAAAAAGAGGTAATGATATGAAAGCTGTTGTCAAGGTCAAATCATAAATTTGTTAGATCTCCCTACCTGAAACATCCTAATAGTGGATTTGATTTGGTCAGGGAATTTAGAAGGAAAATAACAAAGATAATGTGTAATATAAAGGGTTAAGACAACAGCAAGTTAGAAGATGCCACACTTCCTCTGAGACATTATGCAGCTAACTGACAGTCAGGACAGTATCTTGAAGAAGGTCCCTAATAGCATAGAGGCTAATAGCAGCAATTATTTGTTTTGTTTTTTTCATTTCATGCTTTTAGTAACATAAAAATGTTATTCTGAAACTCACCTCAGTCCCAAGTGAAATAGTGTATTGAATTTGTGCTTCAGCTCCAACTCTGGCTCTTAATTCTATGTATGAAGGTCATCAGAAGCCGTGGAATTTCACATGTGGTTGGATAGAGGGTATCACCACAGGCTGAAGGTGATATAGGCAGGTGTGTGTGAGAGAGACAGACAGAGATACCAACCACACTTCCCTGAAAAGAAGGACAGTCCAGTGATTAGGCGGTGCTAGCCTGGATCTTGGGAGACCTGAACTCAGTGTCCTCATCCGCTGCAGAATTCCGGTGTAACTTTGGGAAAATCACTTAGTTTCTCTGTGCCTCGGTTCCCCATTTATAAAATGGGATAATAATCCATTTCCCTCCTCCTTCATATAGGAACTCACAAAATCTAGGACCAGCCCTGCCAAAATGTCTAATATTTTGAGATGGCATTTGGTTTAAAACTTTTAAACTGTAAAAATAGGAGGAGGCTAAGGAGGTCATGTCTGTTGTGGGCATATAGCTGGTAAGTTCTCAAGGCAGAAATGAATCACAGTGCAAGGATCTGCACATTGGACAGGTGCTGAGAACTACTGTAGAATAACGATTCAGTAACTGTGCAGCACCTCTGCATACTGAATGGCAAAGATTATTCTATTTCAGTGTAATTGATAACTACATGATACTATAACTGCAGAGAAAATAACTGCAATTTACAATAATGCTGCCACCATACAGCTCTACATAATTCATGCTCACACCCACTAAACCACTGCAAAATGATCTTTGTTAAGTGTGAATCAGACTCATTCCCTACTGATCTGTTGATGTAACCCAGTTGTAGAATGTTTGTTTACTCTGAATCAAACCAAATTCTATCTCATAGCCATACCATATAGCATGGTTTCTTTTTCAGATTTGTGTGTCGTTTTAATCTTAATAAATCCATTTCTAAAAACATTCTGCTACAAAGGGTTTCCAAGTTTTAAAATAATCTGATATGGGCAGCTCTCCTAATAACTATATACTAAGTAGACTTGAGCAGATAGTGAAGTGGCCCTTAAGGTCACACAGCCTAAACAGAGGGGTATTTGACAGAGCCTTGAGGTTTCAAAACAAACTGAAATGACCGAACTGGTATCTGCCAAACATCTTTGGTGAGCAAATGTCAGTCAACCAATGTCTACAATAAATATAATCATTGCTAGAGACTCAGGAAGTCCACAAAAGTTGTCCTGAGTGTCTTTCAAACACCACCTAAGTCATTATATCCATGACTAGAGGACTAGCTTTGTGAGAGCAGTTGCTCTGCTTGAACTTAGGCAGAGATAAAAAGAAAAACCCATACTCAATTTTGTATTTGCCATTGGAATTAATGAAACTCCAAAAAGCATGGGATTTATTGATTTTTATTTTGAAAGAAAAAGGAATATTTGACTCTTGACACATACTTGAAATGCTATTGCTCCAAAGTGGTAAGTTTCAATTTTTTATTCCCCTTGAAAATTATTAAAACAAGTATTTGCATATGCTAGATGCTAGCTTATTTATATGTAGGACATAGGAAAATAAGATTAAAAAAACCAGTTTGCTAGTGAGAACAGTATGCTAAGGGGGTTTTAAACATTTTCTTTTCTTTTATTTAAGCTTAATCAAAATTATTGATATATCTCCAGGCAGTCCATTAGAAACAATAAGTGTTTTATTTATTTTTGATAAAATAATTTTTGAATTTACAAGCTGTATCCAAATAGTATATAATAAATCTGATTAAATCTAAGGCCAGCAAAGGAGTTCAGGAAGTATATTCTGCCGTACAATTATTCTCAAGGATCAGTTCAATACAAAATACTGGGCTCTCTGTTTCTTTGTCCGAAAAAAATGCAAGGGTTGATTTTCTTAAATTACCTAATTATTTCTTGTTTGCTGCTGTTTTCCAGTGTACTTGTGGAACCTGATGCCACCCGGGCCTTTGTTCAAATTTACTTTTCAGCTTAGGGAGGTTATTCACAATAAATAATTTTAAGCAAATAAAGAAGCTTTTGCTGTCATGGGCAAAATGTCAAGAATAAAGAAAACAAATGAACAGTCAGAAGTCAGGAAAAAACTGTCTAGTTTGCTTTCTCTCTCCCCCCTTCTTCCTCCCCCCCCCAATTGCAGGCACGTGTAATTTGAATATTTTTGATTACATCAGTACTTGTTAGAAGTTACTAAACAAGAGTAATTTCTTTCGGACAGTCTTATATGATCTAATAGTTTCCAATGGGGAAAATTTGTTTCTTTTAACCTGCCTCGTTTTTTCACTTCTTAAGTGGACGATTCAGTAATGTCTATTTACAGGCTTTCCAAAGATACATTCCAGACAATTAAAACTATTTATGCAATGACACAGCTTTGGGTAGCTTTAAAATGTTTGCAAACCTATCAATAAGATCACAAGATCAAACGCTGAGTAAAAATATCCTATACATATTTATTCATGGATAGATCTGTATCAAAGCCACTGATTCGGCTGAGTGCAACAAACACACAGTGTGGTTGGCATAGCTAAGGCCATGTGTGGCTGGCTGGCTCCAGGCCAGTCCATGCTACTCATAAAGCTCAAAGAACATATAAGTTGGAAAAACTTTGGCCCAAAGGGATTCCACATGTATATAACAATCAATCTGCTAATGAGAGTTTTTATTTAAATTGAATTTATTACATTGCATTGCTTAAGTTTATGATTATTCAAAATGTCAGGATGGTAAAATGTGGAGTGAAGCCTCTGCTATTAGAAATTTATTGTTAAGCTGTTGCTTTCAGTTATAACATTTTTTCCTCTAACATTCTGTCCCTTTGGGCAGAAACTCTGAGTCTACATCTTCCACAGAAGACAGTGTCATTTGTAACTCCTGTGTCATTTAGAAATTAGACTCAACAACATCTTCAGTAGTTACTGTACTAGCAAATCAAAGTATAAAAAACTATAACAATTATATCCACATTCACTTGAAACAAGATTAGAATTAATTGCTTTTTAAAATGTCATCATCGAAAACAAAAGCACATTTGTAGTTCCTTAATTTCTTTTCCCGATGGAGACCGTAGCAAAACACAAAAGAGGTACCCATACCACTATGTTGCAGAGCCAGTCTAGCATTGTATTATAGCAGGAGTGAGAGGAGAAGAAAACCACTGAATCGTGTAGCTTGAAAACTTTTGATATATTGTAAAACTAAATGAAGTCACCAAAGCAATGCTCTTAAAAGTAAGCAGGGGACAGAGTCATTTAAATGTTTTCGCCAAGATGGCTGGGTTAAGCTCTGTTAAAATTAATCCTTTTTCATGCTGGCAGGTGTAACAAAGAAAACCTTTTTGTATGTAGTGCAAAAAGGGTCCTTTTCCTTCTCAAAGAAAAGCTGCTTGATATTTCCATGGTAGAAGTGATTAACAATTTAGAGTTCCCATTCGTAAGCTTTTTTTTTTTTTTTTTTTTTTTAAATGGGCCAATTCTAGAACCACATACCATCTGATAAGAAGATTTTCCACACAGTTCAGTGTAAGAAACTTGGGACTGTCATAAATGAGATGTTAAGAATACAGGTAGATTGCTTTGATAAATGCCAGTTAATGTGGAACTGAATATACAAGGCTTTGATAGCGGAGATAAATTATACTAGTGTATTAAATATTTAAAACTAAAGTGGATGAAGTGCTAGAAAATAACTTTCAGAAGTAAGTTTTGCTTTTCTTCCATAAAATGATCTCACTCTACACAGGAGAGGGTCCCGTGGCAAAGTATACCCCCTTTTCCCTTATTTGAGGAGTTATAGCCCCGATTCTGGAGACCACTTCAGGAATGCATGTGCTTTCCTGAACGAGGGCCTATAATAGGGGTAATTCTTCACCTTGGGTAGGAAATATTGACATCTGTAGACAGGGATGTGCACAAGGGGGGGGGGGCAAGCAGGGGTGTTCTCTCCCCCTCTCCAATAATCCAAGTTCCACCCTTAAAATATCAGATATCAAGGAACACTGAGTAGAAATAGGGAGGTTATATTATCCCTGTGTCTGGCACTGGTGGAACTACTACTGGAACACGCTATCCAGTTCTGGTGTTCACAATACAAGAAGAATGTTGATAAATTAGAGAGGGTTCAAAGAAGAGCCACAAGAATGATTAAAGGATGGAAAACATGCCATATTGTGGTAGACTCAAGGAGTCTCTTCAGCTTAACAAAGAGAAGGTTAAGGGTGACTTGACTGCTGTATAAGTATCTACACAGGGAACAAAAAATTTATTATAAACTCTTCAATCTAACAGGCAAAGGTATAAGAACCAATGGTTGGAAGTTGAAGATAGAGAAATTCATGCTGGAACTAAGGCACACATTTTTAAACAGTCAGGTTAATTAACCACTGAAACAATTTACCTGGGGTTAAGAATACAAGAACATAAGAACAGCCACACTGGGTCAGACCAAAGGTCCATCTTACCCATTATCCTGTATTCTGACAGCGGCCAATGCCAGATGCCCCAGAGGGAATGAACAGAAGAGGTAATCATCAAGTGAGCCATTCCCTGTCACTCATTCCCATCACTGGCAATTTTAAAATTAAGACTAGATGGCTTTCTAAAATACATACTCTAGTTCAATCAGGAATTAATTCACGGGTCATATGGTCTGTGTTATAAAGGTTAGACTAGGTGATCATAGTGGTTCCTTGTGGCCATATAATCTATGAAACTGTGAAAATAAGATCTGCCTACACGTGACACTGCTCACAATAGATTGTGCAGATGTTCAAACTATGACCATGCATGCTCTCTGGGTTAGGGTTCCCCTCAAGAGCTCTGCTGGGTTCCTTGGGTTGGCTTGTATAATTCACTGGGCTTCTTGAGCTTGCTCGCCTTTGAGGGGTCTCAGATGCCCCACTGGGCTGTATTCCTTCATTGGGAGCAGAATAAAATGACGGTATTGAGTGATGGTGCCAAAATCAGCTGTCAGCTCTCCCTCCTCAGCTAAAAACAGAAGGGAAACACACCTCCTCAGCCTGGTATGGATAAATAGTAGTCTCCACAATCTCAGGCAACTCCCCCTCCTCTTTGGTTGGTGCACGGAGATCTTCCCTCCTATTTCAATCTACTTTACCCATTAATTCTAAGCTACTTCTATGAAATAAGTTTCCATTACATGGTCTATACATAGTTTAAATAGCTGTTCTCTGTCTCATTTTTGTCACAAAGGCCTGGCAGATTTCTTAGTTGCCGATAACTGTGCTGTTTAATCTCAGCATGATTGATACAAAGGAAGCAAATCAAAGGAAGGAGGATAGAACATTTTTAGTTGAGTAGGAAGAGTCAAATTCTAGTAGGTTTCAGGAAAGAGTAAGTGCAATGCCCCCATCAAAGAGGTACAATACATGTTATAGAATCAACTTCATGCATTAACCCCTCATACAATCTATGATGCAGGTTGTTCATACAGGCTATTGACATGTCATGATATGTATTGTCCATAAATAGACCATGACCTTCATCCCAAATCACAGTTCCGAAATATCCCATCCACATCTGCTATAATGGAAGGTATGTGGAATGACCTCTAGCTGACATTTTAGAATAGGGTTAAATAATTTCTAACCCTCCTCTCTACTCTGGTCAAAGGTTTTTCTAGCATGCAGCTCTGTCTAGCTCCAGGATTTGGCCAAGTGAGATTCATAACTTTTATCAAATGTGTGGGATACAAGGAGATATCTGAGATTCAGGCTATATAGAGAACCAGTGTAACAGAGAGTCAAGACTCATTAGCCAATAAAAACAGCAGTTATAGATTAACCAAAATAGCTCAGTTATGTTCAGATTTACTGAAATCAGGATTTACCAAAAAACAAACAGAATTTTGGATTCAATTTTTAGTACTCCTTACACAAAGGCTGCAAATTGATAAAATTGGAATAAATTCTTTTTTTAAATTGGTTAGTAATCACACCATCATCTCACTCATGAGCACCCTCAAAATACCCCATCTCTTCTTAAATACACTCAAGGCCACATCACTCTCAAAGGTACTGCAGTCCACACCCAGCAGGTTATAATCAAGTCCATTGGTATTTCTAAGACAATGGCATTCCTATAGATACAGTTTTCTAGCATGGTACCACGTGCCAGCAGATCGAGGAACGTGATTGTTCCCCTTTATTCGACATTGATGAGGCCTCATCTGGAATACTGTGTCCAGTTTTGGGCCCCACACTACAAGAAGGATGTGGAAAAATTGGAAAGAGTCCAGCAGAGGGCAACAAAAATGATTAGGGGTCTGGAGCACATGACTTATGAGGAGAGGCTGAGGGAACTGGGATTGTTTAGTCTCCAGAAGAGAAGAATGAGGGGGGATTTGATAGCAGCCTTCAACTACCTGAAGGGGGGTTTCAAAGAGGATGGAGCTCGGCTGTTCTCAGTGGTGGCAGATGACAGAACAAGGAGCAATGGTCTCAAGTTGCAGTGGGGGAGGTCCAGGTTGGATATTAGGAAACACTATTTCACTAGGAGGGTGGTGAAGCACTGGAATGCGTTACCTAGGGAGGTGGTGGAGTCTCCTTCCTTGGAGGTTTTTAAGGCCCGGCTTGACAAAGCCCTGGCTGGGATGATTTAGTTGGGAATTGGACCTGCTTTGAGCAGGGGGTTGGACTAGATGACCTCTTGAGGTCCCTTCCAACCCTGATATTCTATGATTCTATGATGCAGGTATCTATCTAAGTTCTTATACCATGCCCATCACTGAGATATCAGAAACACAGTGTTAATTATTTACATTTAGTAAAAATAGGTCAATTTTAGGCAGTTTCTGTACAGTTAGTTAAAGCAACAAGTTTTTAGAGATATACTACGGTATAAATGTAACAAATATGTAGTAGTAGCTTTATACTGTCTTCCACCAACACTTTAAATATTTAATGGACTTCATTATCTTTATAAAACATGCATCATCTAGTGATCTGTTTCCATTTTCAACCCAGTTATGAGTTTTAGAAACTCATTGGTAAATATCTGATCTCAGATGAAAAGGTGGCAGATAAAGACTTTACCCCAGAGCAATTTTTTAAAATCTAATGGACTTTAAATTGGCCTGTTTTTCAGTACTGCTGTGCAAACTCTTGGGTTTTGGAATATGAAGGCTTTTGTGAACCACGTAATTCAACTGTCTAAAGGCCCCTTTAAATGGTCACTTGGAGAGTCAACTCAGATTTCCAAGAGAATATCCTACCCTCTTTTCCCACCTCCCAACATGCCCCAGGGTCCACAATTTGCCTTTGCAGTCTTCAGATGAGCCCAAAAGTCCTTGATCTTTAGGGGCTCCAGCTGGCCACTGTTCCAATATTGCCAACCCTAAGCAATCAAAAACCCCCCAGAATCATGAGCTTGGTTTAAATATTGTAAGACTAAAAATAATAATACATATGGCTTCTTTTTTTATTTACCTTTGTGGTTTTGAGACTTTCAGGTGCACTTGGGTCACATTTTCAAGATTTTCTCCACAACCATGAGGGCTGAAATTTTCTTGTATTCACATGGCTCCAGGGGCTAAGTCTTTAAAAAGAAAAAAAAAGACCAAAGATGTGAGACTGTCAGCTCTCATGATTTCGTGGTGAATGTTACTGTTCTTCTATATCTACTATTTTCAGGGATGGAGGACTAAGCAGAGCCACATCACACTCAATCCCAACTGTATTCTGGAGGATGCTGAATATTCCAATCATAACAGAGTGCATAAAGGAGAGAGGGACCTTTCCTCTCAGACTGCAGGCTGTTTTTCACTGAACTCAGTTTCCCTAGCAACAGATTAGGAGGGAAAGGTCCATGATTCTAGTGCAAATTTGTTAAAGACCCTTTAAGAGTTTGCTAGTTACTGCACTAGTAATTGTGGGGTGCTATTAGCCTCAGCTAGGTGCATGACCAGTCTTCTACCATGAAGCACTTGCTACTGATGGCAGCATAATACATGACCTGCTTTTGAGCCTAGCCATGCTCCTGTAACATCAAGAAATATTTTGCCCCGGCATAACCATTTCCTTGAAACTCATATTTTATGATGCTACCTAATGTGAGGGTCATATACTGCCCCAAGTTCATAACTACTCTTTATATCACTGAACTCTTCAATTCAACTTGGCACCCTGAGCCAAAGACTGCAGTGGAGATTGAAAATGAGGGTAAATTAACACTGTGTTTGTAAATTAGTCATTTTTAAGGCTGCAAACAAACAGTGGGATTCCATGGTGCAGAATGTACAATATGAGATAGGCATAAATCCAGGGCACAGTGGGCGGAATGAGATGAGAACATTATAAATGACATCTGTGGAGAGCTGCGCCACACAGCTTGCAAAGGTCAATAGGAAAGCTGCTTATTGACATGGCCAACCAAACATCTGACAAAGTGAGTGAAGAACCATGTAAACGGTCATATGGATAGCCCAGGAGAAATACATTTGTACATTAAAAATATATTGAAATTATGTTGACAATGAGCTCTGTCCCCTTTCCTTCCTTCTTGTTGAATTAAGTTTACTTGTTGAAATTCTTTAGGGCATAAGGGCTTTAGCGAGCTATGCTTCCTTCCACCCTAGCTCTGCACACCCTCCCAGGTCTTCAGGTTGCTCCCTGCTTTGGCAAATTGCTCTGCTCCCTGGAGCCTTTGAACCCCTACCTCCTACAAAACCTATTACCCAAGTATTTGATTACCCTACTAATAGCTCAGGTTGACCTATAAAATATATGTTTAAGGTTGACGATAGAGAGAGATGCAGGTATAGAACCCAGTCAATTTATTAATGAGATATGTATGTAAAATAAAGGCAAATATAAAATTATCATATTATATCAATTAATAATTTCTCTCTTCTATAGATGTATTTAATACTCATCTACAAAGTTTGAAATACACATTTAAGGCTGTGAATATAACTCACTTTTATAGATCTCATATTTTAGTATAAAAAGTGCCATTTTCACTTGATTTAAAACATAGTTTCAATATGTGGTCTGACCACTTTTCTGGATTTTTATTGTATCAGTGGGAGTTTGGGTTATGTTAAAGAAGAAGGTTCTGCTTTATTGTACATTCTCTGATTAGTTACATTTCAACTGCTTCTTAGAGACATCTGTGTGGTAACTGTTGGGAATGTCCACTCAACAGTCCTTACTTAGGAGGAACATGTTCTATGTATTACTAAAACACTTAACACAGTGTAACTCTATGGGCCTTCTACTGGCTAAAAAAATGTACATAATTGCTATACTAGACTCAATAAATGAAAACCAAATACCTTGCCACAGTGATGGCTTCTTCATCAATCAAAAGCCTAGCCCAATGTATGTCAGTGGAGTTTAAAGGTGTATCCCTATTATCTCCACAAATATCACAACTTGCAGCATTCAGGTGGAAGATATAAACTTAAAATTTGCCTGTTAATATGAAACTTTCACAAAAATGTTCTTGCTTGAAACCTGGACGTGCTTAAAACTGGGCCCATGTCTCTCCTTCCTAGCACACAAACATCCATCACCAATATCTGTGCAAATCCAGAACAACAAGAGGTTCTACAGCCTGGAATGGGGATGGTCATGAGGGCGGGAATCCTGCCTCCTCAAGCTCTGGAGAAACAAGGCGGCCACTCTCTTTGGCTACTACAGCAACAGTGGTCACAACTTCTGGGTTCCATTTCAGGAGATGGAATTGTACTAACATTATCCCCTCTTCCAGCTGTTCCCCAAAACGCAACACTGCTGCATAGATAGCTTCTGTAGAGCCATATTCCCCAGTGTAGGAATCCCCCTTTCCAGAGCCCTCCCATCCCTACACAGTGTAAACATGACATTTCTGATGTATTTAGGATCATCTGAACCTTTGGAGATTGATGGATGGCAGCATACTTACTGAGGGGCAGAAGAGGACCAGGGAAGGCGCTGAATGCCATTCTGGCCGTTCAGCCTGAATTCCCTCGCTTTGTGGTGTATAAGCAAGACTTCAAGACACTACCTAAGTTAGAAGTTCTGTGGCTTATTTCATATAAGCGCATGGTATCCTCATCCTTTTGTTTCCTTTATTTAATGTATTAAATACTATGGCTTTTTTTTTTCTGCTAAGTCACATCCTCGGGCCACTTTTGAAAATGAAGGGTAAACTTATGTTTCTGACCCATTAGAAAAGCTGCTTTAACGGTGCAGGAAATGTAATCTGTATGGGCAACAGGAAAGTGTCATAAGATGTGAGCTGCAGAGATTTTGGAAGGTTGTGTCTGAGCCACAACATCCTGCCTTTATTGGTAGGCTTTGTGTACTAATATCCTCTTAGCCTAATTTAAAATCATTAATTAAAATGAGTTGAAACCGATGTGTAATGTAATAAGGATAAAGGGTCCCATCCCCAAAATACGGAAAAAAAGACTTCTTGAGACATGTCACTTCAATAGATCTTACTCTACTTTTGTCGCATTGCATAATTGACTTACTATAACATGATCCTATTGAGTAGTGGGTATTTATATTCCCCAGAGCGTTATCAACACAAACATGTGTGCAGGTTACAGATACATTTTAAACATGTTTGATTGAATATTTGATTTTTTTTTAAACTACTACGAAGAAATTAGTATGAGAAAGGAGTGCTATAACCAATATTCAGTATTTGGGGAGCAAATTAGGAATAAAATCCTTTTCCTCCTCTCTCCTAACAACATTTTAGGCCATATCACATCATCAGGGTATTATACAGAACTTCCTATTGATATCAATGAGAAATTCTGAATCACACAATATAATCCATTAAATGCAATTTAAGAAGTTCTTCATCTCAGCCAATCATCTTCTACAATATAGTTTTTGCAAAGGGGAATTCGTTTTCTTTCCTGCCTGTTGAGAGGGGACATTTTTATTAAATCTTTGCTATTTCGTAGTGGATGCACAAAATAGTTAAATTCCCTAATTAAATTATAATTTTAATCTTCAACAATAAAATGAAATCCTGTAATAATCTACCCGTAGAGCCTGACAGCTGGCCCGTCTGATCCTTGCAGTCTGCTTACAAATTGGTATTAGTGGCACTAATAAAGCTGATTAATGTTGTGACTAGAGACCCACTAACCTGACATTGCCAGCTGGGCTCACAAAGGCTGTCAATCTACACAGCAGCTGTTAAACTACTAGTGCTGTAGCCTTTAATTTACATTTCAGCAACCCCCATACCGTAATGCATTTTAATGGGCAGGAATAAAAAGCTCTAGTGACGTGCAGGAATGTCACAAGATATTGATGTATTATGTAGTCATTTAGTCATGTGTTAGTATTATGTAGTCATTTAGTAAGAAGACCAGTTATGTCTTTTTTTCCGTTATATTGCTTTTAACCGGTAGCAACTCTGTTGTAATCAATGGAGTCACTCCAGATTTATACAGGCACAGCTGAAAGCAGAATTTAGTCCCTCCAGTCTACCTAATATAGTTATGATAGTTTATTAATCTTTGACTGGTATTAAGGATAAAAGCTATCAAGCAGTTCAATTAATCTTAATAGTTTTTCCCCAGAGATGGCTTGTTTAAAAGGAGTATGGTGTGCCCAAAACAGCTCCTATGGAACAAGTATCCATATCACAAAAATACCACCATAACTTGCTGATGGTCTCTTTGGAGAAACCCAGGCCTGAATAGGCCAGGAAACTGATGTACACTTTCTCCTCTAGCAATGTCCTCACGTGAGGTTTGAGTAGGGCAGTCAGGGGACACGTACATTGCCACTACCTGTGTTGTAACTGTACCATGTGTAAACAGAGGATTTTAGTCTTTTAAGGCTGTCTATCCAGTATCTTCCACAAACATTTAGTTCTCAGGATTAGTTCATAACTTAAATACAAAAAACCTATGTTAATGCAGCATGAAGTTTGTGACATTAGAATGAGAAAGAGCAAAGAAATGCAAAATAAGTGTTCCAAATGCAATGGCCACATTGTCCATAGGTAATATACCCTATTACTTTTTCTCTTGTTAAGTGGATAGTTGAATACAGTGTTCTATATGTTGTTAAATCCATACGGTAAAATACACTGGAGAATATCCAAGTTAATGTTTCCGAGAGCATCTTTATGTTTGTATTTCTTCTTTTTTTATGTATGTAACTGTTCTGTATTAATTAAATGCATGGGGGTGTCGCTGGAAATTACTTAGGGGTGCTCTTCTACCTCTTTCATTTCTTTATTCTCTTTAAACAATCTGTTAATGCCAGTTTTCAAAATCTTTACACAGAGGAGGAAAATGGGGGAGAAAGCAATATGAAAAGTGGGCAGAGATTGATGGATGGCAGCATACTTACTGATAGGCACAAGAGGACCAGACAAGGCGCTGAATGCCAAGAACTCTCTCTATTACGTATTAACCAGCTAAACATGTACTGTAAATATAAGGACACTGCAAAGACTGCACTGAATAGCAAATTCTTAAATAAGGCATGGTTATAAACAAGATTTGTCTCTTTAGGTACTTACATTGCCCTCATCACTGTAGTAGCCACACTCATTTCAGGAACGTTAGTCCATGTGTCACTCTGCACTCATTTCTGCAGAGTCAGTATGAAGTGTTAGAAAAAAGCTACAAGCATGGCTTGAGGTTCTTTTTTGTTCAGAATATCACCAGGTTGAATCATCAATAGGTTTTGTGGTCTATTACCATCTAATTTTTAAGTTCTTAGCAAAACTCCCAGAGCCTGCACCCTGCACCCCAACCCCCTGCCCCAGCCTGGTGAAAGTGAGTGAGGGTGGGGGACAGCAAGCGACACAGGGAGAATGGAGTGATCAGGGGGCGGGGCCTTGGAGAATGGGTGGGACAGAGGTGGGGCCACAGGGAAGGGGCGGGGTTGGGGGGCAAGGGTCTTTGGTTTTCGCAATTAGACAGTTGGCAACCCTATTGGGCGGGCATGTGGAAGCCCTGGCAATGTCAGCACATTGCAGCAGCGCAGCTGGCAGCTCGCCGGGCCTCAGCCAGCACTGCCCAAAGTCAGGCGGACTGTGTCGGCGCAGGCGTGGTTTGTGCGTGCGAGGGGGCCAATTGACTGTTCTGCCCTGAGGCCCAGAATTGCTGTCAGCAGGCCTCGGTGACTCCTAGTTCTTGTGTTATGAGGAGGAGTAAATAACACTTCCTTATTTACTTTCTTCACACCAGTCATGATTTTATAGACTTCTATCATATCCCCACTTAGTCGTCTTTTTTCCAGGCTGAAAAGTCCCAGTCTTATTAATCTCTCCTCATATGGCAGCCGTTCTATACCCCTAATCATTTTTGTTGCTGGGTCGCAACTCTTTCGCCACCCTGCTGGACCCCGCTCCCCTCCAGCATTGAGGGCAGAACCCAGGAGTCCGGAGCCCTAGTCTCCGTCTGCCCCCCACTCCCGTGAACAACTAGAGCCCAGCTGGAAAGGTAGGAATCCAGAGTCCTCACTCCCAGCACTCTTGCCCCGAGCATCAGAAACCAGCCCCTTCCCGGAGCCCAGGCAAAAGATCAGCATTTTAATTTAATTTTAAATGAAGCTTCTTAAACATTTTGAAAACCTTGTTTAGTTTACATGCGATAATAATTTAGTTTTATAATATAGATAGAGAGACCTTCTAAAAAACGTTAAAATGTATTACTGGAACGCGAAACCTTAAATTAGAGTGAATAAATGAAGACTCGGCATACCACTTCTGAAAGGTTGCCGACCCCGATATAGAACTATGTTAACTTGTACATTTTGGAATAATTATTCAAATTATTTTAAGGTAATCTCTGCAACAAAAATCTAACAGACTTTACACACTCTGTATTGAAAATGGATAACCTCTGATATTACTGTAGGAAGTCTTAAGAACTGTTCAACTCAGCCTTCCACGTGTGCCCAGCAAATTTTAATTCGGCCTCAAGTTACTCTCTTGAGTTAGTAGTGAAAGCATAGATCTCTAGCTTATCATTGCAATCTATATTTTCCCATAACCAAAGTCTCTTCTGTTCCCATACCCATGTTCTTTGGAAAAGTTCCACTGGAATAAGTCTGCTCCCACCTTAGATTTCATGACTTCCTAAAGCGATAGAGGTTCAGTGAAGTAGTATTTCATTAGAAGACGTTTATGACTGGGTTTTCTTGTCAGTGCGCAAAAGGCATCTGCTCCTTATACATGTTTAATTTAAATATTTTTCATGAATGTGGGATGACAGCATAAATATTTAAAATCATTGATAGAGTAGAATGCATTAAAACACAGAGGCTGCTGAACAGCTGCTGCTAAATTATAGATTTCTTATGCAATGAATACATTTACTGCTCTCTTTTGAAGAATTAAAAAATGATGTCTTCTGTCTGAAATATTTTGTCAATTGCTTATGGAAGTTCTTTGTAGGACCCAAGGCCTCCATACAGCTGAAAGAATCAATTTGTGAATCTGTGGTGAACTGACAGGTATGCAGGAATTCACTGGATTCATATAGGCTGGGCTACAGTGGGAATATGTAGTAGAGGATAGGGGAGGTTAATTTTCTCTCCTTGTCAGCTTGAATCTACCCTTTCTCCAGTCATGAACCTGTGTAAGTTAAAAATAACTCCCACTGGCAACATCTTGAACTCTGATAATAACTGAAGTCTCCAGTTTGTATGCCAGGGGTCCTAGTGCTAATCAGTTTCCACAGATATGGAAATACTCTATTTTCATTTTCACCACCATGTACAGGAATAAGAATTGGATTATTTTTCACCAGCTTATATTATTTATTTGTAAGAATTTTAAATATTGTGTGAGATCTATTGGACTGTGGAATAATCTCTCTAGGAAGTTGAACAATATCCATTGTCATTTAAAAATACACTGACAAATTACTGGAGACATAACTGTAAGAGAACAATCAAATATAGGGAGGGTAGTCTAAATGACTTTATAGATCTATCTGATCACTGTACTGGTTACACTGCTATCCAGAATTCAGACAGATTTATAGGAAAAAGGACAGTGGCTGATTTGCAACGATTTTCATGAATTATCCAAATATACATAAATTAAGTATGCTATGGTTTCCATGAATCAGAGATCCCATTACTTTTATTTATAATTAAATCATCTTTTTCGAACAGTCTGTACAGTATAGTTGACTCAGTAATTAGGGGGATAAGATCTTCTGGAATACTTTTGCTATTAGTTTCTGAAAATGAACTTTCCAAATAAGCTTCCAGTGATAAGGCTTGTTAACTAACATGCCAGTGAAAATGAACGTCCAGTGATAAGGCTTGTTAACTAAAGTTATGTCTACACTACAACAGCTACAGTGGCGCAACTGCACGGCTGTAGCGCTTCTGGCAAAGACACTCTAAGCTAACAGGAGAGAGCTCTCCCATTGGCTTAATAACTCCTACCACGGTGAGAGGCAGTAGCTATGTCAGTGGGAGATGCTCTTCCGCTGACATAGCACTGTCCACATTGGCGCTTAGGTCAGTATAATTTATGTCGCTCAGGGGTGTGAATTATTCACACCTCTGAGCGACGTACATAGTACTGAAGCACTCTGTAGTGCAGACAGCCTTAGGATCCAAGGCACTACAGAATATGTTTTCATGGTGGAATGTTCACTCCAGTTTTCCAATTACCATTAAAGGAAATTACAGGTTGTATAATTTTACTGAGTCATCCACCTCAGTGACTATTTGTTAACACAAAATAAAGTACCCAGATCCCATGGCAATGGGCTTGGCCAGAGACGTCATTAAATATCATATGAGCAGTGGTATAAAGTTTTATTGGCATGAGCTGGGGATGGGCATGTTACTCATGAATGTTGAAGCCATGAGTGAGGGAGATCCCTTATTCACACCTTAATACACTTGTCTACTGCTAGATTTTGTTGATGCTACATTTTATAGAAAAAAATTAGAAATTGGTAGAGATGTTGTTATATATGAACTATTCCAACTAGAGAGGCCCAAGCAGAGAGGGAAAATAGCACTAATACGTGTTTTAAAACCTCTAAAATCATCTTACAAAGCTTCTCTCTAAACCAGGATGCTGCTGTTTTAAGTGTGATTTTCTCATCACCCACCTCTAGAATGTATCTCAGCTCTCTAGTGGAAGAAACTATCCTTGTAGGTTTGCAAGATATTGACCCTTAAAAGCAGGACTGTTATTTCCCATCCTGATTTTAGGTCCCACTTATTAGAAGGGGAGATATTTTTGTGGCAAGTTCTTTTTATTTAAAAAATTAACCAAGAGTTTGAAAGCTACTCGTAGATTTCAGATTATGTAATATAACCTAATGTTAAATGGATGTAGCTCTATCAGGGTAGAGTGCAAGGGAGTGTGTCACAATTGCAAATTAAATGCGGATTGTTACATGGTTGAAAAATTAAAGCAATGTATCATATGAATATCATCCCTCATCTTGTAAGACATCAAATTCCTATGAACCTAGTATAGCACACTGGCAGGGTACGATAGCAGCTGTCAATTATCATTGTTCACTACAGGTAGTTTTTGATCAGCAGCAGTAGAGAGAGAGCACATTGCCCAAGTATTATTTTAGAAGCAACTTGTTGAATTTACTGAAGACAGGAACAGAGGTTGCCCTCACACAGGTCTGCAAGGTGGCAGTGGGAAGACGGCAGCACTATATGCCAACAAAAGCCTAGTGTTGTACTCTCTGTGCTCAAGATGGGGGCTAGTAGCAGTGCAGCCAGAGGCATGGCAAGGTATGTTGGGGATATTGTGCAGGCCCGGCCCTCTTTTGCTGAGCTCGCTTGCAGTATGGAGCTGGTACAGTTGGTAAAACTCCAACTTAGTTCATATGTAGAGCAAAATATTTGTTCGATTCACTGCCACTTCCTGAAATGATTAAAAAAAATAAGGTACTATGTCATGAGTCTGAATATGAGGTCATGGTCATCCAACCTTTCTTTATGGCGAAATGGGAGGGCGTCTTGAAAGTAAGGATCCTTAAACTTTTTCTGTTGTAACACGGGCTCATGATATGGCAAAGACTGAGAAATTAGGCAATCTCGCGGACTGAATGATGTATGTTTTATTTTACATTTAAAAGGTGTTGAATCTTTGAAATTAGGAAATTTATTAAATATGCCCAGCTTTTGTGAATACATTTAGGACAAATGTATGCAGAATAAGGACCATTCGCAGCCCAAAGGAAAATAATTGCCATCAGTGTTTGACAGCAATCCTTGTAGTTTGTGGAGGCTTTTTGGAGTAAATGTTCTGCAAACAATTTTTTTTCATTTCCCCCCTACTTAATGGCTGATTCTATATGTATTTAAAAATCTGAGTCTGAATCTCTTTCTTAAACAGAAGAAACTGAAAGGAAGCAATCCACTACAAACTGGCAAAGAGCTATTTTGCAGGGAGGCAATAATGGAACACACTCTCAAAGGAGAGTGGGAGGGTGTCAGATCCGATAAGACAGCTCTTTCTTGTGCTGCTATACAGAATTTGCTTCAAGAGACTAGCAAAATGAAACTCCTCATACCCAAACTAATACAGATGCATCTGAATTTGAGCTCTGATCTTATGGAGCCAGTCACTTCAACAGCTAGCACTGTATTGAAATACTGGGTTGCTGGAACATCTATGGGGAATGTTCCTAAATTCAAATAATCTGGCAGCTTAGCGTTTCCCTGGTTTGTGTAAATGTATTTAACTGCTTCCTTTGCTACTGCTGACAGTTTCGAGTCTGTTTAGGAAGAGTACACCTGCTGTGCTGCTGAACATACACCAAATATACATCCACATATGCAGCACAGGAGGATTATTTTACCTGGATATATCTGAAAAATTCAACAACAGTCAAACAAGTCTGAGAAGCTCTGAGCTTTTTGAAGGTTTGAATCTCAAAGTCAGAAACCTAATTCTTTCAAGAAAGAGCTGGTCAAAAACTTAAAATCTATTTTCATGAAATATTTTGACATTTCAAAGTTGTTTTCATTTCAAAATATTCAAAGTGGACCTATTTTTTTTTTAAGACTTTTTGTGACTTCATTTTTTTCATCAAACTAGTTTTTGGTAACAAACGTTTGGATAACTGTTTCAATAATTTTTTTAATAACATTTTGAAAGTATGTGTAAAAAAGTCATGAGTGATCACAAAACCTAGATCAGGTCACAATTGTTAGGAAAACCAAAATATGACCTCCAATTAACTCTCTGGACATGATTCTGCTCTCACTTAAACCAGTGCAAATCAGAAGTAACTCAGTCACTCATTGGCATAGATGAAGAGACTATGTGGCCTTGATTCCGAACATCCCAAAAGGTTGTGACATTCAGATTCAAGGTTTTTTCCAGCTCATCTCTATTTCACTTTGCTCACTGAGCAGAAACAGTGAGGATATAGAATCCGTGAAACAACACAAGATTTAGCATGTATCGTGAAAGGACACATTTCTTGGCAGACTTATCTTTTATTGGGCAGAGACAGCAATTTTACCCTGTGGTCTCTAATATTTTCACATCTCAAAAAAGGATAACATTTTTCCAAAGCACAGGGGGAGAGATAGCTCAGTGGTTTGAGCAGTGGCCTGCTAAACCCAGCGTTGTGAGTTCAATCCTTGAGGGGGACACTTAGGCATCTGGTGCAAAATCAGTACTTAGTCCTGCTAATGAAGGCAGGGAGCTAGACTCAATGACCTTTCAGAGTCCCTTCCAGTTCTATGAGATAGGTATATCTCCATAAGAAAAGGAAGAAATATGAACAATTTATTTGAAACTGAAATAGCAGGAGAAAAGTCATCTAGAATTAGCAACCACCAAAAACCCCATTGAAGTCTACTTTCACAAGATTCCAGGAAAATTTGCAGATCCAACAGTGTATTGAGAAGTTTCATATCAGCCTATAGCTCTTGGATGCTTAACTGAACCAAATCCAAATTCCAGGCTTTTGAAGGTTCACTCATTAATCCTTAAAATCATAAGGGAATTTCATATTTTGTTGCATTATCTGAACCCACTGAAAGAAAGTTCTATTCAATATTTTCCTAAGAAGAAAGTTCCTTGGATGGTAAATGGAACTATGTATGGAAATGATTAAGCCCTTTCTAATATTCACATTAATCATCTTTATGTCAACAGGAACACTAAGAATTGAATAAATGTGTAGGTTCAATGGGATTTATTAATCATTTCCCATCAGTAATAAAGCCACATAAAACCTTTTCTTTCCATTATTGTGCTAACAGGAACAAACATGCAAATGTACCAAAGACAGAGCAATTCACCAAGAAGAACCCCATTTTGTTTAACACAATAGTCAAGGTTTTAATAGAAATTAGAATGATTTCCCCCCCTCTTTAGGGAAACAGATGTTGTTATAAACCTAACCAGCTGTAAAATCCACCCATAACTGCCTTGTAAAATAAATAGCTATGACTACAACTGAACCTTTTGTTATGCTTAAGCAAATAACGTTTTAAAGCCACTAAAAGCTTTGTTACATTGGCTATAAAAACAATTATCCTTAGATCACTCAGGCTGCAAAATTTGATTTAAACCGACCTTTATATGCCCCCTTAGGTTATCATTTCAATAAATCAGTGTATGCACTGGGCCAAAACTCAATAGGTGCTCAGGTCCATTATAGGTAAAGTTTCCAGTGTATTTTACAGCACGGGACCTAAAGGTTAATATGTCATTAAAAGCCGACATTCAATAAATAAAGAGAATCCCTTCTAAGAGGAAAAACTAAAATCAACAAGTGTCTCAGAGTTCATTTTAAGGATTCAGTTTACCCTTGTGGTAAATTAGCTCTCTACATCTTTAGAATAGAAGTGATATTAGCTAGCAGCACTAGTCCAAGTACAGATTACCCTTTCAGAAGCATTGTTCAGTGGCACTCTGCCAGGAGCTCGGCAGCACCTTTTAGTATCAAGCCTTGATCCAACACTGCAGTAAACTGAAGTCTTTCTGTTGTGTTCAAGTGTTATTGGAGAAGGCCCAAACTGAGCAATGTTTTTAATATATGGAGCTATTACTGTAGGAATTACTAGAGATTACGTATTTGGGGCCAAATCCTCAACCCTTGTTCCATCTCCTTTTTGCTATTCTGGTAACCCAAAGCAGTTAGAAAACTGAACAGGAACAGCATCCCCGCCCCTCAGAAGGTGTGTGTGTCCAAAACAGAGAGAAGCAGGAAGGAGGAATTGCTGGTGACAAAGGGTAAGGCCAGAGTGCATAGTGCTCCAGCTGATCCTTGACTGGTTGCAGTTATCTGGGACTACAAACAATGTAATTGAGAGCAGTTTAAAGGCTGCTTTAAAATAATCCAAGAGCTAAAACCCACTGCCAGCAGCCCTGGATTTAGGTAAAGATGTTTTAGAGTCACTTTCCCTTGCCCTCTCACACAGCTGAGGATTCGGCTCCTAGATTTTAAAATTGGGCTTTTAATTTCTTGGAACATGACATTTCAATTTAATAGATCTTTTAAATAAAAGGCCTGAGATTTTCAGGAAGTCACCAATTGTAAACTGTTTACTCATGTCATAAATGGCAGTAATAATATTAATGTATTCAGAGTGTACATTAAATGTTATTTGAAGTGTTTCAAATCAAGTTTGGGGTCATTTCAGAACCCAGAAATTTTGCTTTACTGAGCTTTTTACAAAATTGCCAGCTCTGCATTTTAACATGATAAAACACAATTTTTTTCTACACATGTTGCAAAAACTTATCTTGGCTTGAAAATTAAGAATTTTAAAATTTTAATCATTCAAGATTTTAAATCAAAAGGGTTCCTATTTGAGAGTGAGGGGGGAAACAAAATGTCAACTTTTTTCATGAAATTGTGCATTTTTGCAGTATACAAGAGGTGAAAACCTTGACTTTCCAGATTATTCCTGAAAAATCCAAAGAATTTCACAGATTACATATGCATCATTTCTTTACTAATTAGAATGATAGGAAGGGACCTTGAGAAGTCATCTAGTCCAGTCCCCTGCACTCAAAGCAGGACTAAGTATTATTTAGACCATCCCTGACAGGTGTTTGTCCAACCTGCTCTTATAAACCCACCGTGACTGAGACTCCACAACCTCCCTTGGCAAGTTACGTCAGCGCTTAACTACCCAGACAGAACGTTTTTTCTAATGTCCAACCTAAACTGCCCTTGCTGCAATTTATGCCCATTGCTTCTTGTCCTATCCTCAGAGGTTAAGGAGAACCATTTTTCTCCCTCCTCCTTATAACAATCTTCTATATACTTGAAAATTATCATGTCCCCTCTCGGTCTTCTCTTCTCCAGACTAAACATAACCAATTTTTTCCATCTTCCCTCATAGGTCATGTTTTCTAGATCTTTAATCATTTTTGTTGCTCTTCTCTGGAGTTTCTCCAGTTTGTCAAAATCTTTCTTGAAATCTGGCACCCAGAACAAGACGCAATATGCCAGTTGAGGCCGAATCGGTGTGGAATAGAGTGGAAGAATTACTTCTCATGTCTTGCTTACAACACTCCTGCTAATACATTCCAGAATGATGTTTGCTTTCTTTACAACAGTTCTACACTGTTGACTCATATTTAGCTTGTGATCCACTATGACCCCCAGATCCCTTTCTGCAGTAATCCTTCCTAGGCAGTCATTTCCCATTTTGTATGTGTGCAACCAACTGTTCCTTCCTAAGTGAAGTACTTTACATTTGTCCTTATTGAATTTCATCCTATTTACTGCAGACTATTTCTCCAGTTTATTAAAATCATTTTGAATTTTTATCCTATTCTCCAAAGCACTTGCAACCCCTCCCAGATTGGTATCGTACAAAAGCTTTATAACTTTACTCTCTATGTCATTATCTAAATCATTGATGAAGATATTGAACAGAACCGGACCCAGAACTGATCCCTGCAGGTACCCACTCAATATGCCCTTCCAGCATGACTGTGAACCACTGATAACTACTCTCTGGGAATGGTTTTCCAATCAGGTATGCACCCACCTTATAGTAGCTCCATCTAGGTTGTATTACCCTAGTTTGTTTATGAGAAGGTCATGTGAGACAGTATCAAAAGCCTTTCTAAAAGTCAAGATATAACACATCGACCACTTCCTCCATCCACAAGGCTTATTACCCTGTCAAAGAAAGCTATTAGGTTGGTTTGACATGATTTGTTCTTGATAAATCCATGCTGACTGTTACTTATCTTATTATCTTCTAGATGTTTTCAAATTGATTGCTTAATTATTTGCTCCATTATCTTTCTGGGTACTGAAGTTAAGGTGACTGGTCTTTAATTCCCCAGGTTGTCCTTATTTTTCTTTTTATAGATTGGCACTATATTTGCCCTTTTCCAGGCATCTGGAATCTCTCCCATCTTCCAGGACTTTTCAAAGATAATTGCTAATGGCGCCGATATCTCCTCAGTCAGCTCCTTGAGTATTCTAGGATGTATTGCATCAGGCATCAGTAACTTGAAGACATCTAACTTGTCTACGTAATTTTTAAATTGTTCTTTCCTTATTTTAGCCTTTGATTCTACCTCACTTTCAGTGGCATTCACTATGTTACACATCCAATTGCTAGTAACCTTTCTGGTGAAAACAAACAAAAAAAGTCATTTCACACTTATGCCATTCCCACATTTTCTGTTATTGTTTCCCCCCACAAACTGAGTAATGGGCCTACCCTGTCCTTGGTCTTCCTCTTGTTTCTAATGTATCTGTAGAATTTTTTTTGTTACCGTTTATGTCTCTAGCTAGTTTAATCTTGTTTTGTGCCTTGGCCTTTCTAATTTTGTCCCTACATACTTGTGTTTGTTTATATTCATCCTTTGTAATTTGACCTAGTTTCCACTTTTGTAGGACTCTTTTTTGAGTTTCAGATAATTGAAAATTTCCTGGTTAAAGTAGGGTGGTCTCTTGCCATGCTACCTGTCTTTCCTACACAGTGCGATAGTTTGCTTTTGCGCCCTTAGTAATGTCCCTGAAAAACTGCCAACTCTCTTGAACTGTTTTCCCCCTGAGACATGCTTCCCATGGGATCTCACCTACCCATTCCCTGAGTTTGCTAATGTCTGCTTTCTTGAAATCCGTTATCTTTATTGTGCTGTTTTCCCTCCTACTATTCTTTAGAACCATGAACTCTACCATTTCATGATCACTTTCACCTAAGCTGCCTTCCACTTTCAAATTCTCAACCAGTTCCTCCCTATTTGTCAAAATCAAATCTAGAACAGCCTCTCCTCTACTAGCTTTCTCCACCTTCCAAAATAAACAGTGCAGTAGGATCAGGGATACTGCAGTAGAGTGAATTGGGTGATAGGGGAACCTGAAGCAGTGGAGAGGATCTGGGGGATGGAAGCAACGAGAGTAGCAGCCAGCTTAGGGGTTGAGATGGGAAGGTCCTTATTGGATAGCAGCAAATTTCTCAAACAGCTGCTGCCTGCTTAGGTGGGATAGGCAATGTGAGGAGGAGCAACCACACAGCTCCTTCCTCCTCTCCCATCTCACTGAAGGACTTAACGGGCCAGTGCACTGCCCTGTGTTAGATTTCAGCTGGTATTCAGGAGAGTATGACATTAAAAGGTATTGCATGAGTGTTACATGTGACACATGGAAGATGCAACTTACCCTGCAGCCTAGAGGTGGGTGAATTCAGAGATTTCTGTTGGTCCCATTTCCAATTTAATAAAGATCATTGAGGCATCGGATGCAGGACATAACATTATCACCTTGAAGTCTATTTCAAGAAAGATAAACTCGCTATTAATTTGTTTTTGACACTCTCTTTATCACAAGAACAAATTAAACTTGTGACATGAATGTCCATTATGATCTGACCTCAGTCATAATAGCAGTTTTGTTTTGTACCCAGACTTCTTGTTGTTACAATGCTGGTTTTAAGATTAACTGTGGACATTTTCTTTATTACAGAGACTGAATTTGTTTAAACCAAAAAATAAAAAGTAAAAAATCCATGAATCTCTCAGTTGCAAAACAAAGAACATAATGTATCTGTTTCTCTGAGTCTAAAGAACTTCCTATTCCTTTATAGAATACCAAACATACAGACAGTACCAGAATAGTTTATAGTTATAAATTTATAAATATTTTATAGTTATCCTGACCAGGAAGCATTACACTTCTTGAAGAAGGGAAGGAGAGAAAGAGATCCTAACTGCTGGTGTTTATAGCGAAGTTATGCGTGCGCTCTCTGCTGCCTTTTAGAGACGAATGAGTATATGTAAAAAAATTAGATTGGAACAATCCAAAACCCAGGATAGACCTAACTGTGAAAGAGCATGTTACTTAACTTCACATAAGGCTGCTAACCTGAATTGTCTCTGTCTCTGTGATGGGGTGTACCAGGCATTTGTTGCCCCCTGCTGGAGGTTTTACCCCTTTGGTATAATCCATCTGAAGAAGGTGTCCTCCTTTTGGGGAAAAGGAAGAGCGAGTTTAGACCTTCAAGAGTTGACTAGGGATTCCACCCAGAATCAGCTGAGGGCAGAGCCAACCAGCAACCAGAAGAGCTGGAAGAGGACAGGAGCCAATCAAGGCCCAAAAGGCAAGGTTAAAAAAAGTGCTGTCTGTTCCCTCCAAGGGACAATTCTGCATGAAGCTGGGACAAGGGAGCAAAGACATTTAGTCTTATCCCAAAAAGACCAGTCTAGTCAGGTACCTAACTCGGACTGCACCTTTTTATTTAGTCAGCAAAAGACTTTTGTTTACATTGTGGAATTGTGGCCCTCTTGAGTCAGGACATCAATTTGACTGCAGTAAAATTAAAATTAGTTCAATCTGCTAGACACTTCACCGGTTCAGGCCAACCTGTGACAGTCCTATTCTGGTCTCACTTACACACATGAGGAATAGGAGTGGCTGCACTGAAGCCAACAGAGTCATATCAACATAACACTGATGTAGCTGAGATCTGAATTTAAGCTGGTCTGAAAATGGGGCTTATTCCCAGCAGAAAATTTCAACTTTTTGTTGACAAGCCCAAAACAGATTTTTTTTTCCATTTTCAGCTGCAAAAAAACAAAATATTTTTGGCTCCAAACTAAAAATGTACCTTTTCACTGAAAATTTTCATTTTGGGGGTTTTCGGTTTCCTGATGAAAATCTCTATTTTTTTTTAAAGGAAAGCAGACGCTTTCTGTGAACATTTTACTTTAGTCTAAAAGGTTTAAATGGAAAAAACTTTCAAACAGCCCTAATCAGAATGATGATTGTAAGTCATCAGCGAATAGAGGACTATGAAAAGTACATTGTTGGAGTCAGCTGGTGGTTAGAGTTAATAAAGAGTTATCCACATTAGCATTCTTAACCACACAAGGAAATGGATCTTCTATAATTAATAGTGAAGAATTTTATAATTACTACTGAGAAAAAAGAGGCCTAACACAGTAGTAGTAACGTCACATCTCACACCTTCATTAGTCTTGACTGAGAGCCAAGAATTTAGCCTCAGCATAATACCTTATTTGAGACTCATTTACTTGTTTATATTACTGGGGTTTGTCCTGCCAGACTTTCACCATGAATGTAACTTTGCCAGGATGACAGCTTCAATATAAACAGAGATTCTGTTTAGGGAATAAGTTAATCTGTTTTATGGCAAAACCAACTTCAGTGAGCAACTGATGTAAGTATACTACACTAGAAATTAGGTTGACTGTACGGCAATGGATCAGTTCCCATAAAAGGTTTCTTTGTGCCACTCTTGGTGGCACAAAATAGCTTTAAAAGCAGCTTAACTGGAAACTGGCTGAGTCACCCAGCCTCAAGAAATTCTCTGACAGCATAGGGCTACCTATGCTGCCTTTCCCAGCCGCCAGTGTAGGAAGTATTTTATGTGCACTCTAGCAATGCGTAACTGCCAGTGCAGCTCCACATGGCCATGGGTCGATGGGAATAAAGTCAAGCAGACAAGCCTAAATCCGTTCTACTTTATGCTGGGGATTAGTGGCCCAGTGGTCTGAGAACTGGCAATGCACGAGTGGTTCAGTGTAGTTCAGGATCTGGGCTGTGTGTAAATTCAGTGTTTAATGGAAGTTTACTAAGTGAATGGAGAAATACAACTGTTAGACTACAAATGCAGTCGATATCCTATACTAACAGCAAAAAAAATAAATAAAAAGGTGTTTCACCAGTCTCTAATTGCATGGGTGCAAATCCTAGTATTTAGGAGTCTAACTGACAAAGAAGGAGGCAGTTTTATGGCACTGGATTGGGAGAAGGCGATTTAATTTCAGATTTCCAGCTCTGCACAGACTTTCTGAATGATCTTAGACAAATCACTTAATCTCTATGCTTCAGGGCCACAGATGTAAAACAGGGATAGTAGTACTTCCTTTCTCCTGCCCTTTGTCTGTCTTGCCTAGAACCTCTTCAGAGCATGGACTAGCCCTTATATTATGTGGCTATACAATGCCCAAGAAAATGGAGTCCCAACCTTGGCTGGGACCCTCTAGGTGCTATGCGAATACAAATAATTAGGACTGGTTACATTTTTGACTAAATGAAATTTCATTGAAGTTGACACATAAGTTTCAATGACGGTTTTGTTGGGGAAGTTTTTCAGGTCCAGGTTAGGGTTCACATTTCTGCTGTTCATCTGGCAGAGCAGCGACTTGAACCAGGGTCTCCCACATCCCAGGCCCTGACCATCAGGCAATGGAGTGTAAGCATTTGATCTCACTCCCCCACCACACATATTTTGACACAAGTCTGTGAAGATTTTGTATTCAGTCGAGTGCAGAATGAACACAAATTTCAAAAGGTTCCGCAACTGGAATATTCTAAACAGCTCCATAAATAATAAACTAAGTAATTATTACTACTACTCATGGATGCAATGTAATACATGTCCAAATGCTAGAATATTATGCCCAAGGATAACTGCAGCTTGCAAATTTAAAATCAGTATTAAAACTCAGCACATACAGTACACAAAGTAATATTTGCATAGCCATTGCAGCAAAGCAGTCTTTGAGTCAAGAGTGCTATGTAAATATAATGTAATGCAATACTCAGATATATGTTGCGCGCGCACACACACACACACACACACACACACACACACACACACACACACACACAGAGAAATCTTCACTAAGGATCACCTTGAATAGGCACACTTTGTCTTAAGCAACCACTTCAAATTTAATGTGTAAAAGTAATGTAGTCTCACATGATTTCCAGTACAATTTGGTTGAATCTCTAAAGACCCCAGGGGAGATTTTCACAGGCACAGATGACAGGTAGGCATCTAATTCCCATTCACATTTAGTAGGAGTTAGCTGTTTGCCATTTTTCCCTTTGAAAATCGCCTCCTTCACCACACACACACTTCTAATTAGTGACTGATTTTTGCTGATCCTTTTTGGGGATACTTACGCTTGCTATATACACATATATTAAATGCACATCATGAAACTCATGCATAGAGAATATAGAGCAATTCAAATATAGGTTTTTCATTTATTTAATTTGTTTCCAATGAAGTGTTTAGACTTCACAGTCCTTGATCCCTTTGAGTAAAATGCCTGATTAGATGTTCTTACAGGCTGCATTAGGCTAGGTCTACACTAGCACTTTTATCAGTATAACTTATGTTGCTCAGGGGTGTGAAAAAGCACACCTTGAGTCGCCCATGAAAAAGCACCCCTCTGAGCAACATAAGTTACACCGACAGAAGTGCCGGTGTGGAGCTGCTTGTTGGAGGTGCTTTAATTATGTGGACGGGATAGCTCTCTCCCATCATCTTAGATCAGCTACCCGAGGGACCTTACAGCAGCACACCTGCATCGGGACAGCTGTGCTGCTGTAAGCTTTCTATCGTTACCTGAAAGATCAAAATAAGTAAATATCGCCAGATTCTCATCCCAGATGCATAGCAAGCGACACTGCTTTTGCTGGAAAAGTTTCAAGAGACGTATTACAGAGGGGAGATTAGAATCTGTTCCTGCCTTACTCCCTTCCACTCCAGAATCAAGCATATGTTATTATAAAGGCACTCAAATGTACATTTGTTTGTGGGCAGGTCATTTATTGTGTTTATGTGAATGATGTGTGAAACATTCTTCTTTTGTTTAAATTATGTGAAAAATCTGAACTACCTTCAGCAGGAACACAAATAAAAAGAAATCTTAGTTTCTCTGATCTATGATGCTGCTGAGTTAAGAATATTTTCAATATATTGGATGCCAGCATTGTCATCTTAAATCCCGAACTATAGGTCGCAAGGCTGTATAATTGTTTTTTTAAATTATAGGGAAGATATATATTTTTATAGGGAAGACACATTTTTAAAGGAGAAGTGCAGCTGTCCGTTTCTGCTGCAAGGTATTTTTCAACTTATGTGGCAAATCCAATATAAAGGTTTATTGTACGGAAGGCAAAAGATCTTAATCAGGAATTAGTCTCTTCTAATGGGGAGAAATAAGTACCAAGCCAGCGAGAATTATTTCTAAGAGATAAGAATGTAATTGCCTAATGTGACTAATAATCTGATAAGAGCCTGTTTTATCTGATTTAACCCACGGAACTGCTGCTAATGTACAGAATTTAAAGTAATCCCTAAGGAATTCTTATCACAAATGCGATTGTAGAATGATAAAAAGATTCATTGGTGTAGTATTTGCTCTAGACACGTCTGTTCACAAGAAATAAAGTTATGGCACCTTGAAATTATACCAGCTTTTGCCCAAAGATGACAATAGTCTCTACAGCTCACAAAGTGCTGGAGAAAGTCACAATATTAGCAGGTATTGGGAGACAGTCGTAAATGATAGAATTATATTTAATTTATATTCTGGATAAATTTTTAAATGTTATTAATGGAAAGCAAACACTTGAATGAGTCAGCCATGAAATTGTTTTTGCAATATTTTATTTTTGCATTGTGGGCATTAATGTTTATTTGAAATATTCAGAGACATTAACACTTTCCTCATCTAAAATGACATTAGGATCTAATCCTACCATGTAATGAACTTAATCCTGATGGTCATAATCATATCGTTGGTAAAACTAGATAGACAGTCACAGAGTTTATTGATATTATTATACTAGACTATCACAGCTAATGATTTGTGAGAGCTTGTAATAGCACATTGCTGCAACAACAGAAGATAAAGTATATGAGAAACTGTAGGACTTCAAGCCCCAATAATTAAACAATGGACAGTTTTACCTTTCAGTGCCACATTCAGTAATCTACAGGATTCCTACTATTGTATTTGCATAGGTTTGAGCCTTCAATTTAGTCTGTGTAAAGACTATTTGATATTTACTATTGCTTGTTTAGCTCTATGTACAGGACACTCTAAAATACAGGAAAATAGAAGCAATAACACCCACCCCATAGGAGCTTACAATTTAGTGCCTTGATCCAGCAAACACTTGCCTATATAACTTCACACAGAAGTAACCCTATTGAGGTTGCTGGAGCTATTCACATGTGTAAGATAGCTCATGTGGGTGTTTCAGAATCAGAGCATAAGTGACAGACACACAGAAAAAAGGACACTGGGAAATCCAAAGGTGGGATAATAGTGTTTTCTTCTGTTTCATAATTACAAAACTCCCTTCCTGTGGGCATCGTGCAAGGAATGTTTGGCTTGTTTTGCCTTTTAAAGTGGTGTTTGACTGAGTCCACGCTTGGTGAAATATAATAGGGAGGTCATTCCATGTTTAGGGTAAGCTTGACATGGAGGAAAGAGTGAGAAAAGGGAAAGAATGGGCTGTTGAAGCTGGCATTGGTCATGGAGCATCTAGATGTCTAGGTTAACAGTATTCTGAGATACTACTGAAGAAGAAAAAGCTGTCAGACTATGTATGTTGTATTCCTCATCAAATTTACATATCCAAAACCAGAAAGACCCAATGAATTTACAGGAGTCCTAAAGAATGCCTTTCCACACAAAATGTGACAGGTGAATCCATTCTGATACATCTCTCAGTAAAACACGTGAATATTAAATAGATAAATAGCTATCTTTAAATGAATCCATATTATCATTTATTGTTTGAGTAGAGCTCATAGATACTACTGAGAAGTTGCACCCCCACTGTGTGAAGCACTCTACATATACATAGGAAGAGACAGTCCCTGTCCCGAGATATTTACAATCTAATTTAGGACAACATGCAAAAAAGGGCATATCCGGAAACCAGAGAGAAATGAGGAAGGATAAGTGACAAAAACATAAGCTCTTTAGGGCAGGGACTGTCTACTACTCTGTGTTTGTACAGTGCCTAGCACAGTGGGGCCCCGATGTCTAGAGCCCTGCGCGGATATACATTTATATCCACGGATGCGGATATCCACAGATAGAAATCGGTATCTGCTGAACCACAGGGCTCTCCCAGGAACCACAGCGGCGAAAGGAGCAGAACATGGGGCTGCCACTCCCAGGAGAGCCCTGCGGTTCAGCAGATCCCGATTTATATCCGCGATATCCGCATCCATGGATATAAATTTTTATTTTCGCAGGGCTCTACCAATCTCAGCTGGTCCTTTGGTAATACTGTAATAAACTTGACTAACAAGTTATGTGTGCAATTAATTTCTAGTTATTTAAATTTGTGGGAGGGGCTCAATTACAATATAAACAAATAAAAAGATGTCAGGAATTACTACTGACCATTTACCTACCATTACAACAAGGATCATAGCAATATGGATAAAAACAAGACCATTCAGAATTAATGCACGCTTACATTTTCCAAGGAGATTTGGATAAAAAGTTCATGTTTACATGTCTTTTTTAAATGAAAACATTTAATTGAGTGATAACAAATATTTTAATAGTACATCTGTGAGGCCTAGAGAGGGTTTAGATAAAAATTCGTCCTAAGTAAACTGAAAGCAAACAACACAAACATTATTTAGGTTATAGTTAAGTGAAGAGGCAATCAAGATAAAATATCATAATTTAAATCCAAGTGTAGCCATGTTAGGAATGTGTTACTGCATGATCACTATGTAGCCTGGTGAAAAATGTTAACAAGAGAGAACTTCTCACATCTGACATATTATTTGAAATACACAATTCAGTATAAAGCCTGATTCTGATTATACTTACACTGGTGGTGTATATCAAGAGTAATTCAGTTAAAGTCAATGGAAAGTCACACAGATGTGAAACCGATGTGAGATCAGAATCAGTGTATCATCTCCCATTCGCACAGTCCACATAGATCAATCATTGTGCACAGAGGACTAATAAGACGGGTCTTCTGTAATTGAGGGAATAAGCTGCCATTTAACTGTTTACACGATAGTCTAGAAATATTCAAGTGATGGATTCAAAACATTTTTCTGTGTGAATTTCTGACCAGACAATGAGTAAAAAGTTGCTCAGATTGGCTACTTTTTAAAGACACCGTAAATGAACAACAGGAGTGGGTATAGAACCCAAAAGTCCTGATTCCCAGGACCAAATTTAGCCCTCGCATAAATTAGTGATCCCTATTGAAATCAATATGAATTGCACCCACTTATGCCAACACTCTGTCGTTAGCTATTAACCAGAAGATTATGCTCCTTCCTACAATTTAAATTTGTGATGGACTAACAAGAGAGTTACCCACAGCTCAGAGGTTCTAAAGGTTCCTCTTTTTCCAAAGGACACAAAACAATCTGGTTATTCTAGGGCGTCACCATGGAAATCAGGCACCAAGGTAATGAGTGAGGTATGAGAACCTAAACAAACAACACAATCAGATACATGGCAGAATCCTGAATTTCACTGGAAATGGGATGATTGTGATGTAAGATGGACATATCCTTAATAAGCAAAGTTCCAGCTATTCAATTCTCAGGAATACTCTCCCAACTCTGAAACACAAATAAAATTAATGCTAGCTAATAGTAACACATAATACAAAAGAAAATGATAGGATGTTAGAAATGTTTAACTTTCTTATGCTATTATGGCCTGGTTTTCTAAGAAGCTGTGCTCCTACAGTTCCCATTAAATCAAGCCATTGGTTCTCCCCCAGCCCTCAGAGCAAACTGATGTACTCCAATTATAATACTACATATAGAGTAAATAACCTGAAATTAAGGAGTGAAACACAACAAAAACACAGTGAATTTGCTGGTGCAAGCTGAGAGCTAGCACTAAGATGACGATTCATTAATTACCTACATTATTGTAATATTGTTGTATATTCCTCACTCATTGTTTAAACAGCCCAGCAGCAAGTTTTACAGTGAAGAAGATGAAAAGCTGGGATATGGAAGAGGTAATTTTAGCTTTGGTGTCTATAGCACAGCTATCCTCTAACGTGAAAGTGCAGACAGCATTGAAATATAATGGAAAATACAGAGTTAAGAAATTTGTCTTCCATTGCATATATTACACAGTAATGAATTTCTGCTGCGTACCAATTAGGGTCAAATCCCACAAAGACTATGAATTGAATATAGTTTTTCATACGTTTAATATTGCATGCATACAAATTTCATAGCAGGAATAACACAGGAGTTCAGAATTCATAGAGGAATTATTTTTATTTTACTTATTTATTTTTATTTTACTTATTACTTATTATTTGATAAGTCAGTCCCCCATGGTAATTACACAGTAAGAAAACACTAGGGACCACATTATATAATGTAGTAATAATCCAGACAGGACTGACTGGTAGACTGAATCTGGATTGCAACATAAGTACCAGCTTTTTAATGCTATAGCAGCTTAGAAAGACATAACCCCCATATAATGTTATTAATGTGTGAATCCGAAGACTATGGGTAGGTAATTGGCATCCATATTTAAACCATGCATCAGCAGGAGAGATATATGCATGTTTATCGTTCATTTTACCTTTTATTTATTTATTTTCAAACACAGACAGACATAATGTCACTTGAGGATTATCTCATGGTGAACTCATTAACCAACAAGTATACATTATTTTGCACTCAAACAATAAGGTCTTTATAACACTTACCTGCAGAAGTGGAAAAACATTCCCACTCATCAGGAAGCAGTGACATAAACCAACTCTTGAGATGAAAGAGTACTGCCAAAGTTACTTAATCTAATAATAAAATAAATGCATTTATTTCCATTGATTAGATGAATAAAGGGGAAAAAACACACACATTTAGATACTAAGTAGGCTGGGACTATCATGTTCATTTCATAGCTCTGGATGTGCACGTATAATCCAAAAAAATAACACACATTTCAGTTTAGAATGTGTACAGCAGTAGTTGTAGTTTTGTAACCAGAAATTGTCCCTTTGTCAAATACTGAGGACTTACTGACTGCTGCAGACTTAATGGGTCACAAAGTCTTTGGTGTTTTAGAAATGGTTGAAAATCAATTAATTGCAAGTCACACAATTTAATTAGATTCTTCACACTAAATTTTAGCAATCATACTTGGAGATCAAGAAAAGCAAATTTAAAATCAATATATCATTCTTAAAGAAATCCATTATATTTGGTGTCTTATACTATATCCATCACTATGGAATCTGAGCACCTGTACATTTAACCAGCAGTAATGATTTGTAACAGGATGCTTATGTAAGGGGACTGTTACCCCCTTACTAACATTCAGTGGGGGTGTTTTGGTGGCTAGCTCCCAGCACTAAAAGGGGAAGGGTCGATGGCAAATCAGGAGCCTGAGACTGACAGTCCCCAGGAACAATGAGGAGAGGCCAATGTTCCAGATCAGCCTGAATGACAGGGCGGGCAGGCTAATCAGGGAGTCAGGAGGCCAGAGGGGTACCGTCCTCCATGAGAGCTGGAATTGCCTGGGTCAGACAGAGTGGGGCCGAGCTAAGGAGAGAGCAGGGGCCAGAGCTAAGTTGCTGGAAGCAGAGCTGCAGCCCCAAAGCCAGAGCACAGCCCAGAGAGAGCAGCCCTGCCCTGGGTGCAGAGCTGCAGCAACCAGAGCCAGAGGGGCCAGACAAGCAGCTCAGAGAGCTAAAGGCAGAGCAGCAACAGCAGCCGTGCTGAAGCAGAGTGGAGCCGGAGCCGGGTGTGGTGAACAGCTGGGGAGAGTGAGGGGGACCCTGGGCAGTGGGCCCAGCACAGGGAGACGCCTCAGCCAAGAGGCTCTGCAGGCCAGACTTGGAGGGGGATCATAACCCCGACTGGGCAGGGGCAACGCTGGGAAGAAGGGTCCTGCCACCTAGAGCCTGAGAGCGTGTGGCCGCCGCCAGGGCAAGTGTCCAACCCGCAGCAACTCTGCAGCACAGCCAGGGCCTGAGAAGGAGGCCTGGGACCTACAAGGAACAGACTGTGAACTGCCCTGACGTTCCAGAGACACTGTTTGTGGTGTTCCCTGCCACAGAGCAGGGTGATGTGTTTTCCTTTAACCTTTCCCATTTTTCCTTATTCTTTTTTAAAATTAATTGTTAAACAACTTGTATTTGCTTTAAATTGTATGAAATGATCAGTGGGTCAGGGAGGTGCCCAGTGCAGAGAGAGTACCTGGGAGTGGGGACACCCTAGCCCCTGTCCTGGGTGACCACAGCAGAGTTGGGGGTCGAGCCCCCCAGGAATCCTGGGCCCAGCCTTGTCGGGGTTTACGAGGACTCTGCCAGACAGGAGAGTGGAAGGGGAGTCCTCAAGGGCAGGGAGGCCTCTGGGTAAAGGAAGTGGGAGCGAGGATTCAGATCCTTTCGCTAGCTCACTTCACCGGGGTAGTGCAGAAGCCAGGAAAGTTCCCCACAATAGCCGGACCATTCCCCCGCTTACACTTAGAAAGTTCTCAAAGTTGACTCTAACAATAGCATTATAGGAGTCCATGTATGTTTTCTCTCAGGTGACTCCAGATCAAGTTTGCTCGTATTATATGTAAAAACTTGTGGTTTGATAATTTCCAGTCCTGCAAACCCAACCGTAATCTGAAAGTTAAAGTTTGTTCTTCCTGGCTCATGCATCATCAGTGACTAGAAAGTCAGCAGACCAAATTCTGCCCTTGTTTATATTTGTGCACTTTGGACCTCTAATTACAACTTAGGCCCTGATCCAAGAAACACTTATACACCTGTTTAACATTAAACATATTAGTAGCCCCTTTGAAATAAATTGGGCTATTCACATTCTTAAAGTTAAGCATGCGTTTATACATGTACAAGTTCAGGCCTTACATAGCAATTCTATTGAGGATATGTAAGCTTGAATCTTACTCCTAAAGCTTTGTTGGCTCTGCAGTGCTAAAAAGAGTAAAAAGTAGATAAAGTATTATTTTTATCATTTATTATTTGTATTATAGTAGCACCTAGAGACCACCAGTCATGGGTCAGGACCCGTTTGCGTTAGACATTGCCATAGGTGCTGGAACAAGAGGTGCTGCCACATCCCCTCTCTTGAAGTGGTTTCCATCATGTACAGGGTTTGCAGTTTGGTTGAATGGCTCTCAGCACCCCCACTAGACGAATTGTTCGAGAACTGTGCAAACTTTTAGCAAAAAGCCTGTCCCTCTGCTGACTAGTTTATAATTTAAGGCCCGGATCCTGCAAACACATATATGCTTATCTTTACTCAAATGAGTTGTCTTTTTTAATTCAATAGGACTAATCATTTTCTTACATTTAAGCACATGCATAAGTGTTTGCAGGATCAATGCCTAAGTAACTAGATATGACTTGGAGCAGATCTATTCAATAAAAAGATATTTTACAGGGTTGCTTTGCAAAGTAGAACTACAGTTTAATAATGTAGTTAAAAAAAATTGCATGGCTCCATAAATTTGCTGAACAGAGTTATAACAATGCCTGCTTTTTTCCCCATAACATTTGTTTGGTATTTCTTTTTCATTTCCTGCAAGGTAAACAAAGAGATGAAATACAAATTTGTGATTACATCTCATTTTACTTTGATTACGTAGTGCAATGTCTGTTCTAGATCATATAATGTACTCAGCAATTCTACAATGTCTGATGCAAATAGGACAGATGAGCTAATAGGTCTTTTCCAGTTCTAATTTCTAATGTTATTCATAGCAAGTAGGATTTAGCTTTTCTTTTTGTTTTGATCCCTATTTTCCTAATTTAAATTGATCTTGGCTGAGATTTGCATTATGCTACACCCAATAACTTGCAGGAAGTAGTCTGTATGTTAATGTTTAAAATCTGCAAACTGAAGGCTGGGAAGGATTTCTAAGCCAAGTGTAATAAAGTGATAATAAGCTAACAGTCAAATGAAATGACAACCAGCTTTTGACTGCATTTCAATCAAGCTGTATTGCAATATAAAATGGGTTTGGTTATTTAAATATTGTTCTCGAAAAATACAAAGAAGTTCATGGTGGGAAGATGAGTGCATGTTCTTACCTTTTAACAATGATCAGGGTCATATGGCTAATTAAAATATCTTGGTTTAGGTGGGGTAGAAGTCCTGCTGTTAGACCATCTGCATCTGCAGTCTGTTCCATCACTACCCCTTCCACAAATTGCATGCTCCTAATAGGTATTGCAGTGCCAATGACAATTACCTAATTATTGTATGCAGTGTTGTTGTAGCCATATCACTCCCAAGATAATAGAGAGACAAGGTGGATGAGGTAATATCTTTTATTGGGCCAACTTCTGTTGGTGAAAGAGGCGAGCTCTAGCAAAGTTATGAATTTAAGCTTCCAGGCTCATCTTTTGAAAGTGTTGTGCAGGTTTCCTTTGAGGATGAGGACTGATAGGTCAGATAAACAGCAATCATTCTGTAACTTTACTAGATACTAAAAATCATGATCTTAATAAAGACACTGGATATATGGCTCATTAGAACAATCTGCAACCCACTAACCCCCCTTTTTGTCCTATCACTTCACCTTGAATGGTCTCTTAGAATATGTGCTAACTACTTACCAGTTTGATCTTGTATTTAGCAGTGACACTCTTAGTATTTTTAACAGATCTGAAGAAGAGCTCTGTATAGCTTGAAAGCTTGTCTCTTTCACCAACAGAAGTTGCTCCAATAAAATATATTACTTCACCCACCTTGTCTCTCTCATTATCTAATTAGATATTAGAATGTTAACAATCTTACAATCCATGCTAATTATTTTACCATTTGATAGAATATTTCCCAATACATGTAGGGATCCTGGAGGGTCTAATTATGTCAGGAGGAACAATTCTGTCCACAGTTAAAGGCCTTAGCTAGCTCTGATTGGAAGAGCTCCAATTGTTTTTTACTAAAATAGCAAATCAGCACATGATAAGGTTTTCCATGAGAACAATTTGCACCGTTTACAAATTTGCCTGCTATGGTTAAACATAAAGGCAACTCAAAACATGAAGTGGGAGGGATGGTCTATATTGAGGCTATAGATTTCTTTTCTGATCATAATGACAAGTTGTCCTTTGATTAAGGTTGTGACACACCCTCAAATATAAGCACTCAGAAGGGAGAAGGAAAAACATATTAATACATCAACAATTGTGCTGCCGTATCTCCAAACTTGCCTCAAGAAATGAATGATCAAATTTCTCTAGTCGTTCTAGAAAAGAGTAAGGAAAAAATGACATGACATAGAAATCTGACTGAATGATGGACTTTCAACTGGTTATGCTTTGACAATAACCATTTGAAAGCTGATCCTGTGGGTGATGGGGATATGACTGATTTAATGTCTTCAACTTTAAAACTGCAGGTGCATCGTTTCCTAATGCTCAGCACCTGTGGAGGTGACTAGTATATTTATAGTTTACATGATGTTCACTAGTAGCTGTCAGTGGTCTGGATTTTCAAAGGATCTGAAACTTGGGAACATTCTCATGTGCCTAGAAATCTTGGCACTTAAAAGAAAATTGTTTAAATTGCAAGAACAATACCCCTAGAAAGATGCACAGGGGATGTCTGGATGTTTACTCTAAAAATCACCTTTTTCACTGGGTGCAGGTGAGCTTTTAAATGAAATGCCATCAAGGAATCTAACTCTCAAGAAACCACATAAATTGCATAAGAAGTAAACAGGGGGAAAGGGGGGATAAGAAAATTATACTGCATGATGGCTGAACTGTTTGAAATTCTTTCAAAACAATTTCTTTTCCTTCCCTCCTCTTATCATCACAAAGAAAAAAATCCTGTAAAGAATTCTAGCAGAAGTTATAAACATGAAATAATGCAATGTAGCCTGTGATGTTAAAAAGCCTGGAAGTGTCAGATGAAATGCAGCAACCAGAGATACTGTTTATATCTTTGTGCTAGAAAGTACTTGTGGTGAGAGTTGTGAAGAGGACAATGATTTATATTTTATCATTTTGCTTTGCAGAGAATTCCAGATTTATGCTAAAGCAAATCAAATGTGGCAGATCCTCAGCTGGCCCTATATATTATAGACATACACATGCATATATACATATAAGTGCAGATAGAAATACTATATCATTATTGTAATGCAAAGTGATGTATGACTCATAACCATCTGCATCCAAATCAATATACTCAATCCAGTACAGACAAACATAAATTGCATAAAACAATGTATAACATGCAGAACCATAGATATGGTTTGTATGGAAGAAACTATACATGATCAAAATCTATAATAAGTAAAAGATTTAGAAGTTGCAGGGTCAGCTATCATTACTGGAAAAATTGATCAGCCAGTAGCCAAATCATCCCTCTTTAAATCCTTCCACTCAAATCCCTTCTCAAGACCTGTTTCTGCTGTGATGCCTTTAAGAAAGCAGCCAATTAATGATGGCTAGGTTGAGGGACAGATGGGAATACCTGACTCTTGCTTTATCTATAACAAAATACATACAAACATACATATACACTTTGTACTTATTGGATTGTATCCATCTCTTCCTTTTTCCCTCCCTTCAGCTGCCTCTTAAATTACTTGCCTTCTCAAACTGTAAGCTGTTTGGGGGTCAGGGATTCTTTCTATAAGTTTGCATAGCATCTAGCAAAAAAAGGCTGTGACCCTGACCAGAGCATCAAAGTGCTTTAGCAATATAAAGGCTAAAATAATAATAGCTTCTGGTGAATTCACTAGAAAACTATATTCACTGAGGAGTGCCGAAGTCTGAAGAACACGAGGATTTTTTTTTAAGTTATATTGTCTTTATATATTGTTTCCTGAATGTGTCTGGGTATCTTATCTCTATTTACTGTCTCCTGAGTGACTTGAATTTGAGGATTACATTTCTCCATGCAACTCCCATTGCAGTAATTAGAATTCTGCAGCTGTTTCATGCAATACACATTGAACTGCTTAGCTGTGAGTTTGGAGACAGTTTTAGTTCCAGCAGTGTTGTAGCCAGAGAGATATATCCTTTGATGCTTGCAGAAGACAGCAGCAGAAACACATTGCATATTAGGATTGAATTATCTGGTTTACTGGCTACTATATCTTTAGGATGCAAAAACTAGCATTAATGAAATGTCAAGATTGAGAATCAAGTCCTCAGAGGTAAGGAAACTCCAAAAGTTAAAACATCAGATCCTGGCCCCAGTGAAGTCAATGGCAAAACTCCCATTGACTTCAGTGGGGCCAGGATTTCACCCAAGGTTCCTCCCACTCTGTCAGCGTGGTTGTGGTCGGCATTCTAAATATTTTATGATGCACACGAATAGAAAACAATAATTTTTGGAAGATCACATTTAACCAAAAGAACAGAAACAGATAATTGACTAGATCATCAGGTGATGTAAGCCAGTATAGTTCTCAATGAAGCTACACTGATATTTATCAGATGAGGACCTGGCCCAACTCATGCAAAATGGCCAAGTGGCCAAACTGATGATATACAAGGAGCCTTAATTTTTAAGGAAATTATAATTAGAAGGTCTTATTTTCTATGTGGGTACTTATAGTTAAATATCTAAATCCTCATTTAAGTATTTTTATATCTGTTTTAGGCACCTAAGTAATGTTTTAAGAACTGAAACAGCATTCAGCTGCCTAAATGTACATTTAAACACCTAACAAAAGGCAAATATTTGAAAATTTGCCCCATTATTATTAAATGTTAAATACTGAAGTGGTCCTGTGTGCCAATCAAGACGACAATCCCTGCCTGGAGTAGTTCAAGATATAGTTTTATTATTTATACTTTTTTATTTTCAAGGAGAAGGGGAAGTGAGAGGAAATGTTCAACTCATCTGAAATAAAACTCACCTGTTACCTTTATTGGGTAACAGCAATCCAACAGGAATCTATCACAGATAATACAATGTTACTATATATATTATACACACACACATATACATATATATATTTGGGATAGGGTTTTCAAAAGTGTTCAATGTCAACCTAATTCTCCTTTTACTGGAGTCAGTAATAAAACTCCCCTTGACTTTAATGGAAGCAGAGTTAGGTCCATCCTGAGAATTCGTGAAAATCCACCTTTAAGTTAAAAGGCAATTCCACGCTTATGTTGACTCAGTCACAACATTCATTGTTCTCACTAGATTCATTAGAAGAGTATGCAAGTCTGTTAATAAATAACTCATCCATATAGGATTAATATACCTCAGCTTGACTTTAAACTTGCATCTATATATGCCCCTGGCCTCAAAAATTACAGTTGATGATGAGGATCTATGAGTGAGTGCTATCTCCTTTTAGTGTCTAATGCTGATTATCAAACTTTATTTGAGCAACTTATTAATTGTTTATTAATTATTATTATTATTGTGGTAGCATCCAGAGGCCCTAGTTAAGACTGAAGCCCCAATCTGCTAGATACATGGGTCTTGCCCCCAAACAGCTTACAATATATGTTGAATAAAATATCAGAGAGAAAGAATGGTCTTGGGGTTAAGACACTGAATTATAACTCAGGAGAGCTAGGTTCAATTCACATCTCTACTACAGACTGCTTGTGTGACCACAGGCAAGTTATTTAATCTGTTTGGAACTCAATTCCTCTCCTCTAAAAACATAAAATAAAATAAAGAAACTACTTCCTTTCTAAAAAAAGAACAGGAGTACTTGTGGCACCTTAGAGACTAACACATTTATTAGAGCATAAACTTTTGTGGACTACAGCCCACTTCTTCGGATGCATACTTCCTTTCTATCACCCTTTGTCTGTCCTGTCTAGTTAGACTGTAAGATCTTCGGGGCAGAGGCTGTTCTTTTGCTATATGTTTATAAAACACCTACCATAATGAGGCCATGATTTTGGTTGGGGGTGTGTACTATTTTAATATAAATAGTAATAAGTATATGACAAGAGACACAGGTGGATACAACAGGTGGTTTATGAGGAACTGGGGAAACTTTTGGGAAAGGAGGAACCTATACAAGAACAATGGGTTCCATCTGAACCAAAAGAGAACCAGATTGCTGGCATGTAAAATTAAAAAGGTCATAGAGGAGTTTTTAAACTAATGACTGGAGCAAAGCCAACAGGTGCGGAGGAGCACATAATTCAGACAGACACATGCCTTAGGGGAGGTTTTGTTAAGGGGAAAGTCTATATCCTAATTAAGGAGGAGAGGATGGAAGTTGATAAAGTATGGGTAGGAACTGAAGAGAAACACTAAAATGTAAAAGAGTCCCATTCAATTGCCTCATATGAAGCCAGACATCTAAATATTGACAAATTTTATAAGTGCTTGTATACAAATGGAAGAACCCTACATACTAAGATGGGTGAACTTGAGTGCTTGGTATTAAATGGGGATATTGATATAATAGGCATCCCAGAAACTTGGTGGAACAATGATAATCAATGGGACGCTGTCATTACTATATATTTTGTATCCTGGTATAACGAACTAGGCGATGCTGGTGGGGGAGTGGCATTGTGTGTGAAAAAAAGCAGAATCAAATATAACAAACATCTTAAATGAATCAAATTGCACCATAAAATCTCTATGGATAGAAACTCCATGTTTGCATAATAAGAGTACAGCAGTAGGAATATACAACCAACCACCTGATCAGGATGGTGACAGTGATTATGAAATGTTCATGGAAATTAGAAAGGCTACAAAAACAGAAAACTCAGTAATAATGGGGGATTTTAACTATCCCCACATTGACTGGAAATATGTCACCTCAGAATGGGATGCAGAGCTAATTTTTTTAGATACCATTAATGACTGCTTCTTGGAGCAGCTGCTCCTGGAACCCAAAATGGGAGAGGCAATTCTTGAGTTAGCCCTAAGTGGTGCACAGGATTTGGTCCAAGAGGTGAGTATAGATGAACTGATCAGCAATAGCAACCATAATGTAATTAAATTGAACATCCTTGTAGGGGGGAAAAATACCAAAGAAACCCACCACAGCAGCATTTAACTTCAAAAAGGGGAACTACACAAAAATGAGGAGGCTAGTTAAATAGAAATTAAAAGGAACAGTCACAAGAGTGAAATGCCTGAAAGCTATTTGGAAACTTTTCAAAAACACTATAATAGAGGTCAAACTATATGTATACCACAAATAAAGAAAACAGTAAGAGGATCAAAAAATGCCACCATGGCTAAACAAGAGAGTAAAAGAGGTGATTAGAGATTAAAAGGCATCCTTTAAAAATTGGAAGTCAAATCTTACTGAGGAAAACAGAAAGGAGCATAAACTCTGGTAAGTCAAGGGTAAAAGTAAAATTAGGCAGACCAAAAAAAGAATTTGAAGAGCAACTAGTGAAAGATACAGAAACTAACAGCACAAATTTTGTAAGTACATCAGAAGTAGGAAGCCTGCCAAATAATCAATGGAGCCACTGGACGATTGAGATGCTAAGGAAGACAAGATCATTGCAGAGGAGCTAAATGTATTCTTTGCCTCAGTGTTCACTGCAGAGGATGAGAGGCAGATTCCCACACCTGAGCCATTCTTTTTCAGTGTCAAATCTAAGGAACTGTCCCCTACTGAGGTGTCACTAGAAGAGGTTTTGGAACAAATTGATAACTTAAATAGTATTACATCACCGGGACCAGATGGTATTCACCCCAGGGTTCTGAGGGAATTAAAATATATGAAATTGCAGAACTACTAACTCTGGTATGTAATCTAATGCTTAAATCAGCCTCCGTATCAGATGACTGTCAGATAGCTAATGTAACACTGATTTTTTTTTTAAAGGTTCTAGAAGGTATCCTGACAATTACAGACCGGTAAGCCTAACTTTAGTACCAGGCAAAGTGGTTAAAACTATAGTAAAGAACAGAATTATCAGATATGTATGGGAAGAATCGACATGGCTTTTGTAAAGGGAAATCATGCCTCATAAATCTACTAAATTCTTTGAGGGTGTCAACAAACAGGTATACTTGGGCTTTTAGAAAGCCTTTGACAACGTCCCTCACCAAAAGGCTTTTAACCAAAGTAAGGAGTCATGGGATAAGAGGGAAGGTCCTCTCATGGATGAGTAACTGACTGAAAGGAAACAAAAGATAGGAATAAATGGTCAGTTTTCAGAACGGAGAGAGATAAATAGTGGGGTCTCCGACAGATCTGTACTGAGACAAGTGCTATTCAACGTATTCATAAATGATCTGGAAAAAGGAGTAAACAGTGAGTGGCAAAGTTTGCAGACGATACTAAATTACTTAATCTATTTAAGTCCAAAGTAGACTGTGAAGAGTTACAAAGGGATCTCACAAAAGTGGGGGACTGGGTAAAGAAATGGCAGATGAAAGTCAATGTTGATAAATGCAAAGTAATGCACATTGAAAACATAATCCTAATTACACATACAAAATGACTGGGTCTAAGTTAGCTGTTGCCATTCAAGAAAAAGATAGTTCTCTGAAAAAAATCTGTTCAATGTGCAGCAGCAGTCAAAAAAAATTAACAGAATGTTAGGAACCATTAGGACATGGATAGATAAAAAGACAGAAAACATCATACCACCACTATAATAAATCCATGATATGCCCACAGTTTGAATACCGTGTGTAGTTCTGGTCTCCCCATCTCAATAAAAGATATATTAGAATCAGAAAAAGTACAGAAAAGCAACAAAAATGATTAAGGGTATGGAACAGCTTCCATCTGAGCAGAGATTAAAAAGACTAAGACTGTTCAGCTTGGAAAAGAGACAACTAAGGGGGAATATGATAGAGATTTATAAAATCATGAATGGGGTGGAGAAAGTGAATAAGGAAATATTATTTACCCCTAACACAAGAACCAGGGGTGACCCAATGAAATTAATAGGCAACAGGTTTAAAACAAACATAAGGATGTACTTCTTCATACAATGCCCAATCAATCTGTGGAACTCATTGCTAGGGGATGTTGTGAAGGCCAAAAATATAACTGGGTTCAAAAAAGAACTAGATATTTTCATGGAGGATAATTAATGGAAGTCCATTAATGGCTATTAGCCAAGATGGTCAGGGACACACCCCATGCTCTGGGTTTCCTCAACCTCTGAATGCTAGAAGCTGGAACTGGACAACAAGAGATGATTCACTTGATAAATTGCCCTGTTCTGTTCATTCCCTCTGAAGCATCTGGCACTGGCCATTGTCAGAAGGATTCTGGGCTAGATGGACCATTGTTCTGCCCTAGTATGGTCAGTCTTATGTTATTAAATGGATGAGGGAAGCACAAGGTAATTGTGAGAATATTATGGTCAGGAAAATTACCAGTGATCACAGCAGACAGGCTACCTATCTGTTCTCAAGCATTTTGTAGGCATCTCCACAGAAATGAATAGTCAACTTTAGGACAGTCACTGAGGCAAAAGCAGTGATATTTTTCTGTGCTTTGGGTTGTTTTGTTTTTTGTTTTGTTTTGGGTTCTGTGTAAAGCTGAACCAGATCTGAACCTTCCTCAAGGTTCAAGGATGTTTGAATTAAGGATTTTTGTTCAGGTTCATCTGTATTTCTGTGCCAGGCCTCATTTAATAAGAGACTGCTTAGAAGCCTTAGACCAAAAGGAAAGACAAACAGTAAGAGCCTGTGTTTGTTTTGTTTACCCTTTTTCTTTTGGTAGGAATTCTGTACATGCGTGCACGTGATGTGGGTGTGTATGCGTGTGTGTACCCGCATGCGTGGGGGCATGTGAGTTGATGTACAAATGTGAGCTCAAGCAGACAGTGAGTGGACTACAGAAGCAGCATACAGTGGAAAGGGCACTGGATTGAGTCTCAGGAGTCCTGGATTCTATTCTTGGTTCTGTCACTACCCAACTGTGTGAACTTGGGCAAATCATTTCCCTTCCCACCTTTTGCCTGTCTTGTCTATTTAGAATATAAATAGGGCTGTCGATTAATCACAGTTAACTCACACGATTAACTCAAAAAAATTAATCACGATTAAAAAAATTAATCGCAGTTTTAATCGCACTGTTAAACAATAGAATACCAATTGAAATGTAGTAAATATTTTGGATGGTTTTCTACATTTTCATATATATTGTATTCTGTGTTGTAATTGAAATCAATGTGTATATTATTTTTTATTACAAATATCTGCACTGTAAAAATTATAAACAAAAGAAATAGTATTTTCAGTTCACCTCATACAAGTACTGTAGGGCAAAAGTGCAACTTGCAAATGTAGATTTTTTTTGTTACATAGCTGCACTCAAAAACAAAACAATGTAAAACTTAGAGCCTAGAAGTCTACTCAGCACTACTTCTTGTTCAGCCAATCACTAGGACAAACAAGTTTGTTTACATTTACAGGAGATAATGCTGCCCTCGTCTTATTTACAATGTCACCAGAAAGTGAGAACAGGCATTTGCATGGCACTTTTGTACCTGGCATTGCAATATATTTGCATGCCAGATATGCTAAACATTTGTATGCCCCTTCATGCTTCGGCCACCATTCCAGAAGACATGCTTCCATGCTAATGATGCTGGTTAAAAAAAATAATGCATTAATTAAATTTGTGACTGAACTCCTGGGGGAGAATTGTGTGTCCCCTGCTGCGTTTTACCTGCATTCTGCCATACATTTCATGTTATTGCAGTCTCGGATGATGACCCTCTTACCTCTTGTTCATTTTAAGAACACTTTCACTTCAGATTTCACAAAATGCAAAGAAGGTACCAATGTGAGATTTCTAATGATAGCTACAGCACTCAACCCAAGGTTTAAGAATCTGAAATGCCTTCCAAAATCTGAGAGGGACAAGATGTGGAGCATGCTTTCAGAAGTCTTAAAAGAGCAAAACTCCGATGCGGAAACTACAGAACCCGAATCACTAAAAAGAAAAATCAGCCTTCTGCTGGTGACATCTGACTCAGATAATGAAAATGAACATGCGTCAGTCCGCACTCCTTTGGATTGTTATTGAGTAGAACCCATCATCAGCATGGATGCATGTCCCCATGGACTGGTGGTTGAAGTATGAAGAGACATATGAATCTTTAGTGCATCTGGAACGTAAATATCTTGCGACGCCAGCTACAACAGTGCCATGAGACTGCTTGTTCTCACTTTCAAGTGACATTATAAACAAGAAGCAGGCAGCATTATCTCCTGCAAATGTAAACAAACTTGTTTTTCTGAGCGATTGGCGGAACAAGAAGTAGGACTGAGTGGACTTGCAGGCTCTAAAATTTTACATTGTTTTATTTTTGAAGGCAGTTTTTTTGTACATAATTCTATATTTGTAAGTTCAACTTTCATGATAAAGAGATTGCACTACAATACTTGTATTAGGTGAATTGAAAAATACTATTTCTTTTGGTTTTTACAGTGCAAACACTTGTAATCAAAAATAAATATAAAGTGAGCAATGTATACTTTGTATTCTGTGTTGTAATTGAAATCAATATATTTGAAAATGTAGAAAACATCCAAAAATATTAAAATGAATGGCATTCTATTATTATTTAACAGTGCGATTAGTTGCACGATTAGTCATGATTTTTTAATCACGCGATTAATTGTGATTAATTTTTTTAATGACTTGACAGCCCTAATTATAAATTCTTGTCTCTCACTGTGTTTGTACAGGGCCTAGCACAATAGGGCCCTAATCTCAGCTGGGGCCTCTAGTCACTACTGTAATACAAATAATTCTCATTGTGATACCTAGATTTGCTTAACAGTTTCCCTTGTAAAACATTTCTTGGGGCCTTTTCTTTGAGAAGCTGTAACTCCACCATTGGTTGTAACAGGCCCGAAACCCTGCAGTTATATGTTTGTCCTTTGCTTCTTCCATGAAATTCCATTTAGATTTGGATGAGATATTTACATTAAAAAAATCACCATTTTCCTTCCCTGGCTTACATTTCTCAGGAAAATTATGACAGCAAAATAACATGTCAAACTAATAACTAAACATGAACATTCTAAGGCTGGACCTGTGCTGTTGCCAAAGCATCAACTGCAGACAGTGTACTGGAAACATATCTGGACAGACTCCCCTGTCCCCACTGACCATACCACTTCCTAGATCCAGCACAGCACCAGATAAGACAGGAGCCCCCCACCTCCTAGGTGAGGAATAGAGTGTGCTTAGCCAAGCTCCCCCCTTAACACTTCCTTAAAAAAGCATATGGGACATTTTGCCAATGGATTTTACAGAAACGTACTGACAGCAGAAGAACGGTGACTCTCAGAAGTCATTGTTCCACTGCAGGCTCTGGAGAGGAATGCGTGGTAGTGGGCACCAACTTTTCTGCCCGTTCCACTCCAAGGTCTGCCCCCCCATCTCCTCTAATATGTCCACCCCACTCCCAGTGTCTTTGACCACCATTCCCACTTCACTACCTCCTGGCTCCTCATCCAATCTGTCTATCTCCCACTGCCCCTCTTTCCCCAGACCCACCAACTCCCAGTCCCTCGCTAAGCTCATTTCCACATTCTCTGTGCTTAGCCAGTCTCATTTCTACTTCAATACCCTGGTTCCTCATCAGATGTGCCTCCTCTCCCCTTTACCACCATCCCCACTCCGCGCTTGTTCCCAGTCCCAGTCTTCTTGCCCAGCTAGTGCCAGTCTCCTCTGCAATCAGACTAGATGATCTTATGTTCTCTTCTTGCCTTAAAAATCTATGAATCCTCTGCCCACCCAGGACCCAGTCCCAGTCTGCCTGCAAAAGCAGTCCCAGCTGCTAACCTTGGCTCCCAGTCCCAGGCTCCAGGTCCAGCCAGTCCAAGCCAGCTACCAAACCCAGTTTCTCTCTCATCCTTTACCCTCTGCCAGCCTCCAGTCCCAGTCATGTCCCAATCTACTTCCCACATCCTTCCAAAAGTGGCTTTTGTCCCCGCCGCATTTGAATGGGGAAGCTTCCTCCTCCAGGCTGCCTGGACCCAGCAGGAGGAATATTGCAAGTGCAAGAGAGACAGTCTCCCTGCTCTCAGTTCCACCGCCCAGCCATGGCCTACCAAATCCCACTCAACTCTGGACTGGAGAATGATCAGTGTGGACAGAAACTTTGGAGTTCTTAGCTGTTTGCACTGGGGCAACCAAAAGGTACATCCCTGACACAAAGCCACCCCCTGCCAAATTTCAGTCCCTGTTCCTAAGCATGGGGGCACTGGAGCTTCTCAACAAAAGGTCACCAGAGTTTTTTTTAACATGGACAAAACAATGTATTTTCCCCTAGCCTCAATTTCACAAATAGCCGAACCATTTTATCTGACAAATTCCAGAAAAAACACCCAACATGGAAAATTTCAGCCCAAATAGTTAAAGTTTGGTAAAGTTATAAGCAGCTGAAAGCAGAGTCTTATTATAGGACATGTTGGGAAAGCAGAGTCTTATTATAGGATATGTTGGGCAACCTTAATAGAAAGCGGTGCTATCTTCCCCGCCTATAATCTAGGGGTGGACTAAGCAGTGAAGGTTTTTAGATTTGTTAGCTTTTGTTCTATTGGCCTCTGGTTTAATCCCAGGAGGGACAAAGACTGATAGATCCTGTAGGGAATGCTGTAACCCACGGAAAGAATTTTCATTTGGACTTTCTGTTTCCTCTGGGTTTTTGTTACACTAAAAGGGGAGGGATTTTTGTAGGTTTGGCGAGAGGGCTAAACTAAATTAACATACCAGCAAGAAGTGGCAAGTACAGTGGTTGCTCCTGTGAGTGAAGTAGTGAAATGTTGTCACATGACTAAAGAATTTTTAGCTTTGATAATTCACTGTTACTAGACGAAAGCTTTTTTGTTCTTGAAATATCTGCTCTGCAAAAATCGTTCATGTAAATATATTTGTCATGGACTTCCATAGCCTCTAATTATTAGCTAATTATTTTATGGGTGCTGGTTACATTTCTATAGATACATCTAATAGTTATTTGTAGTTCCAGAGTTATTTAATAGCAGGTTTATCCCTTGAAGCATGAGGGTTTATATCCCTTACAAATTTTTACTGCATCTAAATTAACTTGGATGTTCTCATTATTCATAGAAGTTTAATCCTTTGAGTCCTATTGAGCTTTCGGTCTCCAGTTGTACCGCAAAAATACATCACTCTGCTTCTCCATTCACTAAAATAGAGTCTCAGAGAATACTGTGTCAAATTCAAAATCTTGGTCCTAATTTTCAAGGCCCTTCACAGATTTGGCCCAAAATATCAAAGAGAATATTTCTTTTTCAATTAACCTGATCTCCCTCAGCAACCACATTCTTCAGGAACAATGAGGCATCCAATCTCAAGGGCGAAGCTTGTGAGAGCAGAAGATGGCCTTGTCGCAGAAGTTTTGGCTCTGTACCTAAAGCTTTATTACCATGGGAGATCAGAATGGCCATTAAACTTCCAACCTTCACAACAAAACATAAAGCTCAGTTCTGGAGCTTGGCTTTCTCACAGCAACAGTTGCATATAGCAAGGTGAGAAAGAGAGAAGGAGATAAGAGAGAGAAAACACTTAATCATGGGGAAGAAGGGAGGAAAATTAGGCCATTGAGTTACAAAGAGTAAGGCCAGAAGGGACCACCAGATCATCTAATCTGAAATCCTACATATCACAGGCAGTTAAACACTTCCAACCACCCTCCACACTAAACCCAACAACTGGAATGACATCCAAGGGTACGTCTACACTTACCGGAGGGTCCGGCGGCAGGCAATCGATGTTCTGGGATCAATTTATCACGTCTGGTTTAGACGCAATAAATCGATCCCGGAAGTGCTCGCCGTCGACACCGGTACTCCAGCTCGGCGAGAGGAATACGCGGCATCGACGGGGGAGCCTCCCTGCCGTGTCTGGACCCGCGGTAAGTTCGGACTAAGGTACTTCGAATTCAGCTACGTTATTAACATAGCTGAATTTGCGTACCTTAGTCCGAAGTGGGGGGTTAGTGGGGACCAGGCCCAAGTATTAGAACCCTCAGGAGACTAAACTACTGTGTGCCTCAGGCACAGAACAAGGAGAACTGAGGTGAGGCAATGCCTGAGGTCCCTGCAATGGCAAGGAATTGATGAAGTGAGATATACCCAAATGATCCTAGCAAGTGACCCATGCCCCACATTGCAGAAGAAGGCAAAAACCCCCACCAAGGTCCACTGCCAGTCTGACCTGGAGGAAAATTCCTTCCCAACCCCACTATACAAATGCCACTATAAAATATTGGCTAGAGATAAGTTGTGGCAATGAGTTCCACAGGTTAAATTTTAATGCAATGTGTAGAAAAATATTTTTGTATCCTTTTTAAATGTGTTGCCTTTCAGTTTCATTGAATGCCCCCTTGTTCTTGCATTATAAGAGAAAGTAAATAGGAGCACTCAGTCTGAGTACTCTGTACCATTTCTTAGCCATAGTTGCACCAGCAGCAATTCATGGAGAGAATGTAATTGTAGAAGCAGAATGCCTGCTTGTGTGCTAAGCAAGTTCATGCAGGGTCACCAACTGCTGCAGCCTGTAAAAAGGTTTAATGAGCAGCACTAGCCTTGGAGGGCTGACCAAAGTGGAAGTGGGTTATGTCTTGTGCTGTTGGTGGTGCAATGATACCCCACCCTTCTCACTCAGGGAATGCAGGGCACTGGCTGCCCTCTGCACATGAGAATAAGATGAGCAAAAATATCTCCCAAGACTTCTCCCTCATTCTAGTACAAGAGAAGCCAGAATACAGTCTTCTGGGGGGGTTTGTTTTATACATAACAATCTAGTTACTGTGAACAGGGAGTATGATGATGCCAACATATTCTCATTGGCTTGGCTCTTCTTTAACTTGTCTTTATTCATGGACATGGAGCCAGGCCAGAGTCAGCCACTCAGCTCGAGCCAGGCTCAAGCCTCCTTTGGCTTGCCCACCTCTACTCTGGGAGCGAGGGTACAAGCTGTACAATACATCATCTGTTATGTAATTATAACAAGCTAGCAGTTCCGGTTTTCTTTTCAGTGACAGAAATATATTATCAGCTTTCCTTTCTGTCCCATCCCCCATCCCCATTCATTTGATCCAGTTGAGGTTTACTAAGGAAATACTGTTACTGTAAGTAGCTTTCCTACATTCAGCAAATTAGTTCTTTAAAGTATAGTACTTTTGTTTCCTTGTATACCAGAGACTTTGGGCCAGTTTTGGTCCTCGTGCTACTCTGCTGGCTTACATCAGGGTTGAATCTGGCCCTTAGTTTCTATATGTCATTCTTTTTTATTCCATCTAAATAAATGTCCAATAGTAAAAGAATAACTTACACGTACAGCGAGCCTTTCATCCCAAAATGTTTTATAAAGTAAGTAATGGAGAAGGTCTTGATTAAAACAGCCAGGGACACTGGAAAAGTTTGGATCCGAACAATACACCTGAGGCCCATTTGTCTTACCACTGAAATGCAGTCACCTCTGAGGGTTGAACATGGCTGCTTTATTAACAGTGCACAGCAAAACCAGGATATTACGACAGGAAGGGAATAATTCCCTGTCCGATTGAAGCAATGGGTAGAAATGCCCACAAATCCACACTGCAAGATTAGAGAGATTTCCAAGCCTAGAAATTCTCAATGAAAACCTAATTAGTATACTAGCTGTCATTAAAGAGTAAATGAATGAGAGCAGTTGGAATGAATTCCTCTACTCTCAGTTCAGAAAGATTTTGACATTCATCATATGCAATTATCCGTAAATCCCAGAAGTACTAATCAGCAGATAATCTGTTCAGTGCAACTACATTGTCCCATCATATATAACGATTTAACAAGTGCAATGCCCCAGAGAGGTACCAATTACAAGATAATAACTTCCTCTTCCCTGAACCGTGGGGAAAACTTTAATGAAATGGCAGTCATATTTTTACTGAACCATACTTTACAGAGTGCTAAATCCAGATACGCATGACCTTTCCTTATTACTTGAACTAACTAAAGATATAAAGTAGGGCTGGCTGGAAAACAAAAATTCCATTTAGTGAAAAAAGTCAATATTTTGACATTTGCTTTTGGAACAAAAACTAGACTTTTTGACATTTTTCACAGAAGAGTAAGCACCTCAGCCCCCTGCATAGCCAAATGGGTTAGGGCACTAACCTGTAAGGCAGGAGACCCAGGTTCAAATCCACACTCTGCCTGATTCAGAGCAAGGACTTGAACTAGTATCTTCTACTTCCCCAGTAAGTGCCTTATCCATCAGGCTATAAAATCAGTCTCTACAAAGTGAAACAGCTCCAACAGAAACACTGGGAGAGACTGACTCTATAGCCCACTGGTTAGGACACTCACCTGGCTCTGCCTGATTTAGAGCATGAAATGAAGCTGGGTCTCTCACAGCCCAGGTGAGCATCCTAATCACTGGGCTATCAACTATTCTGGGGAGGGCAAGCTGTCTCATTTTGACCAGAAATTCCATCCTGGGCCTGAGAAACCTTCCCAGTAAAAATATCACCGAAACAGATACATTTCCACAAACCGTTTCCATTTTGACAAATTGATTTTCCAACCAAAAAAACGCTTCATTGAAAAATCCCTAATGAGCTCAAGTATGAAGCCCCATGGCAAGCGAATGTGTAGCTTGCAACTCCAGGATTGCAGCAGAATAGCAGCAGATGAACATCTTCAGCAAGGTATTTGCCAGGAAATGGGTTGCGCTGAAGATATCTAAAGACACTGGATCATCCAGAACAGCCTGCGCTCATCCCTTCACAGAGCTGTTTTGGTGCAGGGATTAGAAATGCACTGATTAGTAGAAATGGGTCTGGCCTATGCTTTCCCCCAGCCAGAATGTTTCCTTGTCTGGGCCTTAGTGGCCTCAGACAATAGGATGTTCAGCAGCAGTTAAAAAAGCAAACAAAACATTAGCATGAATAAAGAATGGGATAGAACAACACTGAACGTATTACAGTGGCATCTTTGGTACACCCTCCCCTGGAATACTGCATCCAGTGATGGTGACGGAGCTCAGCTTTGGCATGTCGTCATTCCCTTCCTCCTCAAACATCCCCCCTCTCTAAGATGAGCTGCCCTCCTGTCGCAGAAACTCTGGGGCCCTACGTTCCAACCAACAGCTCCCTTAATGCTCCCAACTGCCATAGAACCTCCAGGGCCCAGCGTTCCAGCCAACGGCTCCCTTAAATCTCCCAACTGCCATAGAACCTCCAGGGCCCAACGTTCCAGCCAACGGCTCCCTTAATGCTCCCACCTGTCACAGAACCTCCAGGGCCCAACGTTCCAGCCAATGGCTCCCTTAAATCTCCCAACTGCCATAGAACCTCCAGGGCCCAGCGTTCCAGCCAACAGCTCCCTTAATGCTCCCACCTGTCACAGAACCTCCAGGGCCCAACGTTCCAGCCGACAGCTCTCCTAGCATCTGCAATTGTCATGGCAACTGCAGGCCTCAGCATCCAACTGCCAGCTCCCCCAACACTGGCAACTGTTCTAGCAACTTCTGGGCTGTGCATTTCAGCCAACAGCACTCCTAATAGTGCAGCAGTTATGAAACCTTCGGGCCCCAGCATTCCAGTTCACAGCCTACTAAACATTAGGCTTCCTTAGGTGCTGTGTAACCAGCAGGAGAGAGGGAAAAGGACTACCCACCCTTTCAATTCTCTCCTTTACTACTTCTTTCACCATGAGAGTAGAGGAAGAGGATGAGGCTAATTCTGCAAATATTTCTTCATTTTCAGATGGGAGATTATGCAGGCACATTCCTACTATAGAGAAGGGGGTAACTACATAATCCATAGACACTCCTTGCAGCCTCTGGCTCTGCCTTCAGTTCCTCCTACAGTCCTCTCTACTTATTGTTCTCTTTATTGCATCCATTTCTTGGCTTCATACCTGTGGCGCTTCCCATGGGTTCCCAGGCTGTGAGATACCTTGCTACCATCTGCCCTTAGTATGAGGAAACCTTGTTTGTGTCTGCCAGAGGTCAGCTCTCCAGTTCCACCAGCCACAGGCAACATAAGCCTTCCCCTCTAGGCCTCACTTTCTCCACACTGCATCTCAAGCAGCTTTGGGCAATGCCTTACCCTTTCTATGTCTGTAAAGCACATATAACACTATATTACGAAGGTACGAGCACTCTCAAGTGGAGCATTACAGTGTGAAAATTATTCACCTCTTCTTCTGAAATAGCAAGTCTAGAGGCATTCCTTTCATAGATTTTAAGGCCAGAAAGAATGGGCTTTTAGATCATCTACCCTGATCTCTTGTAGAATATTTACACCTGCTCTGGTTTTTTCTTTAGTAATGGGTTTTCATACAATTCCCCATTGACATGTTCCAATGGGAACCATCAGGATCCAGCAGCACAATATCCCAGATTCATAGTTCAGCTGCCGTTAACTTCTTAACCACCATAACAGCTGCGTGAAGAATCCCCCAGTACGTTTGAGCCCCAAAGGCAGGCAACAGCTACTATAGTCAAGCAATCCTGTTTGCATGGAGGACACAGGTAAAGAACAGGGGAGATAAAAGGGGAATCGGACGCATTAAGAACTTTTTAAAAAAATTAAGTAGCTGAAAGCGGTACTGAACAGAAAGAGCATGAAAGAAGTATCCTATCAAGGAAGAAGGGATCAAAATGATAAACAATTTAATTGGCCATCTCCGTGTCATGTGACCATGTTTAGCCAATTGCTAGCCAAAATCTATCAAACAGCTATGAGGGCAATAGTTTTAAACCCATGACTGTGTTTCAGCCAATTAAAGATATAATTATTATTATTTATATGACAATAGCACCCAGGGACCCCACCATAGACCAGGACCCGATTGTGCTAGGGGCTGTACAAACACAAAACAAAGGAACTTACAATCTAAGTATAACTAATATAAAAGTGGATTTGCATGCAGGACCTGATTCTGTGTCCAATGAAGTCAATTAAAAATCTTCCATTGACCTCAGTAGTTTCAGATCATGTGCATATTGTATATTACTTTAAAATATATCCTATTTACTAGCATATTTATTTCATTTTTAATGTTTATTATGGGTATTTGTTTGCCACTTCTGCACAATCCAGAACATCTAAGATCTCATTTATCATCAGGCTCCCTAATTATGTCTAGAAAGTTGGCACACAGAAATCTTGCATATGGATGACTGCACACAAATAGGTTTTTATGTGTGCAATTATCTGTCTTGCACACGCGTCTTGCACATGCAACATAAAATGTACACAAATGTTAGTGCAAAGTTCAGCTGAAAAATGTGCCCTCTTATGTCCAGTGAGAGACTGTAACGAATTACCCAATCCAGATTGCAAATGAAGGGAATTTACCCATGTGAGAATTATGGTTTAGTAATTTATCTAGGTCAGTGATATTCAGTCTGCAGTGGTTCAGGAGCCAAATTAGTGATCAACTTTACCCAAAAAAGCCACAGTAATGTGAATGACAGGGGATATATTTAGTTTATATACATATTATTCTCACATCAAATAAGTTAATAATTTAATGCAAGTTCATAATTTAATTGGTTAATAACAGTAAAAGCATCCTGATTGGTTAATAATTAAATCACACAGTGTTTTAATATCATGTGCTGCAAAGAGCCGCAGGAGAAACATTAAAGAGACAGGTTTCAGAGTAGCATCCGAATATGCATCCGGAGAAGTGGGCTGTAGTCCACGAAAGCTTATGCTCTAATAAATTTGTTAGTCTCTAAGGTGCCACAAGTACTCCTGTTCTTTTTATTAAAGAGACATTTGCAGGTCAAGAGCCACTGTCTGAGTATCACTGATCTAAGTTCTAAGGCCCCCATCACTGTGGTATCCCCAAAGAAAATAATAGCAATTTCTCCCTCTTTTGTTTCCAAGCCTACAGGAGAAATCCTTTAAAAGGGAAGTGGGGTGTTTTTGTTTGATTGGTTGGTAGGTTTTGCTATTTTGGGCATGGGAGGGCAATCTAGAAGTAATGTGAGATAGCTAAATGGAATATTTGTGTTTTGCATTTAGTTCTCAACATAGTGAGGCCAGTTCATAGTTCAGTCATTGACTGTTAACTGAATTATATAAAAATAAAAACTAACTTATCTTTACCAACTGTTTTATTTTCAGAAAAAGCTTTCATTAGCTAAAATACAGATTTCCTAATGAAACCATTATGGGGATATATTAAACTTTACATATTGTAGAAAATTACTTTCATTTGCAATGAAAAGTGAAATATTTTATCCTGACCTATTTATGTGTTTGCCAAGATTCTATCTCCACTAAACCCAGGGTCTTTACCATGCTATCACCATGAAGAAGAGCAATTTCTTGTTGTTGTTCTTGGGGTTTTTTTATTAATAAAAAGGCAAATAATAGGCACTGCCAGTAGCCATTGTTGACCTGAGTCTAAAGTGTCTGAAATTAATTTATCCCTTTGGATGGTGTATAAATTTCTCATTACAAGTGTTAGTGATGGACAAGAAACTATTCCAAAAAATGTATTGGGTATGATGCCAAACTCTGTAATCAAGGTCTCTTGCAGAGACTCTGGAGTATACAAAGGGTTTCACACAGTCAGGAGTGTTAGCTATGCATGCTTTCCCGTTGCCCAGGCTCAGCCAAATACTCTGTGAGAACAACACGTATACACACTTTGTTTTATTATGCCTCACAGATGCTTTTTTGTTTTATATTTCAAGCTTTGTCAGACCTAATGTTTGTTCCTTCGCTGCGCCCCCACTGACCCCAAAAAATTCTGAACAGCTTCCTAGAAAGACCCAGTATTAATTACATAAACAGACTTTCTTGGAAAGTAAGGAGGAAAAATTGGGGTTTCTTCTACTTGAAACCGAAAATGGCAACCGTTAAACAGATCTGGTCAATGACAGTAAGAGAATGAGCCCGGCAGAAAGTGTAATATATTGTGCTACACTTATGCCAACTTGCCAAGTCAAGTTCTTTTTCTTAAGCGCATGTACAGTTTGTTCTCGCTATCCTCAGTTAACTCTGCTCTCTGAATAGAAGAGATGGGAACCGCTCAAAGGCCACAATGGCATGTTCTACTTAGGGTTTCCTTGCCACACTAACTATTGTGGGTAACTCTCTTTATAACTACAGTCAAGCACTCTCGACTGAGAATGCACTCATTTAAGGGATACGAGGCTACATTTTCCTTATCTTGCAAAAATTCTGTATAATCCACTACCATTTTTAATCACAATTTACTTATTATAGGCAAAGTAGCTAGTATCTGTGTAAAAAAAAAAAAAGATACAATAAAATAAAGCAGCATGAAATCAGCTGTATTTCCTTACATGAATTAGGATTTGTCTTCTTTAAACTAGCAGCAAAATAGCAGCAGAAAGATAATATTGTACAAGAAACACATGACGAATGGATGATCAATCTAAGTTTCTCTGAGAACTGACATATTGGATCAGACCAATGGTTTATCTAATCCGGGAGTCTTTCTCCAAGAATCACCAATACCACATGCTTCAGAGGAAGGTGTAGTGCCCACAAAAAAATGCCTGTTGGGAAGTTTCTTCCTAGCCCCAGGAACAAAGAGGGTGGCTGATGTCCTGAAGCATATGGGTTGATTATCCCTTTTTATGGCTGGAGTGCTAGCAAAAACTATTGTTAAGGTTGCCAAAGCATTTCCATGCTAATCTCCTGTTTTCAGTCACTCGACCACTGGAAACTTAATTTTCAAGATGAATTTTCCAGGCTTTGTGCCTGACAAAAGGTGGATTTTACCTCAGAAATCTGAGCAAAAATGATTCAGACATTTTTGAGAATAAGGAGAATAGGGGGGGGGGGGAATTACACAAAAAGAAATCTGGAACACTTTGTTTGAAACAGCTGATGTTCTGGGAAAACCTCGTGTTGATTCACCTAGATAATGACCCTTGGAAAAAGAATCGCAGAATGTTTACATCATCGGATTTACAAAAAATAGGCGCCCTTTTAATAATTACCCCCTAATCCAAGGAGGAATATGGGATGCATCTTGTGATCACGTTAGCAGCCTCATGAAAAATAGAGTGAACTTCATAGGAGCCCTACCTCATTTACTGCGTGGTAACTTTAAGATGCAGTAAAATATTGAGCAGTAAGTTATAATAAAGAACCTAGCACATTTATGGGCACTACAATATAAAATAAATAGCAAGAATAATCATGTCTGCTGTGGACTTCATGTGAATGAGGCAGGGCTCCATGTGAACCTCATTCATTGCAATCTTATGTAGAGCTGGTCACAATCCTCCATACAAAATTTGACCGTTTTTCTAAAATGAAAAATTTATTTAAGTGTTTTTGATTGTTCAATTTTCAAAAATTTTCAATTTTTGTTTGCCATTTTTCAGTGTTGGGGGTGGGGGTTGTTTTGTTTGCATTCCCAGTTTTGATTGGCCAGTTCAATCTAAAATATAAAATCTCACAAGGGGGGAGGGATAGCTCAGTGGTTTGAGCATTGGCCTGCTACACGCAAGGTTGTGAGTTTGATCTTTGAGGAGCCCACTTAGGGATCTGGGGCAAAAATCAGTACTTGGTCCTGCTAGTGAAGGCAGGGGGCTGGACTCGATGACCTTTCAGGGTCCCTACCAGCTCTATGAGATAGGTATATCTCCATATATTTAAATATGAGTCAACAGTAGAACAGTGTTGTAAAAAAAGCAAACATCATTCTGGGATGCATTAGCCAGAGTTTTGTAAGAAAGATAGGAGAAGTAATTCTTCCACTCCTCTCTGCACTGATTGGGCTTCAACTGTAGTATTCTGTCCAGTTCTGGGCGCCACATTTCAGGAAAGCTGTGGACAAATTGGCGAAAGTCCAGAGAAGAGCAACAAAAATGATTAAAGGTCTAGAAAACATGACCTAAGAGGGAAGATTGAAAAAATTGGGTTTGTTTAGACCGGAGAAGAGAAGACTGAAAGGGGACATGATAACAGTTTTCAAGTACATAAAAGGTTGTAAAAGGTTGTTACAGGAAGGAGAAAAATTGTTCTGGTTAACCTCTGAGGATAGGACAAGAAGCAATGGGCTTAAATTGCAACAAGGGCTGTTTAGGTTGGACATTAGGAAAAACATCCTAACTATTAGGGTCGTTAAGCACTGGAATAAATTTCCTAAGGAGGTTGTGGAATATCCATCAGTGGAGATTTTTAAGAGCCAGTTAGACAAACACTTGTCAGGGATAGTCAAGATAATACTTAGTCCTGCCAGGACTGCAGGGGACTGGACTAGATGACTATTCGAGGTGACTTCCAGTCCTATGATTCTATGATTCTATTATTTGTAAAAATTACATTTTTTCAAAGCAAACATTTTGATTAAAAAAAACTGGAAATTTTTTAAAGTGAAGAATCAGTCAGTTTAGAAAAAATGTCATCAAAATTTTTATCAAGTATTTTCTTTAAATACTATGTTTCAAACAGCTCTTCCTGTAAGGTATGTTCTGGCAGTGCTTGGTCTAATGCTTTCTGACGTTCTATTTGATTTTTAAAATAAAATCTAGAAAATAGTATATAAAAATGTTAAAGTTATACTGATGTTTCACAGATAAGCATTTATAAATTAGGGATTAAATTAAAAATCCTAAAGCTGCAACTACAACTCTTACCTTTGTAGACATAGCTTTTTAATAACCATCAGATAATAAGAAAAGTACAAGGAAAACTGTATTTAAACAACACACTACATAGTAAGTGTAACACAGTGTAACAATAATGAAAACAGATTGGCACACTTAGCCCATCTACATTTGCAATTAAATTAACTGCCCAGTTAAGCTCATTCCTGACATGGCAGTATGGTGAAATAGTCAGTTAAGACACATTCTTTAATCATGCTCAGTTTTCCAGTATTGAACGAGAAACTGACAGAATAAAGGTTGCACTTGCAACTAAATGAGATTTCCAGTTATCCATGGTGCTGGAAACTAAAACTGGCAGCTGGCCAAAAGAAAAAGGATAGGTCCATCAACGGCTATTAGCCAAGATAGTCAGGGACACAACCTCATGCTCTGGGTGTCCCTAGCCTCCAATTGCCGGAGGCTGGGAATGGACGATAAGGGATGCATCACTCAAGATTGCCTGTTCTCTTCATTCCCTCTGAAGCACTTGCCATTGGCCATGGCCGGAAGACAGGATACTGGGCTAGACTGATGTTTGGTCTGACCCAGTATGGCTGTTCTTATGTTCTTAAAAGGTTTATGTCTGTCACACGTGAGTGCTCTGGACATGCCACAGAAAGCTAACGGGGAAAATGGACTTGTGATTTGAAAGTCACCAAGGTCAGAAATGATAAAGGTCATTCATTTAGGACACACGAGGATGGAAAAGTGAAAGTTTAGAGCCAACAATTTGCTTTGGCCTGATTTGAGTTAAAGACTGGACCCACCAGTCTAAATATTAGAACAGGAACATTAAAACCTTACCTCTCCTCTGAGAAGGAGATGGAGAGTGCATGCAAAACCCTAATGGTCAATTGCTATCTAGCATCTCCAAAGCCAGTGAGATCCTGCCCAGTGCAGAGTGATGATGGAGGGATTAATAAGTGCTATTTATGCACCACATGATGATTGTGTTCAATAGGAAAACTTTACATCACATTTAACCACTGCTAAAGTTTTGTTGCAACTCACAGAAGAAGCAAAATATATGGAAAATCATTATGTGACCCATGCTGGCTATGTGTTCACACACCACAAGAGTCTGAATCCATAAACGTGTTATGGAGTTAATAGTTGAGTACGGAGGTTTGTAGTAAAGTGGAAATATACAAACATATTTGGTTAAAAAAGTTCACAGTAATACATAATTCAATAAGATTTCTTTTTGCTTTATAATAAAAGGGTGTAAACATTTTGGAGATCGCCATGTGGCACTGTTGCAGATTATTTAGATAGTTCTGTTTATCTGACTATATAAGCAGTTAGGCTCTTGAAGAAATGCATATTTTCATCTATATCAGTCATCTGTCTGTTTTACTTTTAGATTGTAAGTGGAGGTGTTCCATATATTACATACACACACACACTCCAGAAAAATGTCTTGAATTGAAAACAGAATTTTCACCAAAAATCTTTTTTTTTTATGTTCTATTTTTAAAAGTGAAATAAAAGAGTTTCTTTCATTCCTCCCTTTCCCACCTCTTTTAGTGGCCAAGTGAAAATAAAAGGAGGGGAAGGAGGAAAAGAAAAAGGGAAAGGAAGAAAACGCTCAAAATTCAGAAAAACCCATATTTTCCTAAACAAAAAAAATTGATAAAAATTCACAAAAATATTGACTGTACAAAGTCTGTTTCCCCCAAAATCTACAGAATAAAATTTATTTCTAAATTTTCCATTTTCAAAATTCAAATTCCTTACCATTTTTCAACCAGATCTAATTATAAGATCTTTGGGAAAAAAACAGGAAGGATTGTCTAGTGGTTAAGGTGCTATCCTGGCATTTAGTAGACATCTTGATCTGTCTATACTTCTTAGGTATTTATATGGCCCCAATTACTGTAGTATCTGAGCACCTCACAATCTAACATTTATCATCACAAGGTAGGAAAGTACTATTATCCCCAGTTTACACATGGGGACCAGTGAGGTTCAGAGGGACTAAATGAGCAAGGTCACACAGGACATCTCCAGTGGAGAAGAGAATTGAACTGGAATCTCCCAAGTGGTCTAATCACAGGACTCAGGTTCAATTCCCTGCTTCACTACAGACTTCCTGTGTGACCTTTGGCAAGTCATTAAGTATCTCTGTGCCTCAGTCCACCATCTGTAAAATGGGGATATTACAGGGGATTGTAAATAGATTGGGCTGGAAATTTTCCAACAAAACCCAAACACCAGTTCATTGAACATGAACAATCCCATGGTAGACTGTAGGTAACCTGGAAACAGTCTCATGTGTAGACCTGGCCCCAGACTCCTTGCCCAGCCAATTCCATTTCCCCTCTCACAGCTGTCTGTCCAATCTATCTTCTCCCCCATCTCATTGGTTCCCACTTCCAGTCTCCCTCCTCAGACTCCTCACCCAATCTCAGTCTTCTCCTGCCACACCTACCCTGGCTCCTTGTCCCAGTCTCCTTACCCATCCAGTCTCACCCCTCCAACTCCCTGTCACAATTTCTCCCCTCTAGTCCTAATCTCACCAGACTGCTTGTCCTAATCAACTTCTTTCCCTCCCAATGGTTCTAACTTTTGTCCCCTCTGCATTTGAATCAGATGGCTTTCTCCTCCACTCTGCCTGGATGCCAGCAGTGGGGATCATTGAGAGCCCAGGATAGACAGGCTTCCTGCTCTCAGTCCTGGTGCCTGACTCCATGTCAGCCCAGAGAAGCTGGGAGCAGTCATTACAGGGAAAATCTGGCTTTGCCCCCGTAGCCTTGGACTGGAGGATGCATGATTGGTTGCTCTTTAAGAGTGAAGCGTGTATTGTACAGTGTGGTCCAATGGAGTAGCTGAGAGGAAATGGAACAAGCTCAGTCGCACCGTGGGGATGGTGCATGTACATTCTGGTCACACATAGGACCTGTGAGATGCTCGAACATGCTCGGTGAGAATGGAATCTTTGGAGAGTGTATCTGGTAAACTCTACTAATTCCCTACTGAGCATGTGTTAATTGCTATTTTTCAGAGGCTTATAACTGGGCCAAATTTGGGTGAATTTTCAATGGAAGACAAAAGGCACATCCCTGATACAAAGGCCATCCTCCTGTCAAATTTTAAGTCCCTTCTCCAATACCAGAGCGTTTCAAAGAAAAGGTCTCAAGAAGCAAAACATCTTAGCCTCATTCTCAAAATGGCTGAACCAGTTTGGCTGGAATTAATTTAAAAAAAAAAAAAAAAGTCAGCCAGAGACAGACACACAACATGGAAAATTTCAACCTGAATGGTTACAGTCTGTTCAGTTACAAACAACTGAAAACAATGTCTTATATTGGAAAATGTCATGCAAGTTCAGTAATAGGCAATGCTACCAGCCCCATCTATAACAATATTGTATTATCCCTGTCCAACTGTCTGGAATGGCTCAAGGGCATGAGTACCAATCTGAGAGCAGACTGTTACAAATCAAGGCACAAACTCTAACTGGTTGTGAGTGCTATACTTAAATTTTGCCAACCAAGCATCAAGTGTGAACTTCTCAAGTGCCTTAACGGAGTCACAGACAGTCCCCTTGGGTATTCCGGTCTATCTTGCCATCTAGGCAAACTTGCCTTTGTGACAGATGGTCCCTTACACCAAAAATCACAATATTCAGGTTACTCCCAGTTCCAAAGGACCAGTCACTTACCCCAGGTCAATTACACTTTAGATCTCAGACCAAATACAACACTTATAGCCAATCCCATAATAAAATATTTAAAGATTTATTAACTAAGAAAAGAAATAACTGTTATTTACAAGGTTAAAACAGGTAAACATACACACACAAATGAGTTACAGTCTTAGGTTCCAAAAGGTGATGGAAGCTGCTGTATGCAAGCTCTGTATGTCCCTTTAGGGCTACCCCCAAGCTAAGCCATTGGGGATCCCTTGCTTATGCTTAGAAATCTTGCTCTCTCCAAGTGCAAGTAGCACAGAGATACGTTTTCTTCTTGGGATACAGATGTTATAAATGAGATTAGTACATGCAGCATCCTACAAGCATTTCATAAAGTCTAAATGCTAAACACATTCTTACAAACTCAACATCTGTTTTAACAATGCTAACACAAAGGTGAGCCAGACTGGTTTGCAGCTATGTATTGGTCAGTGTTCAGTTGAGGCATATGCGAAAAGTTAAGCATCACATTTTTAAAACGGACCTCTAAGTTTGGGTACCCAACTAGTGGCACCTTCAGCCTGTGGAGCAAAGGGATTATAAAGTGGTCATAACCGGCCAAGTGAGAATTCTGCTGACATGGAGGAATCTCCAAGTGGCATACAGCTGGCACAGTAGCTCAATGCTTTCTCTTATCATAGCCCCTGCAATATGGGCATGACCAGGGAAAGGGGTGTGGCTGGAACACTGCTGCACTCTAGCAATCCCTGGCTGCTAGAATAGCTTCTTAGGGCTCTTTGCAGCTGGATGCAATTTAGGGCTTGTCTACACTGGCAAGTTTCTGCGCAGTAAAGCAGCTTGCTGCGGTGAAACTGCTGAGGTGTACACACTGCCAAGCCACTTTGTGCGCAGAAACTGCGCATTTGCAGCGCTGTAAAAAAGCCACCCGACTAGAGGCGTACAGCTTTCTGCGCTGGGGCTACAGCTCTGCGGTGCCAGTGTAGACACCATGGTCAGTTACTGCAGTGCAATTGGCTGTTCTGTGGGATAGCTCCCCAGAGTGCGTCGCTCCAAATGTTGCTGCAAGGACCGCAAGTATGAACACACCACAGCAGTTTCCCTTCAGCGCTCTCTGAGCGGTGCTGTAACTGCCTGCACAGAAACTCTGCAAGTGTAGACATGCCCTTAGAGACTGAAGCTGCTCTAAATTGTGCAGGGGTCAGTCCCAGCATCAGGAGTGCATAAAAGTAACAGAACACCACCTCTCTTTAATGGATTCTGAACTTAGGACTTAACTGACAGAGAGACTGAGCATCCACCACTCCCATTTACTTCGGTTGGATTTCTGAGTGCCCTTGCTAATCAGGCCCTGACGTACGAAAGCTGAGTATCCAAAATCACAGGCCACTTTTTAAAGTGTGTGAGTTGCTCAAAGTTACAGAGGGAGTCTGTGTTCGAGCCAGGATTAGAACTCAGGAGTAGAGCTCTGCCAATAATGAATTATTTTGGTTTGCTAATAATTCTAAAAAATCCAAAAACCTTTTTTTGGTTTGAACCGAAAGTGACACTTCTCAAAATTTTGAAGTAAAAAAAGGAAAAAAAAACCCACTTATTTTGAATCAAAACATTTCATTTCAATAAAATCAAAATGTTCTATTTCAATTTTGACCATTTTTACATGTTTTCAATTCTTTCAAGTAAAATTAAAGGAAGTTTTGAAACAAAAAGTGATTTGCAACCAAAAATTTTAAATGTTTCATTTTGAAAAAGTCTAAACAAAATGTTTTGATTTTTTTTTTTTTTTTGGCCAAAACATCTCAGTGACACTGACATGATTTCAAGAAATGTTTCAGTATCACCATTTTTTGCCAAAAAAAAAAAAAAAAGTTGGGGGCAAAAATATTTGCCCAACTCTATTCAGGAGTTCTTGACTCTCAGTCCTCTACTCATCTCACTACACTATTATTTGTTAATTGTTTGTATTGCGGTAGTGCTTAAGGACCCCATACAGGGTTTAGGACCCCACCATGCTATGCACTGTGTAAGATTTGGACAATACAGAAGAGATTAATAAACAGCAAACAGGAGGAAGGGAGGAGGACAAGGTAACAGCACAGGCAGGTCAATAGCTGAAGCGGTTGCCATAGTGAGGAGTGGCCAATGCCATATATGATCGATTTGTAGACATCGTGACAAAACTGGTTTTTAAAGAGGGATTTAAGAGAGAATTAGGTGGTGCTTAGTGAATTTTGACTAGGAGTTCTTCTTAAGCATATGGGAGAAAGAATGAAGATGCTTGTGGCTAAAATGGACCATCAAGGCCTATCACATCTGGTAGATCAATGGTAGGCAAGGGTAGAGTCAACATCACAATAAAGAACTAGTTAAATAAGTTCAATGCTTTGCACTTAGGTAAGTAGGTATTATCATCACCCCCATTTTATAGATGAAGAAACTGAGCCATAGACAGGATTCATAGATTCATAGATGAATCTATGAATCCTGTCTATGGCTCAGTTTCTTCATCTATAAAATGGGGGTGATGATAATACCTACTTACCTAAGTGCAAAGCATTGAACTTATTTAACTAGTTCTTTATTGTGATGTTGACTCTACCCTTGCCTACCATTGATCTACCAAATGTGATAGGCCTTGATGGTCCATTTTAGCCACAAGCATCTTCATTCTTTGAAGATGAGTGAGTTATCCAGGGACACACAGGAAATTAATAGCAGAGAAGGGAATGGAACCTTAGTTTTCTGACTTCCAATCCAGTGTCGTATCCACTAGACCTCCCATACAAATGCAATGATTTGTGATTACTAGTGCTGAAATATTTTATACACCCCTCCTCTTCTTGCTGTATAGGACTTCCAAAACTACTAAACCTGAAAATGAGCAAACCAATATATTGAGAGTTGATAATGAAATGGGAATATCAAGTGGATCATGGGAAATGCAATTGTGACAACTGATTTATTATACCAAGCCATTCTGTATTACATTTGAAAATTTCCTTATAATGTTTGCTGATCACAGTATATATTTACTACACTAGATATTTATTATACTCACATTAAAAAAATGTAACTTTAGAAGAGCTCCCTTCCAAAAACGAATTACTTGGATTCTCTGTCTCACAGGTACGATCATTCTGATTTTGATAAACTCTTACTACAAGTAGCAGCATTCATGCACTGAACGAGAAAGCTTTTCAACATGACAGAATGTTGTACTTCAGTCAAAGGTGTAAAATACCCAAGGACATAATTTAGCTAATGTAAACACTTCAGGGCTTCTAGTCAAACTGCCTGAAGTGGGGTACTCAGTTGTTTTAGGGTTGGGGGAGTTGTTTTTTGTTGTTTTTTTGTCACAAGCAAGATATATGTTTACATGGCAGACTTAATTGCTGTTTTCAGAGGACTAATGCTGTGTAAAATCATAGTCATCAATACAGCCATTTATTTCAACTATAATTAACAAATCAAGTCACAGCACGTTTTACTTATTTGCCAATCTGTTGAATATTCACACTGGCCCCTAGTCGCCTATTCATTTAACAGTAAACATGTAGCCTAGCAACTGAATGTCAATATCAACAGTGGCTGATGAAGTTGTTAATCTCTGGAAGACTGACAGGGTTAAGCCAAATTCTCCAATGCAAAACTTTTATTGTTCAAGACTTACATATGCCCACAAGGATATCTATGTTCAAAAGGCACCACGTCTCGTTCTACTATTAAAATTAAATGAAGTGTGTTGTAGGCAGGAAAAGGCTATGCGCTCTGCCTGCCATACACGTTTTGCATGCACCACAGCATCCAGCATTGTGTTTGCAGGATGTATTGACCATTGCTAATTTCCAGAGACAATTAAGGACACTTTTGCATCTGTTCATCATCCTGGAATAAGCTATCATATAAGCATTCATTGTGCACCAGAATATTGACAAGGTCAGGAAAACACAAATATCTCCTTTGCTATGCAAATCAGCACTTCAACTGCAAACATTAAAAGTGTGTAGGTATGGCTGAATAGTTTTAATTTGATGCCGTGAGAGACAGGAAGACAATGGAAGGATTCAAAAGGGGTGGAGACAGGATTATCAGAGTAGCAAGAGGCTCTGGGATATAATTTAGCTTGCAAAAAAGATAAAGAGGGGAAGGCACAACAATTTTCTACTCAGCTGGTCGTACAATTCAGCAATCTCACCAACATGGTGCACTAACTGCACAGCAAGGCTGGTTAGATATCCATAACCGCGGGGGAAAGAGTTTATCAGACTGTGAGAAAATTTGATTCCTGTTTTATTTGGTCTGTTACAGGCACTTTTTTCAAAGGGCCTTAAGTATCTCGTTGGGTCGAGTCCTATGTTGAAAATGTGCTTATCTCCTTAGATATTAACAATTATGTCAAGCTGTAGCAGATATGTCTAAAGTGTACTACCCTAGCATGGCAGAAAAGTATTACTTACATGGATTTGCACCTTTACAGAGTATTTACGTAACAGGGACTTGCCTCTCATATTAGCACAATCATATTTTTATATTTGTGGATTTCAAATAAGTTCACAAACATGAATTATTGTTGGAGTGTTGTATGGATAAAATGATAAAGCAAAGTCACATGCTGACTTAGTGAGAGAGTCAGGAATAAGACCCCAGATAATCGGACTCCCAGGCCTTACCGGAACCACTAACTACTACTTTCCCTACAGATTGCTTGCAGAAGAAAGCATAGTGTTGAAAATATCTCGTATTAAAACGGAAAAGATCTTGAAATTTTAATTTGCCTTTCACAATTAATGCTATTTGTTCACTTTTCGTGGTTTATTTAGGCATTCAGGGATGGGGGTCATAAATATTTACACGGACAGATCTAGACCCTTAGATAAATTAAGTTTGATCACTAAATTATATGGATCAGTTTTAGTTTTGTTGATATTTTGATTTATTTAATTTCTTTAGATATATAAAAAGAAAGAAAGGCACCAATTCCAGGCTCTATGTAACCTGGAAACGTCTTAAAAATCTCCAACAACATCATACAAGACAAAACCAGCAGCAAACACCATACCATATTGTATACTAACGATAACCAGCTAACTCACATGCCAAGAGGATGAAGAAAACCCACCTTCCCCAGATATTTGTTCCTTAGGCAAAATCTTCCTCCTCAAAAATCTCAGTAAAAAGAGGAGATTTGCAGAGTGCCCGAAAGGTGTTTTGGACCAAGGCGTGGGCCAAGCTAAGCCAAGCTCCCATGGTCTAGCTTGAGCACCACGGTCATCTTAACAATGGCAATTTGTCATTGGAAGAGAGGTGATATCTCACATAGCATGTTGCAGGCCAGTAGGCATTATAGGTAAACACCAACAATTAAAACAGCTTCCAGAAAAATCTCAAGTAGCCAGCACAATTGCACAGCAACTAGTGTAATATGTTTGCAGTGAGTTTCCACATGTAGCATTTCAGTAAATTAATCTTAAGGGGTTAAATGCATAAATCACAGCAGTAAGGTCCACATCAGAGAGAGAGACCAAGACTGAAAGAAAGAACTATAACTTTCCGACCAGAAGAAATGAAAGAAAAAGTTCCTGGCCCCTACTGAAATCTGACCAACAGCCAAGGCTCCCAATTTGCAAACTGAGACAACAAGTGGTAGTCCCTACCAGAGAGTGAAAAATAATCTTCATCATGTCTTCTGGCTGCTTTCCCCATCCCACCAATGTCATTTCTGGTTTACCTGGATGGAGCTTCAGCCAGTTCACGCTAATCCATGCCCCCATCTCCTCAATCATGCACGCGCACACACACATACACACACACACACACTGGTTGAGAGAGAGAGAAATATAAAACTGGATGCCATTTTGCCACTGAAGGCATCACCACCATGTTTCCTCACTAACCCTCTAGCAGAATTCCCCAGACTCTGCAGAACCACACAGGGAAGAACAGCCATTGCTTAACGTTACCATGTGTGATCTCTCAGAGGGGCTAGGAATGAAACAACTAAACAGCATCCCCATCCACTATCTGTCAGATGAGGGTCTGGTCACATGTTGGGTCTGATCCACTCTCACAGTCCAGTTATTGTTTGGATTCACAACATAGTAGGGGGATGTTTAAATCTTTTCTGTGTCCTGGCAAATAAACTCTGTTTCATTAAAAATAGATATACTGCAGCATGATGGAAACATACATAAGGTTTTCTAAACTAAGCTAAGTGACCATCACCTCTTTAAAATCTCCTAAGCTGACAATCCCTCTTTAAAAAGTTTTCTGACCAGTAACCTGTTTCAGTGTATGTGACTGCATGCAGCTCCATGCAATATTTATTCATACAAGAGGTTAACGCCTTTAACAGGTATTCATTTACTCACTTAAAAGAGATTCCATTTAAAAATAACAACCTATAGATATCATTGCCACATACGTTTATTCCTTTTATATAGGTTATTCTATGAAATATTCATTCAAGTGGGCGCTGCTATATTTAGAATGAAGAGACAAGTGTTTTATGCACGTAGATGCTTTTGTATTCCTGATATGTAGGCAATATTTTAAAAAATTCTGTGAGCTGCACTCCCATTGTGCTTCGATTCCAACCCTTGTACTTTGTCAGGTTCAGCCAATAGTACAGAACCAGGTTTTGCCTCTGGGCAAACAACTCCTTCAAAGTAACATCTTTAAAAACCTGGCTGGCCAGCGATCAACAGCTCCTGGATCACATGTGTGTGTGTTTTCAATACCTTCTATGAAGATCTCTCTCTAGTTTAAGTGGGTCTGCTATACTATAAAATGTAAATTGTTCAGTCAATTAAAATGTGCTCATAAACTTTAAATAACTATCTCTGTGTACTTACCAAAAGATTTAATTGAATACAATTTTATTTTTCGTCTAGTTCTTCCCTTTATAATGCACACATTACACCATCATATTTCAAAGCTACCAAAGCTAAGCAGACATGCCAAACCCATGAAAAAAATGCAGAAATTGGGCTTGTTTTTTGGCTTAATCGGCTTCTGAGTTGCTTGTTGGCTAGTTTTTGGCTTGTTGCTGCTGCTTCTTTTTTTTTTTTTTTTACTGGCTCCCGGCAAGCAGGGGCAAAGGGGGCAAGCAGAGGCAAGTGGGGAGAGAGAGTCAGGGGTGCACAGCGGGCCCACCATAGTCCCAGACTGCACACCAGGGGATCTAGTCACAGAGTGGTGGGGTTCTTAGGGATTGGCTTGTTTTGAAATGGGATTAGCTTAATTTTTGGTTTATTGTGAAAGTCGGGGTGCTTATTTACCGCATGAAAGTTGGCATCTGTGATCCTAAGCCAACAATAAGATTCTTAACATAACTTTTTGGGTGTGTAAGCCTTTAAATGCCTGGCTATGACATGGCAGCCTGTAAATTCATTGAGCCCATAGTAGAAGCAAATCAACATTAGAACTAGCTAGGGAAGTTAAAAGAAGCAATGGAAATAAATTAATGGTACAGCTAGATGTGGAAGTTAAAAGAAACTTGAGTAAAGTTAAGACCAATTTTGTTCATTAAATAAATGATTTCTAGAGGTCTGGATGGCCTGAGTGGGGTAATGTTTCCTTTATATAGAGCCACTGAGGATTGACAGTTAGATATGAGCCTTTTGACTCAGCCATTAAAAAAAAAAAAAACCAACACATTTTTCTTAGCCATATCTCAGAAGACATAGCCACACAATGGCAAACAGAGAAACAAATACAGCAATCAAGAATGCAAAGAAACTGAAGAAAATAATTGTAGAAGAACACCTCCTAACTGGAAACAACAAAAATATCTAGATAAAGAAATAATAGAAAATAGAGATGGAAGGGAACTCAGTCATCTATGATATGCTAATACAAGATCATTCCCTGTAGTTATGTTCTCCTGTGTTTTTTCCACCCCAAAGTTTAATGACTGAAGTGAGAGGTCCTCCAACACTCGCCGTGACTATTACATTAGGTAGACTATAGAACTGTTAGGAAAAAGTAGGTTAGTCTAAAGATATGTCCTACGTTTAATTTTATCCCATTATTCCTAGTTCATACCACTCTGAACAACTGTAACCAACCTTTTAAATTATGACAACAAAGAAATACATAACGGGTGTAAATTTTGACCACCCCAAATACACAATACCCCTCCGGTTACTTACAATCACCCTAAAGCTACAAAGGTTTCAAGACCCCACCAATAAGGCAAGAAGAAAAGTTTCAGCTTCCATGATAACTAACAGAATGACATCTCTTACAGGCAGATTTTATATGGTTATCTGATATCAAGAATCCTTTAACTGAGTCACATAGCCTAGTCTGCTGAAGTAACTGCTCAATAAGCAGCATAAAAAATGAAGGCGAAAGGAGATAGTCCTGATGGGTTCCACTCCATAAGGTGGTGATACCATATAAACAAACAGAGACTGTGGAATGGTGATGGTACCATATAAACAGAGACTGTAGAAAAACTCCTACCGGAAACAAGGCCCATCACAAACCTCACAACCATCCACTCTAAGGATAATGTGCACTTCTTTGACTTGCCTTCTCTAACATAAATACATAGCAACAGGTATATTTAAAAATAAACAAAAAAACCCACCCTACCACCAAACCAAAAAAAATCGAAGTAAACTAAACTAAAAAACATTCTGCCGAAAGAAGACTCTCCAGTGCGCAAAATTCTCCCCCTGGGGAGAGGACAAGAGGACAAATCACACTTAACAGATGTTAGTTACATCATTTAATGGCTAGGGTGACCAGATTTGCCACAGTAAAAACAGGACACTGCGCAGGGGTGGTCTGAGCCAACAGGCATCGCTGCTGAGGTCCTGTCCCATGTGAAATTGTATCTAATGCCTTATTGAAATCCAGGTAGATTAGATTTACAACATTTCCTTTGTCTAGAAATCAGTTATCGCCTCAAAGAAAGAGATCCCAGGTTGCTCTTGCATGAGCTACCTTTTATAAAACCATGTTATATTTTATCCCAATTACCATTTACCTCTATGTCCTTAACTACTTTCTCTTTCAAATTTTGTTCCGAGACCTTGCATACAATTGAGGTCAAACTAATGAGCCTGTAGTTTCCCGACTACATTAGCAATTCTCGAGATATAGGATATACCCCCAGAGTTTTTATTCACTCATTATTCATTAAAATGATGCCATGATACCACAAAAATAGCATGGGTAAGATTTTGGACTTAGGGGATGCTTATCCCAACTTAAGCTGCAAACCTTTTGAGATTCACTCACCACTAATATTCACAGAAACTAGACATGAGCATTAGCCAAACCTCCCCAAAGTGGGTCTGAATCCAGTCTGCCAAAGATTTGACCAAAGAGGTTTTTCAAAACTAAACCCCTGTCTCTTCAGTTCATCTCTAATAGCAAACGACAGCACTTCTTAACCTTGCTCAGGTTCTAGTCTCGCTCTGTGTCTTTGGAAACCCAGTCACAAACATTAACGGGTTCTTGATGAAAAAGCTTCTTAGTAATTTTGGTATCAAGAAGAGAATAATTGTACACTGCCCCTTCTGATTTAGGAGTAGTGAGGAAGAGGGCTGTATCTTAGTCACTTCTACACAGTACCGGTAAAATAGGAAGGGGAATTTATGCTGCCTATTTCAGTTCTAACACTCAGTATGCATCTGGATAGCACTGTGTGACTGATTTACAGTATTTCCTTCACTGGAAACTATTTCTTTAGGGCCAGAGTCTGACACCCTTCCAAAGGTTGTAGTAGTAGCTTATTCCACAAGTAGTTCTATTGATTGTTTTGGGAGTACTGATAAAATAAAGTGTCATTCAGTATGAATAAAAGTATCTGAATCTGGCCTTTGAGTCCCTGGGCTCAATCCAACTTCCCCATATCTTCTCCAAGGCATCAAAAACTTCAGCATATAGTAATGACGGCAGCTCAGTTTTCTAGAGGATGCATTTCAGAGAGGGAGTCAGTAACTGCAGCTGGAAGCATGCTTCTCAGCACAGGTAGACTGATATGCTACCGCTGCTCAAGCGAGCGTGCTAAAAATAGCCATGTAGCCAGAGTAGCTGAGACGTAGGCTAGCCACCATATACAGCCTGGGAGTCCCGAGGGGTTTGTACTCAGGCAGCTAGCCTAAGCTGACACCTGTGCTACCCTATTCCCCTGCTGTTTTTAGCACGCTAGCTCACGCAGACTTTGCATGTGTCTGTCTACCTGCCCTGGGAATAATGCGCTCAGCTACAATGTACACATACCCTTGGACAAACAACATCCAGTAGTCTCAGGTATCTATTTTGACTCTGCTGAAGTCAGAAGTGGTATTTTGCACTTCTTTGCCTCACTATGTATCAGTACTTTGACATATTTCTAGAAGGATTAACTGCATAACAAGCAGTCCAGAAAACTGTATAGCACCCGCATTTCACTATATACATTGGCAAAATAAACACAGAGTCTCATTTTCTATTTGAAAATTGTATGCAAGCAACTCCTCACAAACATGTAATGGTAAACTTTACTTAAGTATCTGATTGTACAGTTATGTCTGCAGATGCAGGGGTGGGGAAGAAACATCATTGTGTGTCAGTAACCCCTTCACGTTAAGGTCTGTATTTTCAGCTGCAGCCTCCAGTTTTATGCTTAAAAAAATTGCCTATGAAAAAAGCACACATTTGCATGCACAAATGCAAATTCTGCACGTACAGCTTGGCCCCTGAACAAAATTTTCATGCATAAATTTAGAAGCTAGTTTGAGACCAGATGAATAATTTGACTGTAAGACCTTTAAATAAGCATTTACAAGAGCAATACTTGGAGCAGGGCAACTATTAAAAATGTATTTGCTAAAATAAGTTAAAAGAAAAACTACCAATCTTTTTGACAGCATTGGCAACCCTTTCTAGTCATTTTCTATTAACATTCTTTAAGAGTTGATCATAAATAAGACTTTTCTTACAAAGCAAAAGTTTTGCAATACATTCATGTGAGAGTGCTTGTGCACGTAGGAAGCTGTCAGGACCCGTCCCTTCCTGGGCACACACCTTGTTCAACACCAGTGCCTCTGGGTCACTTTTCACACCCTAATCTTTCTCTAAGGTCACTAGCCTGTAAGTATTAGGTGATACTGGTTATTTTTCCTACTTCTATTACGAGGGCCCTGCAGATCTCTTAAAAAAAAAAAAAAAACATAACTGATTACAACTCTGACTTCTGGATTTGGAAAAACCACTAAACTTTTATGTAATCTAATTAAACATAACAAACATAACAATAGCTTTTAGTAACCCTTCTTACTCCCAGAGGGAAAGCCTAATCTTATACGTGCCTGGCAGTGCTTCCCTTCCTCATCACAGTAGCTCCTCAACTCCATCTGTGCTCAAGCTCCCTCTTGCTTCAGAGGCCAACCAACAATCCTTCAAATTCACAACCTGCAATTTTCCAAACTAGCAGTCTGGATGGAGCTTCCATTCAAGAGTCCAAGCTTCTGTGTCTCTGTGCACCCAGCAGCCTATGTTCTTTTTGGTCTTCGTCCCACAACATACGCCATCATGCAATTTCACTTAGCACTTATCCTATAATATCTGATATCAAAACATTTGATTAACAGGCCCTTCACTGCAGAAGCTTTTGCTCAAATCTGCAGTTTCCCTCCTGTTTAGCAAACTTTCAGTCTAATACCATGTGATTCGAGTGACCAATTATACAATATATGGTCAAAACATATAGCCAACCTTTAGGACAGGGGTAGGCAACCTATGGCATGCATGCCAAAGGCAGCACGCTAGCTGATTTTCAGTGGCACTCACACTGCCCGGGTCCTGGCTACCAGTCCGGGGGGCTCTGCATTTTAATTTAATTTTAAATAAAGCTTCTTAAACATTTTAAAAACCTTATTTACTTTACATACAACAATAGTTTAATTATATATTATAGACTTATAGAAAGAGACCTTCTAAAAAACGTTAAAATGTATTACTGGCACACGAAACCTTAAATTAGAGTGAATAAATGAAGACTCAGCACACCACTTATGAAAGGTTGCCGACCCCTGCTTTAGGATGAAACTCTTTCACATGAACAAATTTGCTAGAGCAGTAATACACTAACAAAGTGAGCAGGAGATTATACTGCATTGCGATATACCTTGTGACATAGGGTTCTAAGCAAATTTTCTTTACTGGTATTGTATGGATCACCATAAGAATGCATGGAGCTTACATTCTGAGACATTTCAGCCACAAAGTTAGAAGACCAAAGAAGCAGTGCACTGGAGCACTTCAAGGGAAATCTGTCTGTTCCTCAAAGGGTACACTGAACATTTTGAGAAGAAGGATTAATATCCACCTTTCCTATGAACTACAGTGAGAATGGCAGATGAACCAGTAACCTTTGAACTTTGCAGAGTGAGAAGCAAGTGAACCAGGCACCTTTTGAAAGCATACTATTTTTTTTTAACATACTAAGACATTCAGCACTGGACTGAGATTCAGGAGATCTGGGTTTGATTCTCAACTCTGCCACAGATTTCCTTAGGCAAATCACTTCACCTCTCTCTGTGTTAGCTTTCTGACTGTAAACAGGAATAGTAATGCCTCCCTACCTCACAGGAGCATCCTGAGGATAAAATCATTCTTTGAGAGATACTCAGATACCATGAAGAGATAAGTATCTAGAGAGAAAGAATTGCAATCACCGGATGTAGTGGAACTCCATCGGTTCCAATGTATTAATGCTAAGAAGAAATGTTTATTGCTACGCTGTTGCAACAACTGGATTCAGAATTCCATGTGGCTCTTATATTGGATGCCTGCACAGTCAGACACTTTGCCATCTAGACGCCCCTCTTCATAATGCCTGTGTTGTGATTTAGATTGATCTGTGCTGAGATTGTTATGGATGTACACACCCTGTTTGAGTGTGATGGTTTTTTCCCCCCACCAGAGCAGAGCTCCTTCAACATGTGCCATCTGCTGTGCCAGTGGGACCTGGCATAACAGCAGTGTACAAAAGAACATCACTGACGTTTAATGAATATTCATGATTTATGAATATTCATTGAATTGGCGTCTTTATGACCAGGCCACCAGATTCACAACTGGAGTCTCTGGAAAGAGGTTATTGTATTGTAATGAAATACCGGATGATTACTAAACAGTTACGTTTACTAGGATTTAACAGCTATGTGAAGGATAAATATATACCTCCAAATCTTAACGTCTACTCTCTCTGCTGATGAGAGTTGTGTGCGCGCACATTGGAGAGAAATAAATGCTCTATATGAGTAACCAAAATAGCACCAGATTCTCTTTTTAATAGTTTCACACAGTGTGGGAGCCTTCAGCATTTCCCTGGTGCATAAACAGACGAGGTTAGAAAAGTAGTTAATATATCAGTCTTCAGAGAAGGAACCACATTCTCATATGTATTTGTACAGCACCTAGCACTATGGAGCCTGGAAGCTTCTGGTACCACTGTAATATAAATATTATATAGCAATAATAATGGTATAACACAATCTGTCATAAATTTAATCAGAGCATGTTCTTTAATTAGTTATTAGGAAATATCTCGTTAAATGTCCCTTTGAAAAGCTATCCACTATTCTACACATTTTCTGCCCTTAAAAGAATTTTAAGCCATTAATGCTTCCATAATGTCGGTTGAATTTTCAGCCTGGAAAATTAGAGATACAAGCCATGTTATTGTTAATGTGAATTGTGCCCCAATTTTCACGCCTAGCACTGAAAGTTTACCCCTTGCAAAATATTTACATAATTTGCAAGGAGATTTGCAGTATCTGTTGCATGTTAATTTCACCTCAGTAACTATCCTTTGAAAAAGTTCAATAGCCATTCTACAAAATGTAACCTTGGTGTTTATTTGAAAGGTCCTGGATCAGAAGTGTTATCAAACTGTGGTGCTACATTTGTAAATAGATATATGCTAAATCTTCAATAATGTGTCATTTCAGTTAACTAGTAAATGTACTGTACAGCACAACCCTGCACTGCCAGAGGATGGAATAGGTGACAGACTCTTTTACATGTTGAATTTGTCCAATTCTGTGATGCAGCACTACCGTATCTATTGCTTACATCTGACCTCAATATTTTTAATGTTAACGGATAGCTGATTCACTTACAAACATCATTTTATTCAATATTTTATTAACAAAATCCATCAGCTCTTCTCCCCCACTAGACACACACAACAAATGGGCTGGTTTTCAAATCCCCAGCATCCCCCAACAGTTCATCACATTACCAAGCCAACATGTATGGTTTGTGATAGGGAGGTGAAATCATGTTAGAGATTCGGAATTTCACACAGCTGCTTCTTTGTATGAGACTCTGGTGATCTATTTTTCAGGCAGTGTAAGCTTCCAAGTACTAGCATCTGTCCTCTGGGCACATATCACAGATTGTTTGGGTGGGCATGGGACTATCTATGTCTGCGTCATGTAGTTAAGAAGTATGGACAGCCTGTCTGGTCCCTTCTTTCCAGGCAGGCATCCTTTCTTTTGCTGCAGAGGAAAAGAACTTTGTGAATGCACATGCACATCAAGACATTTTCAGCTGCTCCAGAACACTGACACCAGTACAGCTCTGAAACAGCACTAAGATGGAAGAAGCATTCTGGGTATTGAGATGCAAATGAGCACACTAAGCCCTTTCGCAAAGGAAACTACGCACTGATCTTTTTAAATATGAGGTTTCACCCAAAACCCTTGGGGCCCAATTCACAGCCCTAACTCGGGTGAAACTCCCATGGATCTAAATGAGAGCTGTGTGTGTGTGTGTGTGTGTGTGTGTGTGTGTGTGTGTGTGTGTGTGTGTGTGTGTGTGTGTGTGTGTGTGTGTGAAACTGAGCCCATAGTTATATATGTAACCATTTTAAGAGGGGAAATGAAGTGCTTACTTTTCTGAGCACTCACAGCAAAACAGTCCAGATTTTCCATTTTTAGCATTGTTACATGTACTCCACCCAGCAGATTTAAGTTCTGAGTTGCAATGAACAAGTGTTTCCAACTCAATGATGGAAGGTGGAAAGGAGTACACAGGAAAGGCTAAGGCTGCGGTTTCATAACTTTTGACCAGCTCAGGTGGTGGGTGAGAGTGCTCATTCAAACACTAGGTTTATTTAGAGGTCTATATACTAAATATTGAACCCCTTAGGTTCTCGTTCCTCCCATCTTCTGTATACCAAGTTGTCATGGTGAAAGATAAACCCTACATTTGTCTGCATGCCTTGAAGCCAAGCATCTTCAAACCACCCTGTGAATGAATCATTTAAATCATCTCTTTCTTAATAGCACAGACAGAGGTAGGATTTCCTCAAACCAATTTATCCTGCATGCTTATTTGGACTCCTTTAAGTAGTCATTTGTACAGTGGTTTTAAGTTAATGCATCTGAGCATTGCACGTATTACCAAGATAGTAGGTGATTTAGAGTCTTGCTCTTCAAAAAAAGACTTAAATGGGTATTACATGATACTGCCAAGAGTCCATCCAAATGAAATGGAAATGTGCATAGTTAGCCTGATACCACACAACAAAAGTGAAATTCATGCACAAGCTTAGGGTTCAGATGTGTGCATAGCTAAGCAGGAGATGAAATATGGACATGAGAAAGGACTTGGTTTCTATAAACAGAGTATTCAAAGTTAGTAATAATTTATACTATATAGCACACACACATATGATACATACATGGATATAGTGTCTTCTAGATGCATACATGGCTCCCCATCTCTTAGAGCTTGTCCACACAACTTAGTTCACAGCAAGCTGTGGTGTAAATCTACCTCACACTAGCCTGCCATGCACTGTGTCCATGTGGATCCTGCTGCTGTGCCCTGCCAATTACTTAGTGTGTTTTGATCGACCCCACTTTGAAATGGGAATAGACTAAAGTGCACTAGGAAATGTTTTGTGCCTGGCAGCAGGGGCCACACAAACACTTAAGTGTGCAGCAGACGAGCCTTTAGTGAATCAAATCCCAGTTCCTAAATGGCTCTAAATCCTTCATGTCTGCCTCTAACCCCCCTTCTGTTTCCTTCCCAATTCTCCTGCCCTTGCTTTTCCTTATAGCATCACCTTTGCTTTGTGCCTTCTATCTTATTGCCCCCTATGCCTGGAACAATCACCACCGGGAACCTAACTCCTCTTCCTCCTCCTCTGAACTCCCTTCAAGTACTTCTCCCTTCTCATCATTCAAAATTCTCATTCCTGAATTGTTGTCCTGTGTCTAGTCCTATTGCACTTGCAAGCTCTTTAGGGCAGAGAAATGAATTTTTACCTTTGGCCCGTATCCTGTAAAGACTTAAGCATATGAGCAATCCCATTGAAGTCACAGACTTTTCACATGTGTAAAATTCAGTGCATACATTGTATGCCTTTGTGGGATCCGGCCCATGCTTATAAAGTGCCATGTAAGCCTATGTTGCTATTATAGACAATTGTTCAGGAAATAAAATATTAAATAATATAATAAAACCTGCTATTCCATGCACACATACCTCTCCAGCTTTACGTAAGATTTACAAACACCCAAACAGGATGATCACATTGAAAACCTTCTAGCATTTTTCCCAAAGCAAACATAGTTTTCATATTGTTCCTATTTAAAACAAGGAAAATATATATTCACTGCACTGTAACAAAAACCATCTTTTCCTCTTCCCCTGTACCTCACACTACCCTTTTTAACTTTTACTTGGAGTGTTTGAGGATCAAGAGATCTTCCCCACTCATCATGAAATAAATCTGACATCACACTCAAAGCTTTTCCGCACTTATCCTGATTATCCAGATAGTAAGATGTTCTGCAGTGGGATCTGACAAGGATTAGCTGTTGTTTTCTAGTTTCTCCTGTGTGCTACGTGCTGAACTGTAGCATGCATTGCCTTTTATCGCTAAGTGCAGTCAAGGATGATTCCATCCGTCCCTCCCCCCGCATCTTGGGTTCAGACTTGTGCAATATGAAATTCTGTGTTGCCTTTCATTGCAGAGAACTTGGCACCCTATTCATAAAAAACTAAACCTTTTATTACCATGACAATACTGAGCACTTTAAAGTCTAAAGTTGGATAGAGTACATGCTTTAGCAACTAACTCTTTCTAGAGAGTGATAGAGAGCTACTTCTTTATAAATATATCCACCTAGTGCTGAAATTGCTGCTGTCACTTAACCATGTGCAACCAGATCCACAACTGGTGTAAACTGAGCTACAGTGCAACCCGCTGAGGATTTGGCCTAGGGACATGTCACTCACACTGCCTTCAACATCTCCCGCCTCAATGCAATATGCTAAGTTAGAGAAACAAATAGCTGGAAGTCAAATAAGAGTCAGAGGGATACACTTAAGCAAGTAAATTCACCCTTAGCCCCGGTGCATGGTCAGACCTTTAATCTTATTTAAACTTACCTTTTGTGGGTTTACGTCTTATGATAGAAGACAAAAGGAAAAAAAGAGAATGACATGCTCTGGGAGCTCTATCCACAAGTAACGCTTTCTACCATCTCCAGCTGGCCAATCCCAGAACGGACAAGGAACTCCCATAGGATCTAAGAACTGCTTCAAATAGTGCCACTGTCCATTCCTAGTGCAAGGCAGACATCTTTGACTTTGCCACCAACACCACATACACAGGACAGCAGACGTAAAACACATACATTAAATCTAATTTTTAATAACTCGCTTAGTTTTTGCCTAAGAGAGTAAAGGAAGAAAGAAAGAATTGCATGACACATGAGTCACTCTACTTTTACTGCACTTCTGGAAGGGCTCACATACTACAGTGATGAGGCTGGTATAAGAACATGAAGACAAGAGAAGAGACATAACAGAAAATGTGCTGGAAGTTCCTTCACTCCCAGTCTCATCTTAATGGGTCCTTTTATCCAAGACTTGTGTGATATTTTCAAAACATATTCAAAACAAACACTATTATGGAAATGCCTAGGGGGTTGGAACAGGTTTGTGTGTTCAGGATGCTTCATTTTCTCCTTCCACCTCACCACCTCTTTAGTATCCCTCTGCCCTTTTCTACTAAGTTCAGCCTTGCATGATTGCCCTTCTCCCTTTCTTGTCCTCCTCTCCCCTCATCTCATCAGGGTCTTTAATACTGTTTAGACAATCCACGTCACTTTTAAATACAATTTTTAACAGTGAGGTTATAATCCATTAGAACCAACTAACAGTTGATATGGTGCCATTCTTCATCCCGTGGAATCTTTAAAACAAGACGATGTTTCTCTAAACTATACGCTCAAGCTCAACCACAAGTTATTGGGCTCGATGCAGGAATCACTGGGTGCAATTCCTTGGCCTGTGTTATACAGGACATCAGGCTAAATAATCATAATGTCTCTTTCCGGCCTTAAAACCTACGAACTCTCAAAACTAGGGCCCCTCTCTGCCACCTGATACAACCACCACCATTACAGAAAATGAGAGATGCATGTGCATATCCAAGAGCGAGGGATGGAGAGCTGTGAAACTTTCTACCAAATCCACACACTTACAATTTAGAAAAAATTACAGTCAACATTTTTTTGAAAAAACAAACAAACGAACAAAAAACCCTAGTGATTTTGGATGCCTCTATTTTTGAATGCCCAACTTCAGACACTTGAAAGGGGCCTGATTTTCAGAGATGAAGGTGTTTGAAATTGGGCAACCAAAATCACAAGCCAATTTTGAAAATCTTGGGCTACACATTTCTAATTTGGAACCTCGCATATGTAAATACTGATAGCTACTGAAACTGGATTTATCGAATATTCAATACTGAGGCATGTGCAATTCATTAAACCACTCAGTACCAATGTAAGAAGTGATACCTTCTGGTATATTCAGAAATGTGAAAGCATTAGATTTATACATACTCAGTATAAATGATGATTTAGAAAATTAGGTCTTACTGGATTTTTGTTTGTTTGGGGGATTTTTGTTTGGACAAAATGCAAAGGATTCTGGAATACAAAGTCAAAGAACGAAAAAGAGGGTGATTTTGAGGTCATGTGTAGAAAATAAAGTTTGGGAACCCACACCTAAGTAGGTCTTTTCCCTCTTCTAATTACTTCAGGAGGGTATAATTAGCTCTGCAGATATATCCAGGGGAAGAATCTAAATAATCCAGGAATCTGTGAGGTCAAAGTATGTTGAATATAAATGCAGGTAAAAATAAGAGATGCAATGTTTCTGAGAAGTTTATTTTACTCTCTCCACTCAGTTGTCTCCAGGGGCAATGAGTCTGGTTAGTGCCAGGTCAATGCTTGGTCAAGCTGTAACGCTTCATGGTTCTTGACACAGCTCTGAAATAGAAGCTTTTACTCCAGAGGCTGCAAACAGCATGGAAGAGATAAGTGGGGTTTCTTTTATTTATATCTCAGTACAGTAAGTAGTCGCTATTCTATGTTGCCCTGTCTTCTGAGTAGTCCAAGGAGAGTTTTGGACTTCAAAGAGTTGTTTAATTTTGGTTGGAAGAGAAGTGTGTACGTGCAGATATTCCTTCAGAGTCTATTTATCACAATATTTATGTATTTATTTTAGTCTCTTCACATTTTTGTCCATCACAAACTCTAGTTCTTTGATGTACATGCTGCAACAAGTTTAATCCTAGTACAAGTATATATCCTCTAAGCCCTAATGACGCCCCCTGAAAAAAACGTTCTCAGCCATCAACATGGCTTCCATCTCAGGTTTCATCATAAATCCCCCAATACTCCTTCAACGCGCACATCAACGACCAGGTTCTGAAAATCATTTCTGACAGATGAAGATGGTTCAAAATGAGTCCCCCAAGAGTTCATTCACACCCTACAGTTGGATTCCCCGGCAAAGTTTCAGAAGAAACAGATCAGCCATTTATGAGTGTTGTAAGAGGGACAAAAACAACTTTTTAAGGTTTAACACCAACATGGCTAATTCTGGTATCTCACACTTTAGCTTGTGGTTAGTTACAGTGGCTGTGTGAAGTCTGACACCCAGCAGCAAAGCCTGAGCCAACATCCATGGACATCTATAGGAATCTTTCTATTGATGTCAGTGGCTGCTAGTTCAGAACCTAAACTGGCTCCTATGGAACAAAAGCAACAGTAAAGTTGTGAACATAAGAACCACCATACTGGGTCAGACCAAGAGTCCATCTATCCCAGTATCCTGTCTTCTGACAGTGGCCAATGCCAAGTGCCCCAGAGGGAATGAACAGAACAGGTAATCATCAAGTGATCCATCCCCTGTCGTCCATTCCCAGCTTCTGGCAAGAGGCTAGGGACACCATCCCTGCCTACCCTAGCTAATAGCCATTGATGGACCTATCCTCCATAAACTTATCTAGTTCTTTTTTGAACCCTGTTATAGTCTTGGCCTTCACAACATCCTCTGGCAAAGAGTTCCACAGATTGTGTGAAGAAATATTTACTTTTGTTTTAAACCTGCTGCCTATTAATTTCATTTGGTGGCCCCTAGTTCTTGTGTTATGAGAAGGAGTAAATAACACTTCCTTATTTACTTTCGCCACACCCATCATGATTCTATAGATCTCTATCATATCCTCCCTCTTTTCCAAGCTGAAAAGACCCAATCTTATTAATCTCTCTTCATATGGAAGCTGTTGCATACCCCTAATCATTATTGTTGCCTTTTTCTGAACCTTTTCCTGTTCATCCCCCTACCCCACAGCCCTTTCACCTCATGGAGGTGTTGATTTCAAAACACCCATATAATAATGCGGTGCAACAATCTTGATTAATTACAAAGTTATGATGTGCCATGTGTAGTCCATTAGTGCTTAGAGGCCCCAACAGAGGCCGGGGCTTCATTATACTAGGCGGTGTGAATACAGAGGGAGTGAGACATAGCCCACGCACCAAAGAGCTTAGTAAATGCTAACTTGAAAAATTTAAACTCTCACCCACAGCCCTTCCCCACCTTGGGGGAAAAAAGAAATGCAAAATTTAAAGGTCAGGAAACAACATTGCTCAGTCCACCTGCTAGCATCTGCTCTGTAAAGTTAGGGCTGAAATTTTCCATGCTTGACCTCTGTCTGAAAGTGGGGTTTTCTGCTGCTATTTTTGTGAGGTTTTTTTTAAAGTTTGAGTAAAGTCTCTTCATTTGGTTTTGAGATCAGAAAAAGTTAAAATACACTTTTATGTTATTCAAATTTAGTAATGAACCAAATTAAGCTACACCAGTGAAAGCCCCACTTTGCGTTGATACAGCCCATTACACAAGGGGCTTGTAAGGGGGAAACTAAACTAACTTGATGGAGTTACACCAATGTAAATGTTCTTAATGTAGATAAGGCCTTTGGATGTAAACTCATCAGGGCAATATTCACATCTGTGTGTTTGTACAGCACCCAGCATAATAGCCTCCTGATCCCAACTGGGGCCTCTGCACACTACCACAATACATTGTTGGAGCTGGTAAAGTCTGCTAACCAAATAGATCTGGGGTTTGATTTTCCCCCTCCCCACTTCTTTTCTCCTTCCTTTAAAAGCATGGAAAACAAACCAAAAAAAAAATGTGTTAATTCAACATGATCTGCACAGTTGAAAAAAAAATCACAAAAAGGTAAGAAACGCAGATATTAAAGTATAATGGTTTTACATGGATTTTTATTATTCCTGTTCTTGACAAATGTGTGTCTTAACACAACTGTTTGTCATTTCATATGTACAATAAAACATACAAGATGTGCAATATGTCCATGTCAGCTGTTGGATCCTTACTTTTTGATTTTCCTCCTCTTTTGCTGATTTTGTGTGTGCATCTGAAATGTCATAGTAACACACCTTTTTTTTATTTAATAACTAAATAATTCCCTCAGCAAGGGATGGACACATTAACAAGAAAGGGAACAATGGTGAGTGACATTTTATATAGGCATCATGGTCACTATTTTCATGAAAGAGAATTCTTCTCCCTTAAATCTCGCAGAAAAAGGCTACCACTTTGAGACCCTAATCCTTGTTTAAACAGATGACATCTAAAGCTTTTCTCTTATAGGTGGGGCTTACTTATGACTCCTTCCCCAACTATGCAAACAAGAGTCCATAGCTAGTTTAATGAATGTGTGTATAGGTCTGAAGAGAGACATAGAATTTCCATGCTCTTTATTAATACATAAAAAGAAATGATTTCTCCCTCCCTTTCTTTTCTTCCTTTTTGCATTTTTGGAAAGAAATAGGAAGCGATAAAAGCTTGAACAAAACTAGAGATGCTAAACTTTCAAAACCGGCCTGAAAAAAAAAAAAACATCTACCACTGAGATACTGACCTTGTTATAAAAGAATCATAAGAGAGATGGTAAACCCATACATCCCTCTCTTTCCAGTGCCAAGTATTCATTACAATGTTTTCTGGTGCTTTTTCTCAGCAAGTTTTAAATCCCTCAAAGGTTTGGGTTTCCACCACTTCAACCAACCCTGAATGCTATTTCAGCAGAATCAGTCCAACGTTGATTCTGGAGCCAACCCTCCACAAGTTGTTATCTTGTCAGACTTCATAAGATCCCACCAACAGCCTGAGACCTAGTATATACTTGGATGAGTGACCTCCAGGAATGATCTAAATCAGAAACTCCGAAATGTTTTCATAGCGTGGACCACATCTCAATACAGAAGTTGTGCCCTACCATTAGCATTGCATCAACCACTTCGTCTTGCATTGGCAACTGAATAATAATACTGTAGCAACTACAGCAGTTGCTTACAAGGAAAACAAATATAGGAAATGTTTTAATATATTCTTAGCTTTCTTTTAATGCAATTGCTGGTGGAAAGGAACAGGGACCATGTATCCCTAGTCCACCACCAAGTGTTCTATGGACCACAGATCTAATCCACCTTCAAGACAATATGTTAGTGAATCAGTAGGTGGCACTCTTCCTTTTGTGCTTATCCTGAGTTAATTATCTGATGTTGAAATATGGGCAGTGCAATCCCAGAGAGGCCGTTATGTGTAAGAGATACAAGACTTGGAATCTGACTAGAGAAGGTAATTAAAAATCCCATCCTACTCTTAGTGAGAGCAGGGTTATTTATCCTGTTAGCCTGGCAGGTTACATCACCCATATCCCCCATTAGTTTCAGTCAGAAAAAGTATTCTCCATTGTCTGTCCTGAGCTCTGTTGTATACTGTCAAACATTTGTTGTGTTTCATCCCAGAGTTGTCTACATTGGAGTGAGTGATCCCTCAGTGTTTGTATATTCAGTTTAAGTTTTTAAAATTTCTTTAGTACAAAAAATGCGGCATACATAAGATTTTTTTTATTTGATAGATTTTTTTTTTTTTTTTTTTTTTTTTAAAGACAACTTTGCCCCAGAATAATTTCTTCACTGGCATTTCTGGAAGAGCAAATACTCATGTTAGCCATACCTGTGTGGAATAACTCAGAGAAAATTTCTTTTCTGAGCACAGAAATGCTGCCTCTTTCCAAGTTCCATTTACTGAGTTGTTGAGTGATTATTAATTATGTAACAGTGACATTTTGTAAAGTGTCATCAGTAGACGCTAGTGAATTGGAAATAAGAGAATGTCTTCCACAAAAATGAACTTGTCAAGCCTGCTCACTAACTGGTTTGTGGGACATAGGAGATGGGGATATAATCATGCAGTAATCATAATACTCTATTTTCCTCAGAGATGAATTAGAAAAAAATATTATGTAAAAGACAAACCAATTATAAGGGGCCAGGACATTGGCAGTCTGGCCTAGCGGTCACAGCTCAGCTGGGGTCTGCAAATCAGGGATGGTAGTCACTGAGCAGAAGTCAGAGGAATTGCAAGAGCCAGGTTTGGTAAGCAAGAATCAGGATCCAAGACTAGAGTTCAGAGGTAGTACCAGGCTGAAAGCAGGAGGATGGAATCAGGGTCAGAGTGAGGCTTGAGTAGAAGACCGGAAATCAGAGATAGAACCAGGCTGGAGTCAGGAGGCAAAAGTCAGGGTTAGGGTCAGGCTGGGATCAGAGACTAGAAATCAGGAGACAAGCTAAGGTTGGGATTTGCAGCAGGCCAAAGTCTGTGTGACAACTTCCTGGGGTAACCCCTAGGGTTAAATACGGTACTTGGCCAATCAGAGGGTCACAGGGTACTGTCAATTCTGGCTTATTTGGGTGGTACTTCCTGCGGCACTTACTCTCTGTAGTGCTCCCTGGCTGGGGTTCTGCATGGCCTCCCAGGGGCACTATGGGAACATCAGCCATCCCAGGCTCTGCAGGTCCCAGTCCATGGACCCTTATGCCAGTATTAAGAAATTCTAGAATACTCAACACTCAAATTAATGGTAACTAGGACCCCATCAACCCCTTCAGAGAACCAATAATTACATCATCTCTCTGAAATATTCAGTGAGTACTCCAATTGTACAGCAGAAACGGTAGCTCTCCAGTGAAGATGGCATTGAGTCTGAACACCACTGAACTTTGGGGAACTTCAGATCTGGATCTAATCCACAATTTACAGCTGATGCCTGTCTTTATAGTGGGCAAGGCTAAATCCCCAGATCAGTATACCCCTGAACTTTAGATCCATAACTGAACTTTGAACCCATCTTTGCTCGCAATCCTCCATGACCCATATATATATAAAATGTTAAAAAGTGAATGTCTTCATTACCAGGCTAGCTGCATCTCTGACCCCTTTCTCTGGTTTCTTCGAGTACACCCTCCCAGGCATCAGGTCTCATGCCTTTACCTGTGCTAGGGTGGAATCACACAACTTTCCCATTCAGACCAGATGATGGGCTACAAATCCTGTGGGATCAACCATGTTTCCTAACAAGTCCAACTGGGTTTGTTGCTTGCCTTCAAGAGATTGTGATCAGGAGTAAATACAGTGACCAGACAGCCACTCAAGCTCAAGTATATTTTAATACTAACAGTAGACATAAGAGGAAAAAAATAAAACAGTCTTGCGCAAGTCTATCTTACCTTGAGGCTTGCCAATCCTAGGCAGGCCTCCCTTTATGCTCTCCCAAACAACTGACCCTTGACAACTAGACAGAGAGTCACTTTTATACAGTCAAAGGTCCTTTGTCTCAGTTTCCCAAGGGTTTTGGCTCTGCTGCCCAAAATCAGTCCAGGGCACTTAGCAGGGTGTTGGAGGTAGACTTCAAAGTGAATGGCTTTTCCATTTTCCCTGGAGTGTTAGTAGATAGACGACTATATGAAGCCATTGTACTCTTTCCTGCCTACATGCAGACAGCCTCGTATTGAATTAACCCCATGTAGTCATACAGTAAACCCCTGTACAACAATCAGACAAACACGTAGTACATATACCATTCATAAGTTACAGAACAACCCATACTCTCGTTTTGTTGTGAAAATTTTCTAAAGATCACCTTTTGTTCCATGTCAGAACAAAAACAGATTTTGAAACCTGGAAATGTTTCATGAAAGGGAATTGTTGTTTTTTGGCCAACTCTAATACAAAATGCCGTAAATGCTAACCAAACTCACACTAGAAATAAGATGCACATTTTTAACAGTGAAGGTAATATCCAATAGACCCACTTACCAAGGATTGTGATGGATTCTCTATCATTGGAAGTTTTAAATCAAGATTGGATGTTTTTCTAAAAGATATGCTCTAGTTCAATCACAGCTACTGGACTTGAAGCAGAAATTCAGGGATGTCCTATGGCTTGTGTTAAGCAGGAGGTTACATGCACAAATGGACAGAATTCATTGTTTTACCTTCTTATCTAAAGCAAACATAGGCTTAACTGCTTTTTAAATCATGTGAATCTAGGGCAAACTACATAATCTATTCAAGTCATGCACCTACCAGAGCAGAGCAGTCTACAATATTATGAATAAAATTATATAATAAATTGAAATACATTATGAGAGAATGACAATAGTGTAAAACACATTATTCTTTAGAATAAGTTTTCACTTTCCAAGACTGCCTATGTTCAAATATTTAGATGTCGCTGTAAGACTTTTCCATTATGTAGGGCCAAAACTCGAAATCTCGACTGTGTCAAAACTCCCATTACCTGTGTAATGTGTGTAGGATTTGGCCTATGTGAAGAGTCATGCCATAGACCAAAATTAGCCTTCCAAATCTAAAGAAGATCATAAATTCAAATTGCCATCAGATAAGCTGCTGTTTCTCTCAAGCACTCTTCCACTGTACAGGGGACTAACCGCTCATACAGAGCTTATTGCAGGATCCAGGCCAGTGTGAAGTTCAAAAACTTTCCCATGGCGACATGTCAAATTTACCTCAGAGTCAGAAACAGAACTCAGATCTCCTGATCCACATCCTGGGCTTTCACCACAGGAGACCACTCTTCCTCTCTTCATAAATACATCAATCTGGCATACATATATTGTTGTTGTTGCATAGCAAATTTACATAATGAAAATAGAATCACCGCTGTATAACAGTTAAGAATTTCATTTTTGTATGTTTGTTCCTTTTAATAAATTTTACTTTGCCCCAAGCTCTTCATTTTCTGTTAAATATGTTTGCAGACATGGCAGAATTGCACAAGAGGAATAAAGAATGAGTTCCTTAAGCTGATTACATTTACGGGAAAGTATGTGTGCCAGGCAATTAAAGAACTTCAGTGTTCAGCTTATACAACGTTAGCTCACCTCTATCATCTTTGCTAAAGATATCTACAACTTACAACCATCGCTGTGCGTCACAACAGTGGGATCAAAGATTACTCATCTAGCTTAAAGTGTTGGGTTTTTTTATTTGAAGGGGAAAAAACACACCACCTTTGAACTTTTACACTCCTGTGTGTTTTAGCTGTGAGTCCTAAATGGAGTCTCCCATAAATAATTCAAGATCCTCAGTTTCTTATTTTAGCATGAGAAGTCTAATAGTACATGACTTAAAAGAATCCTAGCCAAAATTCTATTAAATCCTCTAAGTCAAAAGGAAAATGTAAGAGATTTAATAGAGGATTGTAAAACAATGTTTAATTAAGATGATGTTATTTAGTGCGGTTAAATGATCTTGTTTAGCTCTCTCTATATTGTTTTATAATACTGGTTAAAAATTGCTAAACTAAAATTAAATTATAATTAGACAGGTGAAGCTATGAAAAAGACCACAGACAATTTTGTAATGTTTCTTCCTTGGGATAATTCCCAACATCAGCAAACAGTGAAAGGATAAAAAAGGTGGGTGGTTCTATTTGCATTACGTAGTGAGTATTTCTTCAGAAACTATCTCAGAAAACAAACATAGAACAGTTTTTTCCTTCGAATTACATCATCGTCACGATTGGACCAGTTTAGCCAGTTTATTCCAAGGAGGAAATTATTCAGATTTCATCATTACAGTTGATTCAGCGTTCGTTTTTGTTTGAAAGAAAATATGCCTCATGCAATTTCTAACCACATCTCTTGAAAGGACTTGATCCTGTTGTTGTTGAAATCTATAGGGCATTTTGCCTTGATTTTACTGGAGGCAGGATAAGGCCCTATAACAATTGTTTTTGATAATTTTTTAGTTATTTTAGGGCCTAGGTCTGCAAACCTGAGTCCTGTGGAGTAGTCCTCTTCAGAAGCCATGATGTGAGGGCTGATGGTGTATGTGGAAGAAAGTAAATAGGGTACACATTCACCATCCACCACCAAAATAAACTGATAAAAAAATCCTCTGAATAGGCAATGCTCTGTCCCGTGGTAGTTGGGGGAAGAGAAAATCTTTAATTGCTCTGCAGAAACCTATCTGGTAGGTTCAGCAGCTGGATTGGTCTCCAGAGAGAACCACGTGTAACCTTGATTGTGATCACCACGTGTTATCTGCAAATGCTGCCACCTCCCTACTCATCCAACTTCTCCAGATCATTAATAAATATATTAAACAACACAGGCCCTAGTACAGAATCTTGAGGCCCCTACTGTTAACCTTTTGCAATGATGAAAATTGATCATATTCTTTGCTTTTGGTCTCTTGGCCAGTTTTGGATCCATGACAATACTATATCTCTCACTTATTACTATTCAGCTTCTTTAGTAGCCCCTTGTGTCTTGTGTTGTCAAAGGCCTTTTGGAAATCTAAATACATTATGTCAACGGCTTCTTCTTCATCCACTACTTTATTGACACATTCAAAAAATTCCAAGAGATAAACAAGACACTATTTTCCTTTGCAGAAACCAACCTGGTTAAACTCTACCATATTATGATATTTCAGGTGTTTTGTTATTCTGCTTTTCATTATCATTCCAACCAATTTGTCATGTGCAGATGTAAGGCTTACTCGTCTATAATTCTCAGGATCACCCAATGGCCTTTATTAAAATTAGGTTCACCATTTGCTACTCTCCAATCACCTGGAACGGGGGCTGTTTTTAATGAGAGATTGCATATTTTTGTGTGCTGCTCAAAAACTTCTTATTTAAACTGCCTCAGAAATCTTGGATGCATATTATCTGGGGCTGGTGACTTATTGCTTTTTACATTATCAATTTGCTCTAGCACTTCTTCTTCTGATACCTTCAATTTCCCGGAGCACCTCATTTTTGTTGCCAAAAAAGAGCAGGCCTGGGGTAGATATTTCCCCAACATCCACTGTGGCAAAGACAGATGCAAAAAAAAAAAAAAAAAAAAAAAAAAAAAAAATCATTCAGTTTCTCATCCATGTCTTTATGTTTTTAATTATTCCCTTTAACCCCTTATGACCCAGCAATTCCTTTGTCAACTACCTGCTTATGCTATACTTAAAGAATCTCTCATGCTGTATTTTTACACATTTAGATATTTGCTCTTCTAAACCCAGTGTGATTAATTTTCCTCTTACTTATTGCCTGCTGTACTTTATAATCCTGCTTATTGGCTTCCTGATTTTGTACGACTTCTTTGTCATGAATAGCCTCTCGATTCTTGCCATTTCTCTACATTGGATTGCTCCTCGCCTTTGTGATTCCCTTTTCGTTCAGCAGTACACATCTTCTGAGACTTTAAAAAAAAAAAAAGTCGTTCCATGCCACCGCTAAGGATTTTACCTTTAACTTTAGGGGACCTTCTTAATTAACTTCATTTTACTGACACTCTCTCTTTTTAAAGTTTTTGGTTCCCTGCCTGCCCCTTCAATGTTTAACCAAATTATATTGTGATCACTCAGACTTAGTGGCTCAGCTATCATCTCTTCCTGAATTAGCTTCTGTGTGTTACTTACGACTAAGTCAAGAATAGCCTATCTTTCTGTGTGCACTAGAATTAGCTGTTCGGAGAAATTGGTTCTCTACTTCTGGTCCTGTTGTGCCACTTAACCTGTTGTGAGTAGTTGCAGTCCCCCCAATACAGTCATTCTGTTAGCTTTTGCTGCCTCTCATCTCTCAACATTGTGCACTCAATTTCCTTTTCTTGATTCAGAAGCCAGTAGTATAGTGCTACTAATATATTTACATTCTTATAGCTTGGGATCTATAGCCATATAGATATAACCATGTGATCCCTCTTCACTCAGACTTTTTATCACACTACCCAGATACAGGACGATTCCTCTACCTCTTTTTCCTAGCCTGCCTTTCAAGATCCCCACTTTTTTCTTTTTTGTCATCATTCCACCAAATTTATGTAACGCCTATTATATCAAATATCCTCATCCATTGCAAGGCAATCTAGCTCACCTATTTTTGCCTTTAAACGTCTTGCATGTGTATATAGACAACTATAGTTTTTATTCTTGACTAGGTGTGTGTTTTCCTTTAACTTCTTGATCTCACATTTGCACAGAATTTACCTCTATTGATATTATGAATAGGGCTGTCAAACATTTTTTAAAAATCGTGAGATTAATCGTGCTGTTAAACAACAATAATAGACTACCATTTATTTAAATATTTTTGGATGTTTTCTACATTTTCAAATATATTGATTTCGATTACAACACAGAATACAAAGTGTACAATGCTCACTTTATATTATTATTTTAATTACAAATATTTGCACTGTAAAAAACAAAAGAAATAGTATTTCAATTCACCTCATACAAGTACTGTAGTGCAATCTCTTTATCGTGAAAGTTGAACTTACAAATGTAGAATTATTTACACAAAACTGCATTCAAATATAAAGCAATGTAAAACTTTAGAGCCTACAAGTCCACTCAGTGCTACTTCTTGTTCAGCCAATCGCTCAGACAAACAAGTTTGTTTACATATGTAGGAGATAATGCTGCCTGCTGCTTGTTTACAATGTCACCTGAAAGTAAGAACAGGCGTTTGCATGGCACTGTTGTAGCCAGTGTCTCAAGGTATTTGCGTGCCAGATGCACTAAAGAGTCATATGTCTCATCATGCTTCAATCACCATTCCAGAGGACATGCATCCATGCTGTTAATGGGTTTTGCTCAATAACGATCCAAAGCAGTGCGGAATGACGCATGTTCATTTTCATCATCTGAGTCAGATGCCACCAGCAGAAGGTTGATTTTTTTTTTTGGTAGTTCAGGTTCTGTAGTTTCCGCATCGGAGTGTTGCTCTTTTAAGACTTCTGAAAGCACGTTCCACACCTCGTCCCTCTCAGATTTTGGAAGGCACTTCAGGTTCTTAAACCTTGGGTCAAGTGCTGTAGCTATCTTTAGAAATCTCACATTGGTACCTTCTTTGCGTTTTGTCAGATCTGCAGTGAAAGTGTTCTTAAAATGAACATGTGCTGGGTTATCACCCAAGACTGCTATAACATGAAATATATGGCAGAATACAGGTAAAACAGAGCAGGAGACATACAATTCTCCCCCAAGGAGTTCAGTCACAAATTTAATTAATGCATTATTTCTTTAACGAGCATCATTGGCATGGAAGCATGTCCTCTCGAATGGTGGCAAGAGCATGAAGGGGCATACGAATATTTAGCATATCTGGCCCGTAAATACCTTGCAATGCCAGCTACAAAAGTGCCATGTGAATGCTTGTTCTCATTTGCAGGTGACATTGTAAACAAGAAGCAGGCAGCATTATCTCCCGTAAATGTAAACAAACTTGTTTGTGTTAGCAATTGGCTGAACAAGAAGTAGGACTGAGTGGACTTGTAGACTCTAAAGTTTTGCATTGTTTTGTTCTTTTGTGCAGTTATGTAACAAAAAAAATCTACATTTGTAAGCTACACTTTCACGATAAAGAGACTGCACTACAGTACTTGCATGAGGTGAATTGAAAAATACTATTTTTGTTCATAATTTTTACAGTGCAAATATTTGTAATTAAAAATAATAATATAAAGTGAGCACTGTACACTTTGTATTCTGTGTTTAATTGAAATCAATATATTTGAAAATGTAGAAAAATGACCAAAATACTTAATATATTTCAAGTGGTATTCTATTGTTTAACATGTGATTTAAACCACAATTAATCACGATTATTTTTAATCAACTTAAATTAATTAAATTAAATAAATTAATTTGAGCTAATTGAGTGAGTTAACTGCGATTAATCGACAGCCCTAACTGTTATATTAACAACATCTTTAACAGAAGTCTCACTTGTATGCTCTTTAGCTTCCACTGGCTTCCCTGAGCTAATAGTGTAAACATCCCCCCCCCCAACCCAATCTTCTTTTTTTTTACATGCCAGCAGCCTGGTTCTGTTTTGATTAATGTGGAGCCCTTCCCCTCTGTATAAGCTCCTCCCTTTCCTCAAAATATTCCCCAGTTCCTAATAAACTTGGACCCTCTTTAATACATGAACTTCTCAACCACACACAAAGGCCCTGAAGTTCCCTTGATCTAGCTGGATCTATGCATGAAAATAGACACATTTTGCTTCCAGGACCTCTCTCCTACATCAGTGGTACCAATACATACCATGACCACAAATTCCTCCCCAGCATTTTCAGGTATGTCAACTTCACAACAGATGAGCACGTCAACAAGCTGTTCTAACGGTCACCAAACACCCAACTATATGTTTCTGATTATGAAGTCTCCTATCAAAATAGCCTGTCTTTGCCACCCCACTGTAGTTCCATCTCTTGGAGCATCCTTCTCACATGAGGAATTATCAGCCTCCACTATCCCAGTCTGAAGGAGGGTCCCATCTAAAGAGGCATGTCCCTTCATTCTGTCTAAGTGTCCTTCCATCATTAGACTTGTTGCCTCAACTGGAGGATTGGGGAAGTCAGTTCTGAGGTGGGCCTACTTAATGATGTCCCTATATGTCATGTCTAAACACAGTTCTCTCTCTTCTCTCTCTCTCTCTCTGCTCCTCCAGTTCAATAACTCTGGTACCTGGGTTCTGAGGGCCAAGAGCTGCTAGTACATGTAGGATACTTGGCCACAAACCAAGTAGTCACATGTTCTGCACTCTGGGCAACAATCTGGGTAGCACTCCCTCTGGTCAGCCTGCTGCTGGTCTTCTTCCTGCATAGTTAGACTGGCTTTAAATTCTGAGTAGAGTTTAATCAAATTTATCTGGGGGCTGTTAATTATTCAGAGAAAAGGCTTTATTATTATAGTTTGAATTCTTCAGTCTGCCAACCTATGCAGTTAAATTTGGAGCCAACTTCCCCCCTCCGTGCCTAACATCTACTCAGTCCAAGCTCCCCTGTGCTCACTCCATCTGTTGCCTTCTCACTCACTCTGGGGCCTCTTCTTGCTAAGAAAGGCCTCTCACTGCCTAGCTCTGTTGCTACCCAGAACAAAGGCCAAAAGCATTAGCTCCTCCCACCTGCTTCAGGTGCTGATGCTTAGTTTCCTGAAATCTGGCTTCCAAGAGCCTAGCAAAAAGCCAAGTCTAACTAAGGTCCCAGAGTCCTTTGAGTTAAATGCTCACTTCCACAAGGGGAGAAGCTGAATGTTGGGAACAAGAAGCATGGGGACATTAGTTCAGGGGGAGTACATAAGGGAATAAATGACTGAGGAAAGGTGAAGAAAGGGTATTTCTTTAAAGAAAAAAAAACGCACCCACCAAACCTGTGCCTATCACCATACTAATTGTCATGCCAGTATTTTGTATCCCTTTCCATTCCATTTGTCGTCTTAGATTGCATGTATTCTGGCACAAGGAACACACCTTCCTCTGTGCTTGGAAAGTACCTACCACGTGTTGGATGCTATTGCAGTCTAAAGAGTAAATAAATAACAAAGATGATAATAATTGGTTAAATCAGCCATGATTTGGTCCACTGTATCCAAACCACAATTTGGCAAGAGCAATTTCAGACAAGAACTACCCTCTAGCATTAGACCAGCTGTTTCTTCAAAGCATATCATGGAAATCTTGCAGGGGGAGCAGGTCAATTATTTCCCAACAGATGAGCAAGAAAAATCTTGACTGTGAAGTCAATGGGATTACTCAGGGGCTTAAAGTAAATCATGTGCTTAAGTTCTTTGGCTGGATCAGAATCTACATGCAGAGATACTCATTTAAAAAAACAACATATTTTCTTCAAAAGGTCAAGCTCAGAGCAAGTTGAACATCCAATATGTCATCTATCAGGAAACTCAATCCTATATTCCTCAAGTAATTAAAACAATTTCCTAAGTGTCGTCACAAAAGTTGAGATCACCTTGAAATAGCTGGAGCCTTCTGGTAGGTTCTTCTTGGGCCCTTGATGCTAAAACACTTTTCCTTTCAGTTTGTTGACTTTTGGCTGAAAGCTGGGTGTGCAGTATGTATATAGCTTATACAGGAGTTTCATTTCTTTTTGTTGTTGTTGTTGTTGTTGGGGTTGGCCAATCCATGGCATATTTAAACATTTGTTGGTATTTGCCCTAGCATTGGGCAGTGGGAGCATTATATATCTAAACATATACAGGTTTTAGGACTTTTAAATGTAGACTGCACAAAACACTATAGCATTTAAATGATCAATGAACAAGCCAAAAACTGAACAGTCGTTAATTTGCTGGGTGACCAATAGATCTTTCCCATCTCTCACTTACATCTATCTGCTCCTTATAAGTACTTGCTCAATGAATCATTGGCAAAATTGAGATTCCTACAGTGCGTGAAATATCAGGGCCCAGCCTCATCAGAAAACCAAACATTGCAACTTCATTAGAAAATTAATTACAATCAAGAGCCATTTGAAAATTTGACACTTCCTGATTTAGTTTGTTGTATCATCACCTTTCAATCTGTATCATATTTAGCTACCTATAAAGAGACCATAACACTCAAACTAGAGTGTGATCATTTCTGTTTCACTTTTTACTAATTCAAAGTGCAGGACATACTCTATTAGACTGATACAGTCATTGACTGATCAGATGCCCTGCACAGTAAATAGGAAGATTAACCATTTTTATATTTCTAGGTCATTATTTTTCCATCACCAATAAACATGAAATAAGAGTGAGAAATTATTGCTCAGAAGCCTACAGAAATGATCTTATAGTTACCACTCTATTATATCAGTAAAAGGTTGCAGTAAAGGAACTTGAATAGAATTTCATTTTTCTTCAGTATCTACAATGATACCCTACTAGAAGCATTACATAACCCGTCAGGGAGTTATGTGCCTTTAGATCACACTTAATGTCTCATCAAAGTTTATTCTCACAGGAAAGAAAATCATAATTTATTAAATATGAATACATGATGTTAAGATTGATTTTAGTGTAGTTATGAAATATTAATTGTTCTGTGGCTAAGATGATGCATAGGTCATATAAAGATCACATATGACAGATAGTGTATTTTTATTACACTTATGTCAGATACATCCCTAATAACCTACTTTATATGTTCTTGTCTCCTTGTTTTAGAAGACATTTAAATCACAATGTTCAGGGGAGCTGTTATATTCCAAATAATTTAGAAGCCAAGGGAAAAATACTTTAGAAGTTTCTCTTTGGAGAGCTTGGTTCGGTATCTGAATTCAGGTGGCAGGACTAATTAACAGGCTCCATTTCCATTTAGTCTGAGATACCATCATGAAGCCATTGGGGCCTCCTTCTCAATCTACTACGTATATTCAGCCCTAGTAGACTCTGGCACTGTTTCAACACTGAAAGGATTTGGTGGTCTAAGCCTACTTCTGTGACTATATTTAACCACATCAAAAAGCCACTTCGTCGTTCAGTACAATAGCCAGAATCCCGATCCACAGTACAAGGGAATGCAAGAGGGGTCAGGGCTGAGGTACATGGCTTGAGCAGTGTGGGGAGTTTGCATATCCTTACTCTTGGCACTAGCTGGTAACATTCAATCCTCTATTTCAAAACCACCAAATTTGCCTTACCCTTTTTTCTTCTTTTGGTAAACAGATTTAGTGCTATTGACTGAAAGGCATAGAGACTGCAGTCCTATTTATCAATCAAACAGCTAGAGCACAAGCAAAAGTAGTGAAGCAGTGTAGACTTCCAAGCCCTGCCCCACCAACATGTTTTAACCTTGACCTAGAGGATGACAGCAAAGTTCAGATTCCAGGTCCATTCAACCCCTGGCTTCTGCTGGGACTTCAAACAAGGGTGACTAACTGTGATAGTGAATTATACACACTGTCTTCTACTATAATAAAAGAAACTTTGGTGCCTACAGAAAGGACAATAACGGAGTGATTCATTCCCTGGAATATTTTAGTTGCATAACAAAAAACACTGTCAAAACTAATAAACCCCAGAAAAAGAGGATATTTGATCAGAAGGTCTCTGTTTTCAAGTGGGAGTCAATTCCTTCTTTGATACAAGCTTACTTCCTGATGAAGGCCAACACAAATGACTGTGCATCAAAGATAACAATACTTAGTACATACACTAGCACTGTACACATTAAGGAGTTAAACTTCACAATACAGAGTAATTCCATGGACTTCAAATGGAGAACAGGCCAGGTCCGACCCAACTGAAAGCAATGGCTAAATTCCAATGGCTTTCAAAAGGGAATAGGATCAGGCCCTGGCTCCAGATATGCAATGGTGTAATAAAACAGAGTTTGGCCTATAATATAGAAAAACCCTTTTTGTTAGTTGGTTGGACATGAACAAGCCCCGTTCAACTTAAACACTCCCCTCTATCAGAGAAGACAAAGTTAGGCTAAACCAATCGATATATGTGCTATCAATGTATAAACCTCCAAGAGTTTAGAGAATTTGGGTTTGCAATTAACCAGATTAAAGCTTTTTCTTACTGTGATAAACTAATTCTGAGCTTGCACTGTTTGGTAAATTTTCAAGGTACCACCCAGAAGTAATTACTAAGTGTATTGTATAGTTTCAATGACTGGAAAAACAGTCAAAACATTGAAATGGACTGTAAGCATCAATACAAATTCTTCCATCCTGAAGTTGGCCAATATGCAAACATGGGTTATATATTAATTTTTGTCATCCCTGATTGATATCTTGATTAACTGCCAGAAGGCATTAGACCAGGTGTTAACTATGTGCAGATTGGATGCACTGTTCTGTGAACTTCATGCTGTATTAGAGGCACAGCTATGCCCAGTTGGAGCACTAAGCCTTTGTTTGATCTGGCAGAACTAGCTGCTCCCCGGGGCCAATGCCATAAAGAAGTTTCTGTTAAAAGCAGCAGTGCTCAATGTAGAAAAATTGCCCCTCAAAAAATTAGCATAGTACAATGAAGAATGCATAATATTAGGCAAATGACAGCTGCTCAGCTGAAACAATAGCTAGGAGATGGCTTTTGCTGAAGTGCAGGTCTCATGTACATTAATTTACTAACTGCTTGGAGAAAAGAAAAAAAAAGGGGAAATCCAAACCCTTAAGACCAACTTATGGATCTATCCTGCAATTCTTATGTGCCCCAACCCTCCGTGGTATCAAAGAACGTAGATTTCAGCATTTAATCTGTAGCATTCATAAACTAGGGAGTGACTGGGTGAGTGTAGATTGGCAGCAAAAAGTTTAGTCTACTATGGCCAAAATAGATTCAAAGTATTCAGAACCTAAAGTTAGTTATAGCTGTGTAAATCCAGAGTAATTTCACTGAAATCAACAGACCTACAACTGCTAACCCACACGGATATGTTGCCATCACAATTTCCATCTGCAGAAAACAAGTTCTGCATTACAATCATTCCCTGGGGTTCCTGACCCCATGTATCCTCATCTGATCTTTGCCCATCTCTTAGAGCATAAGCTGGCAGCTTTGAGCTTGCACTGCAGTATGTTGCAGTCATTCTCTCCCACTCACACCAGTTTTGCTGAAGGGAAAATCCATTGATTGGGCTGGAATTAACTCCCGATTTACTCTAGTGTGAGTGGAGAATCAGGCCCACTGACTGGAGTTAGAAGTCCATAAGTTACATCAGACTCAGTCGCCATATTTTTCTGTGTTCCTTCCACGGCAAAGAGTATGCTGGTATTGCTTAATAGATTAGAAATACTAATCAAAGTCTGGCCCCAGAATGCAAACCAAACAAAAAACCCAACAACTTAATTTTAGAAAAATAATTAGCAATTAGCTCTCTTTTGGTTCATCTGGTGCCAAATTTGGATCTTCAAACCCAGATCCTAAATAATTATAGATGTATCTTGTTAGAAAGTAAGTCTAGCAGGACCTCAAAGCAGAATCCGTGGGAGGATAGAGGGAGGGGGGAAACAAACATGTGCTTCATTTAACATCAACAAGCACAAGGGTGATCATTTCTTTTGTCACGAACCAAATGTGTGGATAGAAAAAAAAAAAAAGATTAAAGCCCTGAAGCCTGGACTGTAGAAAACTCCTGATGGCAGAGCATGAGGCAACTAGTCAGTGGAAGGAAACAGAACAATCAGTTCAGGGTGGAGTGGGGAGTGAAGGAGAGGATGGAGCATTTGTTTGATTTATGTAGCCTCCACTGAAAAGGAATGAGGACTCCAAAAGCAGATACAATGTTTTGGATTTCTCAGAGCCGGCCCCATGATATTGCAACTGTGGATCATCTCATTAGCAATGCGGGAACAGAAAAAACCTGCTATAAAAGGGGAGGGGGGACTTGACAGCAAACTGAGGCAATTAAAACCTAAAATAAAAGGTGGTTGTGAAACCTTCTTTGCATTAAGGGCACAGCCAACAAAAATGTTTACTTTGAAGCACATCAACTATAATTGCTTGAATAATAAATTGAAACCAAGGAATTACTCATCACTTATTTGGGTATGGAAAAAATAACCTATGATGAGGGGAGGCAGAGCTCAGCTCTGAGAAGTCCGGATGCATTTAGAGAGAATTCAGCTTCTACTGCTGGAATTAAGTTATATTTGCATAACACAGCTGTACACTTCTCACCCACAGCATCAAAAGAAAGTGCCTCTTAAAGGGATAAAAATACAAAATGGACAAAAATATGTCTCCTTTACATCACATAGTTTTATACCCAGTGGTCCATGGAGCTCTAGACCTTCCTCCCCTTTCCACAGTGGATACCATTCATTTGGAAACCTTTATTACTAAAGCAGATACTAAGACACCTATTTTGGATGGCACATTTTGGATTACTGACTACTCTAAATTTTAAATTGCATCCTCTAAATTACCGCTGTTGGATGGTAGAATAGCTACTATGGAATCATGCTTAATCAAAATTAAATACCAATTAAAATTCAACACATTTTAAAAAGGCTATAGTTAGCACAGTTCCTGGGTAGCCAGATGTTTTGAGCTTCTTGAAAACCAGATCTCCTATAGAAATCTGATGATCTTTGGAGTCCCCAAAGTTAAAAATTTTGAACAATTTATTGACCTAGTAAAAACTAAAATTCCAGCACTGGTGGATATGAACTTAAAGAAGAACCCAGTGTATGTGGTAAGAGTGCTATAGAACTCTCTGAGAAAATCTTCAGACAGACTCAAGCCAGAACCTCTGGGTTTTGTAGTCAACTGATTCTCAAGTTGTAGTAGCTTTGATCCTCTTGCCCTTTAGGAGCCCCCATTTCTAGGCAATCCTACTGTTCCCAGAGGGAGTTCAACTCACGGGGTCTTTTTAGAGCCCAATTTAGAGTTCCTTTGTCTCTTGCCCCTGGCGGTGCTTCCCAGGACCCACCACAGGTCACTGGCTTGAAACAGCTATCTTGGGCCTTTGCTCTTACCAAGCCTGCAGTATCTGTCTGCTTCAAAGAGGGGGGTTGAAGGAAGAGGTTAGCAACTGCCTCAGGCTCAGCTCTCCCTATTACTAGAGCTCACTAGCAGTCCCTGGCAGCCTCCCTGTTCCTGGGAAAACTCCCCCCTTTCTGTGGCCAGTCTCACCCTTCTTCAGGTGCTGCATGTTCTGCAGGTGCACCTAATTGGCACTGACTTAATTAAAATATGCTCATAAGCCTTTCCACCAGAGGCATGGGGGGGAGGGGGTGTCCCATCACAGGCTGCCATTCCAACAAGTTTAGGAAGCAGGGAAATTGATGTAGCTCTGTTGACTTTAAGTTTTCTGATTTACATCAGCTGGGAATCTGGCCTTCTATTTCCAAAACAAAATTTTCGTGCCTTATCTTATTCTGTTCTCCCAAATTCATGCTTCACCCAATGTCATTTGGAATAAAGATTTTTTTTTTTAGTAGACAGCAAATTCTATATAATCTAATCTTGAGAGACAGCTATTCCACAACCCTGTAGATTAGTGCTACGTTGACATGGGGCCTAACTCCACAAACATTTCTGGGCTTAGTACTGGCTACCATGAGTAGCTGAACTCAGTGAGGCTCAGCTGAATTCAATGGGACAATCAAAGCAGCATGCCTCGTAGGAAGTATCTAAAGGTTCAGGTTCATGGTGGGTATGGGAGAGGAATCTCCTGATATGTTACTTCCCAAATCTTTGGGAAAGCATATGAAAAATTATCAGCAATCTACTTTATTCTTTACCTACCCATTCACTGAACTGCAGCACTTTTAGGTTTGGCAGGACATATGAAAGAAAAAGATTACTATATATACAAGATTAAAACAGAAAATAATGGGAACAGTATTGTTACAGTCACATGGCCTTCAATAATCTATAAAAGAGACAATATTGTTCCTAGCAAATCTCTCTAATAATTTACTGTCCTTAGAAACTGCATTTAAAAATTTCCATCTACCAAGTTTTCCCTTGGTTCTTAATATTTAACTTGACCTCATGCTTTGATAGCATTCATAGAGAAGTAGTTCTAGTCCTGGAAGTACATGTATAATTGAGTTCAGGACTGCTGTGAGCCTGCAAGAGACCGAATGATCTGGAAAAGGGCAAGGGTTCATTCAGTATGAAGCTATCTCACTTTAATATATCTTTAAGCAGGGAAATACAACGGTACAGTTTATGTGAGTGGATGTTGGTCAGTATCATCTGTCATTGTTTTCCACAATGATCATTTAGAAAGACTAATCCTATGTTATATTGCTTTGCCAGACAAATCCCTACATGACAGGACAGCCGTGAGAAGAAGATCTGCACTAACATGAGATGGCACTGTTACATAGGCCTACTAGTTCTTTTTCTTTGCTTGAAAGCAGTGTAGAGCCTTTGAAGAAATGTTGCATTCTTGTTAGTTGCTGATGAAATTTGTCCTTGGGGAAATTGTTGCAAACAGCAAGAGAGGATGTTTTCTACCCTAGTGTGTCTGTCTAGAGTCAATTCTTGAGTCAGAGTTGCTTCCTACAACAGACATTAGCTAAGATTTCTGAAAGAGGCGATTGTTTGTGTGCTGTTTGTGAACACCTCTATTCAGGGACTGGTTAACAAGTGATGCTAAGAATATACCCAGATGTCACATCCCTGAATTCTCCTCTGACAAGAAATCAAGCTGCAAGGCCCCAAAATCTGCCACAGGTTGACAGGAGGGCCACAATTCAGTCGAGATGTTTGATAAAAGTGATTTCAATATACTGATTCTGAAATCCACAAGGAGAAGTACAATTTTTTTTGTTTAAGAGAAAAATCTATGAAAGTTTGGCCCTTGATTGGCCAACATTGAATGCACATATGGGGTTTGTGTCTGTCTTAAAGCATCCCAGATTGCTGATGGAATATAGGAACCAGCTCTGTTAGTATGGGAAGAGTGGGGGTGTAGCTCTCTCTCATATAAGAATCCTGTGGCACAGAGCAGGTGTTTGCATGGAATCAAGCACTCATAAGAACATAAGAATGGTCATACTAGGTCAGAACAATTGCTCCATCTAGCCCAGCATCCTATCTTCCAACTGTGGCCAGTGCCAGATGCTTCAGATGGAATGAACAGAACAGGGTAATTATCGAATGAACCATCCCGTTATCCAGTCTCAGCTTCGGAGGTGTAGGGACACCCAGAGCATAGGTTTGCATCCCTGACCATCTTGACTAATAGCCATTGATGGACCTGTTCTCCATTAACCTAATTCTTTTTTGAACCCACTCATACTTTTGGCCTTCACAACATTCCCTGGCAACAAGTTCCACAGGTTGACTGTGTCTTGTATGAAGAAGTACTTCCTTTTGTTTGTTTTAAATCTGCTGCCTATTAATTTCATTGGATGACCCCTGGTTCTTCTGTTACTTGAAGAGCAAACAACATTTCCATATTCACTTTCTCCACACCGTTCATGATTTTATAGACTTCTATCATATCCCCCCTTAGTCGTATCTTCTCTAACCAGTCCCAGTCTTTTTAATCTCTCCTCAAATGGAAGTTGTTTCATACTCCTAAATCATTTTTGTTGCCCCTCTCTGAACTTTTTCCAATTCTAGTATATCTGTTTTTGACATGGGATGACCAGAACTTCATTCAGTATTCAAGGTGTGGGCCAAACCATGGATTTATACAGTGGCATTATGATATTTATTGTCTTATCTATCCCTTTCCTAAAGGTTCCTAACATCCTGTTCGCTTTTTTGACTACCGCTGCACATAGAGCAGATGTTTTCAGAGAATTATCCACAGTGACTCCAAGATCTCTTTCTTGAGTGGTAACAGCTTATTTAGATCCCATCATTTTGTCCGTTCTGTAGGGATTATATTTTCCAATGTGCATTACTTTGCATTTATCAACACTGAATTTCATCTGCCATTTTGTTTCCCCAGTCACCCAGTTTTGTGAGATCCCTCTGTAACTCTTCGCAGCCTGCTTTGCTTTAACTATCTTGAGTAATTTTGTATCATCTGCAAATTTTGCTACCTCGCTGTTTACCCCTTTTTCCAGATCATTTATGAATATGTTGAACAGCACTGGTGCCAGTACAGATCCATGGGGGACACCACTATTTACCTCTCTCCATTCTGAAAACTGACCATTTATTCCTACCCTTTGTTTCCTGTCTTTTAACCAGCTACTGATCCTGAGAGGACCTTCCCTCTTATCCCATGATGGCTTACTTTGTTTGAAGAGCCTTTGGTGAGGGACCTTGTCAAAGGCTTTCTGAAAGTCCAAGTACACATCCTTATCCACATGCTTGTTGACCCCCTTGAAGGATTCTGATAGATTGGTGAAGCATGATTTCCTTTTAAAAAAGCCATGTTTGACTCTTTCCCAACATATTGTGTTCATCCATGTGTCTGATAATTCTGTTCTTTACCATGGATTCAACAAATATGTTTGGTAGTGAAGTTAGGCTTACAAGCCTGTAATTGCCAGGATCACCTCTGGAACCTTTTTAAAAATCAGTATTATATTAGCTATCCTCCAGCCATCTAGTACAGAAACCCATTTCTCTTTTGAGAAGTAAAATATATTTTCTTGTCATGTACATTTAAATGCGTCGCTTGAATCACAGTCCAACAAGGCTGCAGTCACACCACCAGCAGGAGACATAAAAGCACCAACCTCCACCCCATCAGAAAAACTAATAGCTGTACTCCAGTCCATACATCAGCCTTTGTATTCTGCAAAATGCCCGCCATTGTCATGAATCAGTAAGTTTGCTGGTGCTACCCCAGATACATCCAGATAAGTAATTGGTTTTCAGCCTCACCATTTAGCGACTGCCTTGGACAGACTTCAAATCCTCTTTCCTTAAATTCAGACAACGTAGGCCACTTAGGTCCAACCATATTCATACAGACTCACATCCCTCCCTCACAGTCTTTGGCAGCAGTGCAGACCTTAGGCATTAATACAAGGGCAGCACACACACCTAGAATCTTTTGTTCCTAGTTTCTTCTCCATAAGGAAAAGGAATCTTCTCAAACTGAGAGCTCTTTGAGGCAAAGATTGGGACTTCCTGTGTGTTTGGATAGCACGTAGTGCATCGGGGAATTATGGAATATAAATACAGGCAGAGCTTCAAAGAATCCTTCTTAAAGGGAAAGAATGCTATCCCCAGTGGTCATTACACCAGACAGTCACCATATGGAGGCTGAATCACTATGCATAACACGCTGAATCAGAGGAAATAATTAATTTGAACATGTTAGCTTTTCACTGTGTCAGCTTTTACTGTGATTGCAGCATCTCAGGAGCATGAGGTTCATCAGCATGAAAATACTGTGGGGATGAGATGGTTTTCTCTTGAAAGCCACTTAATAATGGGTCCTGCCGAAGCGTATTCCAAGAAGTTGTGAAATTCCCATCAGTTTTATGTACATAGTGGCTGCTGTATTTCCTACTAGCTGCCAGTATTTTAGGTCTTGCCTAATCTGTAACTACATTTGTGCCGGAAAACTTTAGTTACAACATCTTTATATCTAGGCAGCAAGCCATGACACAGATGTCCTGTTTCAACTGTGTTATAACGTAGTTTGATTTGCCTGTAGAGATATGACCAAACTCAATTACCACCTTATAGCAAACGTGTTGCTGTCCTGAGAAGAAAATACATTGTTGTAACATTTTTGCCTTGACTTGGTTATGGAAGTGGTAAGATTCCATCTCCATAGGTAAAACCAAATCATGTTATACCAAGATAAGGGCATAACTGGGTTATAATAATTGAGTACCCCAACATGGCTGTAATATTTTACACAAAAATCTAACATTCTGAAAAGAATGGTTTCTAACATATGAAACCGAATTCCAGTCTCGCCTTAGAGAGTCAAGCAGAATGGTCAATTATTCTGTTTATGAACAATTGTAAATAGCTAACAAAACAGTTCAAGCTATAGTTACAATGTACAATCAGATTTTCACCTGCTTCATAACTGTCCTTTGGGGCTGAAACATTCCTTGCTCAATTTCATCCCAGAAGTAAATGGCGCTGGAAAGTCAGAGGAAAATCTGTTCAGCTCTTTGAGAGTTAGGGGAGAGTGGGGAAAATACACTTTCAGCACAAAAAAACAACCTTAAACCCAATTTGCTTATCAATAAACCCAGAATGGCAGCCGAAAACACTCTAAAATTTGGTGCGTCTCCCATCCTCCACTAGGAATAGTGTCCATGCTAAGAAAATATATATATAAAATAAAACCTTCCAAGCAATTGAAAAAAAATCACATTAATAGCCTAATGAAATCACAGCCTGCTTGCAGCATTGCTAAGTACTGTGATAAATCCTTCTCTTCTTCTCTAGCCTGACATGCACCAACACGGCTGCTGGGCAATTTGCATGAAGGCAATTGTAATATCTCACTGAGAACGGCCCAGCAAAATCTCCCAGACAGTACCATAGAATCAAAACCAGGTTACCTTAAACATCAGCAACTCACCAATATTGCCAAAGGAAAGAAAAATTTGTCTCTCCTGTCATTTTAGGTTCTGTGCACAATTTTTTCTTTTCTGTACACTGCAATTTTCTGAAAATCCTAAACTTCTAAACTCAGTGCTAGTAGTCCATTGCTGCTGCTGATGACAATATTGTCGCAATTCTCATCTATGGCTACACATATGATTCTGAAGTCCGAACCCTGATGCACAGAGTCAGCCGCACTGAAGACATGAGAAGTCCATATCTATGATGTTTGATGATGCAGCTCTGTGGTGCCTTTCACGTGCAATCTGGAGACGATTTCGATCCTGCTCAAACCTGTTGCATGTTGATCAGAGACTACCAGTGAGTTCTGTTCTGAGCCATTTGCTCAAGTTCATTGAGATTGATGCCAGCCCACTGGAGACTGCTCTCCAGGTTATCTTTGAAGCACTTATACCAAAAACCAGAGGCGGCTCTATGTTTTTTGCCACCCCAAGCACGGCAGTCAGTAGCCTTCGGCGGCATGCCTGCAGGCGGTCCACGGTCACACAGATTCCGCGGCGTTTTTGCTGGTGATCTGCCGGTCCTGCGGCTTCGGCGTCCCCGACATCAAATTGCCGCTGAAACCGCGGGACCGAAGGCCACCTGAGTGCTGCCACCCTCACAGCGACTGGCAGGCCGCCCCCCCGCAGCTTGCCGCCTCAGGCACGTGCTTGCTGCGCTGGTGCCTAAAGCCGCCCCTGCCAAAAACCCTTCTGTCTTCCATTCTGATGCCATGTCCAGTCCACCTAAGTTGTGCTCTCAATAGCATTTCCTCAATTCTACTTGTGTTTGCTCTCTCAAGAACCTTAATACTGGTCATGCTGTCCTGCCAGCAAATGTTCATTATTGAGCAGAGGGAGTGCATTTGAAATTGCTCAAGCTGTTTAATGTGCCATCTATAAAAAGTCCATGTCTCAGATTCATGCAGGAGAGATGTTAGAACCACTGCATTGTAGGTCTTCAATTCGGTGGAGAGAGGAATATTGTGTTGGTTAAGGACTCTTGTTTGGAGTCAGCCAAGAGCCTGGCTGGCTTTATTGATTCTGTAGGCAATTTCCTTATCAAGGGAACCTTCACTCGAGATGGGGCTACCCAAATACTTGAACTGATCCACATTTTTCAGCTGCATGTCTTGGATGAAGATAGCTGGTGCTAGGAAATTGGAATGAGGTTCTGGTTGGAACAAGACCTCTGTCTTACTGAGATTGATGGTGAGGCCAAAGAGCTGGGATGCTTCAGAAAACTATCGACAATGACCTGAAGGTCGTCATGTCTATGGGTCATCAAGGTGCAGTCATCTGCAATAAGTGCCTTGACAAGAAGTTTCTCCAACATCTTGGTCATAGCATTGAGTCTTTGAAGATCAAAGAGGGAGCCATCGAGTCGGTAGCAGACGTATATCCCCTGATTCAAGTCCCTTGTGGCATGGCTGAGGATACAGGCAAAGAATAAGTTGAGCAGCACTGGAGCAATTATGCAGCCTTGCTTCACTCCATTCGAGATTTCTAATACATCAGAAGAGTCACATTGGAGAGTATTTGCACTGTCAGATGGTCATGGAACAGATGGATGATTTGTATGACCCTTCTTGGGCAGCCCAGTTTATGTAGACTAGCACATAGTCCCTCTCTGTTGACTGTATCAAAAGCTTTGACCAGGTCAATAAAGACTGCATCCATGTTCTGCTCTAAACATTTTTCCTGGACTTGCCTTATGACAAAAAACATGTCCATAGCACTATGACCTGGTCTGAAACTACACTGCACTTTTGGCAGATTCTCCTCAGCTAAGTTTGCAATCAGTCTGTCCAGTAGAATGTTAGCTAGTATTTTCCCTGATGTACAGAGCAGGGAAATGGCTCTGTAGTTTCCACAATCAGCTTTGCTGCCTTTGTTTTTGAACAGTGATACAATAATAACATCTTTGAAGTCTTATGGCATTTCTTCTTCCTCCCAAATACTTTTCAAGATGTCGTGAACACCTCAATAGCCTTTGGGCCTGCTACTTTATACAGTTCTGTTGGAATACCATCCTTTCCAGACACATTTATCAATTGTTTGATGGCTTTCATGACCTCTTCAACTGATGGAGAAAGGTCAAGATCCTCCTTGTTGGGTTTCTCGGGTAATTGATCAAGTACACGCTAATGGACTGTGGATGGTCTATTAAGTAGACTACTGAAGTGTTCGGCCCATCTCTGTATGATTCCCTCCTTGTATTCGATGAAGGTTATGCCATCTGCCGACTTCAGGGCAGCTGTGCCAGATTTAGATGGTCTGTAGACTGCTTTGAGAGAGTCAAAGAACATCTTTGCGTAATGCTGAACTTCTTCAACTTTCCTCTCATCCTCCATTCTCCTCAGTTCAAATGGCCCTTGCTCTGTAGGTACTTCAACCTATTTTTTTTTTGAGATGGAAGTAAGATCATTCTGCCAGTCAACAAATGCTTTCTACTTGTCACTTAGGAGTTTGGAAATGTCCTCGTTGTTCTCATCGAACCAATCCCGATGTACCCTTTTCTTTGGCCCCAGCACTGATTTAGCTGTGTCAATAATCACAGGTTTGAACTGGTTCCATTTTTCTGTTGGGTTGCCAGTGAATGGTGGGCATAAGAAAAGTTTGTCATCAAGGGATTGCTGAAACTGCACCTGGTAGTCAAAGTGCTTGAGCTTTGCTAAATTGAAGGCTGTTCTGTTGAGCTTGCGATGCCTGCACAGTGAGGGGATTATATGCAGGCTGGGCAATGTTCTTACCCATCTGTGGTCTGTCCAGCATTCTGCACCACACACGGCCCTGGTAATTCTGACATTGCAGATGTCTCATTGGCGGATGATAATATAGTCGATTGGGTGCCATTGTTTAGTGGGTGCATTCATGTCATTTTATATTTATCATTTGCCTAAAGATGGTGTTAGTGATGAGCAGCCTATGTTGCCGTTCATTGTTCCCACTCCATGTCATCCTATCACACCTCTCCAGTCATTGCTGTGTCTACCAACTCTAGCATTGAAGTCTCCCAGCAGGATGAGCTTGTCATATGCAGAGGTCGATCTGAGGATGGAGTCCAGGTCAGAGTAGAACTGCTCCTTGCTTTCCTCTGTGCTGGTCTGTATAGGCGCATAGGCACTAATGACAGTGACATTCCATAAAGGATTCAGGGGGAATCAAAGTTCCATGAGCCGTTCATTCTAGCCAACAGGGAGGTCCGGAAGTTGTGTCAGGAAAGATGTTCTAATTGCAAATCCAACTCCATGGATCCTGTCTTCATTCTCTGCTTTTCCTTTCCAAAAGAAAGTATAGTCGCCTCCTACCTCACTGATAGAACCTTCTCCCGCCAATATAGTATTACACAGTGCTGCAAGATCAATATTGTCCTGGACAAGTTCTTTGGAGACAAGAGCAGTTCTTCTTTCAGGCCTTCGTGCATCGCCTCCATCCATAAGAGTGTGGACGTTCCATGCTCCTAGAGTGAGACTTTTCTTCTTTATTGTTTTTTGACCGCTGTAGGATGATCTGCCAGCTGCGGTAGTCTGGCCAGATGTTATGGGGCAGGCAATGTTTAGTGCATCTTTTCTAGTCCCCTCCCTTAAAAAGGGTGAGCAGTGCTACCCTAAAAAGGGCTGTTCAGGATGCTAGGATGCTGCCAAACTTTTCCACTCCCCTGGGGGCAGAGATGAATGTCCACTAGTCCCAAAGCTGCCTATGTGCAGGACTGTGGCTACAACTGCCAGTGGTCATCTCCACCTGTTGCTTCACCACACCCCCATCACCGCAGGACTTGGGTTAATGATATAATGTTCATGATGATGAGATTTGATAAAATTATGTTAATGGGATGAGACTTGTGAAAAAATCTGTGAGGGAAACTCAGATAGTAATAGTACAGTAATTGCTAAGGGTTGCAGAATCTAAATAGACCATGCTAAATGGTCTAACAGTGAAATGAGCATTAACTAAATATTTGTCTTTATTATTAGAGAATTTGAAATACGATGGATTGCATGGGATAGGATAGGATAAAACAGATTTTGAGACTTTGAAAATACAGTGAAACGTCTTGAGCTCATTTTTCTGGAACTTAACTGTACAGGGGTTAGCAGAAGAGTGTTGCACTATATTCTAAATAACCAGCTATTTCCTTTGATGATTGCAGCGTTCATATATTTTGAGTCCTCTGAATGTCATATCCCTGTGTTAATAAAAGATAACTGCACCTCCGCTTTGTTAGAATGATACAATTTCTAAAACCTTATCAGGTGTGTAACATTTGGCAAAATCTTTAAAGCTTTTAGATTTACAAACACCCTCCATCTCTCTTGGCTTATCTTTTATTTACCCTACTGGTGATACAACTGAATTGCTGCTTCTTCAAAGCAAGGACTTCACAGCTGATTAGCAGTGCTGAGCTAGCTACGCTTATTAAAGATGATTAATGCATTCAAGTATGAGGGTTTTTTTCCCTCATTGGTTCAATTTCTTGTTTATTATGCTACTGCCTTTTTATATTAAAAGAGACCACCTGGATAGCAGAGATCTTCATAATCAGCATCAAACGAGATCAACACCTGTTGTATGGGTGATGTAATTAATCATAATGCACTAGCTTGTTGTCAGTTACGAGGCTGAAGACTGTTTGTTGACAACAGAAGTGGTGCTTTGTGTTCAGTCAAACAGCTTTTGGATCCTTCAGGATGCAGTTAAAATCAGAAAAGTGAGTCAGTAGGAGGGGTTCATATTTATTCTCTCGGTCTCAGTCATTCCATATGGCATTTGTGAAGTTTACAGGTCAACGTACCATTTTCCAACAGCCAGTTCTAAAAATTCTTCCTGGGTTCAGAAAAATCCAACTCTGGTCTTTCTGCTGCAGACATTTCACTCTGCAGCCACAAATCAGTGACAGGTTTGAACTCAGAGATGCAATGCTGTCTAGTGGACTGAGCATGAGTTGGGAATAAGGAACTCGTTTGAGTTTTCCAATCCTGTGTCTGCCTTCAGGTCACTGTGTGAGTTACTTAATCACCGGCCTCAGTTTTCCCATCTGTACAGTGTGGAAAATGATACTTACCAAGCTGGTGAGACAGCTGAGAAATAATTTACACATGTTTCCATTAGTAAAGCACCCGATGTATATTATTAACCCAGGCCTGAAGTGCTAAAAGGAAAAAACTCTTTGTCTTAAACAATAAAGCAGGCATCTATACCTCTGATCCACCCAGAACACTGAGAAAGATGTAAATTTTCTGCTCATAACTAGTGTTTTAAATCTGGTGTTTCAATTTTAAGAAGTACAAAACACAATACAACACAAATTCTACAAACTTAAACAAGTTAATAGAGACAACCCATGTAATTACCAAAAGAAATAATGTACTAATCCCAAAAAGATATCAGCCCAATATATTTGAAATCCCTCCATGTTCTCATTCAAACACATGCTTCAGTGCTGTCAGGCAGAGAAATGAAAGACATGAGAAAAATGATAAAACTAACTGTATCTACCAGTGTTAGTATTTTATATGAGCAGAGTAAGGGCTATTAAGAAGCAATACACAGCGTGGCCAATGTATAAAAACTGGTACACATGAGATAGTCCTGGGGTTGAAGTATAAATATATACAATGTGTATGTTAAAATGCAGTTTATGCATTTTTCTATACAGCTGTAGGTTCTTATGGGATCAGAAGTGCTGTGGTTTTTATCACAGCTGAGCAGGTGTGGCGGGATTCATCCCAAGATTACTGGCCTCCCTTAGTGCTAACAGCCTACAAGGTCTAACCTCCTGCCTGAGTTTAAGTTCATAAATCTGTCTTGTTGAACATGCAGCCCACACTGCCAAGTTTAACAATCCTAACTGTAAATAAATTCAGACTTGGTCTGGCCACGTGATATTTAGTGCAGAGCAGAAAACTCCCAGGACAGAAATCTCTTACATCTCGTTTGCTTGTTCCTATCCCTCCCCCATCCCGCTCTAATTACTGACCTCCAAGTTCATCATTATTATTATCTTTACTGTTATTTATTACTTCTATCACAACAACATCCAGAATCTGTCATTGGGATCTTCTTTTGCCATTTTTATGTCAGTAGAAATGGGCAAATTTTACAAAAAAAGTCACAATGTTTTTCTTAACATCCATGGCCCTGCTTTGACTCTCTTTCATTCATTGTCTGCAAACATTTTTTGTTGTAAAAATTTTTTTTAGGAAAACTCACGTGGACTTAGACGTGTTTCCCTATAGGTTAGCCCCAGGTATGGCCATGCAGCCATCTTCAAATTGTTTGATTTTTTTCCCCTCCAGAGAGAGACTAGCCCTGTCGATTATATCCTGATATAAAAGGACAAGCTGCCATACAAGATGAGGCAGGCAAAGCTCCCATCCTATTCTTCCCTGACTGATCATCATTTATACTGCTCTTCACTGAACTGCAGCCAATTCATTTCCATCTCTGCCAAGTTCTAAAAATGCAAGCAAACCAGTAAATACAGGTTCAATGGGGAAAAGATCTACAGCTGAGTATTCTGCACATTCTGGTGATACTTCATAACCTCCCATATTGAGCGTGGAGTGGCACGGAATAGACTAAATAAACCTGTAGTCTATTTTCAGTCTTCAAATCCATCTTTTTATATGGTATCTGAATCCTTACGTCTGAACTAAAATATATTCCCCGCTGATGAAAATTGTGAAAGGTCTAAGTCACTGATTATGCTAACACAACAAAGATATGTTTGAGGAGTGCAGTGGGCTAGACACCCACAGCAAAAAAGAAAAAGAACCCGGGCACACAACTAACCTAAATTTATGCAACAAATGTCTGGGAATCTGGACACTGCACATCAATGTTTGCAAATGTTTTATTAATTATCTTAACAGAACTGTATCAAAAACCTTGAAATGTTTAATTTGCAGTTGCCTTTTTTTTTTTTAACCACTTTCAGAGAAAGTTATGGCTATACCACAAGTACTAAGTCTAGTTAATAAAATTTACTAAGAGTTTAGTATGTTTTGAAATATTTAAATATCACCCTTCCTAATTTATAATTTCACACATATTGTGACTGATATTTAAAGTAGACATGCCTGTGTTTGCATACTCTATTTGGTCTGGAGTCTTTACAATTCACACGTATCAGGAAAAAAATATTCCCGACTCTTCAAACAAAGCTGGATCTAAAATCTTAGTCACTTGTTGGCTACTATTCTGTCCTTGCCTAGATATTCTCTCATCTAGGTAGTATATCCTTCTCAAAGAAACGGCCTTCAACCAGACCACCTCAGACTGTGATCATTTTACAAGCTAAGCACAGAGAGGCCTAGTTAGTACATGGATGTGTAACCTAAAAAGAAAAAAAACTAATAGTTCTGGAAAGTAGGATATTGGCAATTCAGTATGTGGCCCTGAATCAGCAGTGATCCAATCTCCAAAATGTTATAAGAGTTGCCACCTTTTGGATGAGGCCAGTAAAAAATACTGAATAATGCATATTGTATATTTTCAAAACACTACACTAACATAATTTAATGAAAACTAGAGCTGATTCACACAGAAATGCTATCTATCATTCACATAGAAATGGAAAATTTTCATTTGGGTTCCCCCACTGTAGTGACAAATTGGGAAAAGGGGGAAAAAGGAAAAAAGGGAGAGACAAAGGGCAGAGGGTGTGGAAATCACCATTTTTTTAGATTTCAGGGGAATTTCACTCTCAAAAAACTGAGTTTGGGGGGAAAAACAAATTTTCTGCAAAAAGTTTCATTTCTGTAAAAGACCGTTTTCCATCAAAAATGGTTTTGAACAAAAAATTTCAACTCAGTCTAATAAAAACCAAGGTCCTCATTACTTGTAGCATTTGAAGATCCCATGGCACTTTTTGGAAGAGCGAAAGCTCTTATCCCTAATGTCTTGACCAAATTCTGATGTAGGTAACTGCCTTCTGTCTACCTAAGTCCACCGCTACACTTGCAATTTCAAACTGGGTATTTGTATTCATTACCTAAAGTGTTGTGTAGGGAAACGAGGAGCACTTGAGAGATCTGGGCACGCTTGTCTCTTGGAGGGAAACTGTCTGCAGAAAATTTCTGGTCAGCATTGACAATCCTGACACCTCATTCCTAGTTGCCATCGCTACCTGCCATCCCATCTAACCCCTTTGGTGAAAGACAAGGAGCCCCTCCCAGCTCACAAAACACTCCTGAATTCTCATCCATTCACCTTAAGCTGCAACAGTCCTCTCAACCTTCCCACCAGCTCCTTCCAGGATTTAAGTTCATAGCCAAATGTATGTATTTGGTTGCTGTACTCTAATAACCCATGCAACTGGGGACACTGTAGGTCTGAGGGTGAGGATAATGGTTCAGGGTGTCTTTTACCTCAAGAGAGCTGGTCCAATCTGACCAGAATGGTGGTATCTGGAAGTTCTTCTTCGAGTGCTTGCTCATATCCATTCCATTAGGTGTGTGCGCGCCGCGTGCACGATCGTCGGAAGATTTTCTACCCTAGCAACACCGGCGGGTCGGCTGTGGAGCCCCCTAGAGTGGCGCCTTCATGGCGCTGAATATATACCCCAGCCGACCCGGCGCCCCCTCAGTTCCTTCTTACCGCCCCTGACGGTCGTTGGAACTGTGGAGCGCGGCATAGCTGATCTCCACTCTCCCTAGCTTCATTTGTTATAGCAGTTAGATAGTTTTAGTGTTTATAGTTAAATAGTTAATAGTTAAATAGTTAATAGTTGTAAAGTTGTTATATTAGTTCAGGGGATTAAGGGGGTCTCTCCCCCCTTTTTCTCCCCCGGCACCGGGACCGGGCTCATGCCCAACGCTCCCGGCTTCAAGCAGTGCGCCTCCTGCGCAAAGCCTATGCCCACGAGTGACCCGCACGACTCCTGTCTGAAGTGCCTGGGAGAGTCCCATCAAACAGATAAGTGTAAGATCTGTAAGGCCTTCAGACCTAGGACCAAGAAGGAGCGGGACTTTCGGCTCCGGCAACTCTTAATGGAGGCGGCACTGAGTCCATCCACTACTCAGGCCCCGGCACCTAGCGCCTCGGTGCGCAGTGCCCCGGCGGCGCCGGCAGCGACGACCACGCGAGAGGCGTCGGACAAGCCTCCCCGGCACCGGACCTCGTCGGCACCGCAGGTACAGCAAGTGCCTCGGCGCCGTTCGTTATCCCCAGGGCATAAAAAAGCCCATAAAACGGGGACCACCGTGCCGAAGACGCCGGCTCCCCCAGTGCCGGGGGTAGAGCCGCGTCCGCCGGTGGAGCACCGGAAACAGGTGCCTCCAGCACCGTCGACTCCGGCGCCGAAGCCGTTGAGTCCGGTACGGACAACGTCTCCACCGAGACCGGCGGTGATTCAGTGCCTCCCGTCGACTCCTGAGGCCTTCGAGGCGGCGAGAGACTTGATAGCTCTCACGGAGCCGGCACCGCCCCAACCACCGGCACCGACGGCACCGACGGCACCGTTGACCTGCCCGATCCAGTCGAGGGGGAAACCTGCCTTGTTGCGCCCTCCATCGCAAGGGCTGGAACCTCGGCACCGATCCAGGTCCCGAAGCAGGTCCCCACGCCGCTCGCAGTCCCGGCGCCGAATATCACCTCGGCACCGGTCGTACTCGCGGCCAAGATCATCTTCGCGGCACCGCTCGACGTCTCGGCACCGGTATGATCGTCGGCACCGATCAACGTCGAGACGCAGTTCTCGGCACCGCTACGGTCGACGTTCGACGTCGAGAGGCCGCTCCCGGCACCGGGCATACTCCAGGTCCTCGTCGAGGTCCAGATCCGACTCCCGGCACCGACGAGGTCATCGGCACCGGTCACGGTCCCGGCACCGGTCGCCGGCACCGCGTGGAGATAGAAGATCTCCGGACCGGCACCGTGCGGCACCGCAGCCCACGGGATTGGTCCCGACTCTCTCGGCACCGCCATGGCCATCGAGATCGGTGTCTCGCTCATCAGAGGACCTGTCGAGATCGGCATACCCTCCTCAGGGGCAAGCCGAGGAACAGGACTTGGGCCATTGGCAGGGGATGCCGGAGGACCATTCCCATGGCCCATCTCACTGGTCGTTTTGGACCCCGTGGGCGTACCACCAGGAGCAAGGGGCTCCAATTCCCTCGACCTCTCGCTCGGGTCACTCCGTGAGAAGGGCCCCGGAGTCCACCATCTCTCGGCCTCCGCCAGGGGACACGGAGGCTTCCGTGTCCGTCGCACCTGACGCCCTGGACCCAGACGCGGGTGATGCTCCAGCCCGGGAACAGGGAGACCAGGACCGGCCCTTGGATCCGGTTCCACCGGAGGCATCTTCCTCTTCTTCGCCAGACGAGGCAGTGGCGGGCACATCCTGCACAGGCCCTCCTCCGATAGATCTTCGGGCTCACCAGGATCTTCTGCGCAGGATGGCCCGTAATATGGACCTGCAAGCGGAGGAGGTAGTGGAGGTACACGACCCGATCGTGAACATCCTTGGAGCGGATGCCCCATCGAGGGTAGCGTTACCCCTGATCCGCACGATACAATCAAATGCGGATACGATATGGCAAACCCCTGCCTCTATTCCACCCACAGCGAGAGGGGTGGAAAGAAAGTACTTTGTCCCGTCAAAGGACTACGGGTACTTGTACACCCACCCACAACCGTGTTCACTGGTGGTAGCATCGGTGAACGCACGGGAGCGCCACGGACAGCAGGCGGCAGCGCCTAAATCAAAAGAGGCCAAGCGCCTTGATTTGTTTGGCCGTAAGATTTACTCAGCCGGTGGGCTGCAACTCAGAGCGGCAAATCAACAGGCGCTCCTGAGCCGTTACAATTTTAACTCCTGGAACTCTATGGGGAAGTTCAAGGAGTTGATTCCCCAAGAGTCCAGGGAAGAGTTTGGGGCCATGGTAGAGGAGGGTAAGAAGGTGGCTCGGACCTCCCTACAGGCCTCCTTGGACATAGCGGACTCGGCTGCGAGGACCATGGCCTCGGGTATCGCTATGCGGAGGATCTCCTGGCTTCAGGTTTCGGGTTTGCCTCCGGAGCTGCAGCAAACCCTACAGGATCTCCCCTTCGAAGGGCATGGATTGTTCTCGGACAAGACGGACTCTCGCCTACAGAGCCTCAAGGACTCGAGAACAATCATGCGCTCCCTCGGGATGCATGTTGTGGGCCCTCAGCGCAGGCCATTTAGGCCGCAGCCTCAGCGCTTCTACCCCCCCCCGCCTCGACAGAGACAAGACTCGGCCCGGAGGCGAGGACGAGGTGGTAGGAGAAGGTGGACCGGCCCTCAACCTGGTCAGAACCAAGGGCCACCAAGACCACCTTCAGGTCCTAGACAGAACTTTTGAAGGTGCGGTCGAGGACGGCGCCCCAGTCATTCCCCAGGATCCAACCCCCTCCTTTCGGGATCGTCTCTCCCACTTCCACCGTGCTTGGTCCCTTATAACTTCGGACCGTTGGGTCCTCCGCACGGTGGGGAGGGGATACGCTATCCAGTTTTCTTCTATCCCCCCCTCCTCCCCCCCTTCCCCGTCCCTCTTCAGGGACCCTTCTCACGAGCAACTTCTTATACAGGAGGTTTCTACGCTCCTGGCCATGGGGGCCATAGAGGAGGTTCCGATAGAGTTAAGGGGCAGGGGATTTTATTCCCGTTACTTCCTGATCCCCAAGTCCAAAGGAGGTCTGCGACCCATCTTGGACTTGCGCGGACTCAACAAATTCGTAGTAAAGTTGAAGTTCCGCATGGTCTCTTTGGGGGCCATTATCCCTTCCCTCGATCCTGGAGACTGGTTCGCCGCCCTCGACATGAAAGACGCATACTTTCACGTTGCAATCTACCCGCCTCACAGACGCTTCCTGCGATTCGTGGTAAACACGGTGCACTACCAATTTGCAGTCCTTCCCTTCGGCCTATCCTCGGCCCCAAGGGTGTTCACGAAATGTATGGCGGTCGTGGCAGCGTACCTTCGTCGGCAAGGGATACAGGTGTTCCCGTACCTAGACGACTGGCTGGTGCGCGGTCGCACCAAGGAGCAAGTTCAAGCTCACGTCCACAGAATAGTGCACACATTCCACGAGTTGGGCATCCTACTCAACAAGGACAAATCCACTCTAGAACCTACCCAGAGAATAGAATTCATCGGCGCAGTTCTAGACTCCAGACGTGCACAAGCCATCCTGCCAGACAACCGCTTTGGCACCATCACGAACCTCATTCAAGGGCTCAAGGCCTTCCCAACTACCACGGTGAGGTCGTGCCTTACCCTGCTGGGTCACATGGCTTCCTGCACGTACGTAACCAGGCATGCCAGACTTCGGCTTCGCCCACTTCAAACCTGGGTGTCATCAATATACCGTCCACATCGGGACAGCCTGAACATGGTAGTCACGGTCCCGAACTCGGTCCTGGCCTCCCTCACCTGGTGGCTAGATCACAATGTGGTCTGCGAGGGGATGCCATTTCACGCCCCACAACCCTCTCTGCACCTGGTCACAGACGCGTCATCTCTGGGTTGGGGCGCCCATCTCAACGAACACCATACCCAGGGCCTGTGGACTACACCCCAGCTAGCCCTGCATATCAATGTTCGGGAACTGATGGCGGTACGCCTGGCGTGCCAGGCATTCCTCAATCTCCTACGTGGCCGCTGTGTGCTGGTTCTCATCGACAACACCACGGCCATGTTTTACATCAACAAGCAAGGAGGAGCACGTTCGTCAATTCTATGCCAAGAGGCCATTCGCCTGTGGGACTTCTGCATCGCCCACTCGATCCATCTCACGGCATCGTTCCTCCCTGGAGTCCAGAACACTCTAGCGGACCGACTCAGCAGGTCCTTCCAAACGCACGAGTGGTCTATCCGTCCGGACATCATACATTCCATCTTCCAGAGGTGGGGGTTTCCCCAGATAGACCTGTTTGCATCCCGAGACAACAGGAAGTGCCACATGTTCTGCTCCCTACAAGGTCGAGCTCCGGGCTCCCTCTCGGATGCGTTTCTCCTTCCCTGGAAAGATCACCTGTTTTATGCCTTCCCTCCGTTTCCTCTGGTCCACAAGGTACTGCTCAAATTACGCAGAGACCAGGCACAGGTAATTCTGATCGCTCCAGCGTGGCCGAGACAACATTGGTACACCACACTGTTGGAGCTCTCGGTTCAGACACCGATCACACTTCCATTATGTCCGGATCTCATATCTCAGGACCACGGTCGGCTGCGTCACCCCGACCTGCAATCACTCCACCTCACGGCGTGGCTGCTCCATGGTTCACCCAGGCAGAGCAGCAATGCTCACACTCTGTCCAACAGATCCTGCTGAGCAGTAGGAAACCCTCAACACGGACCACGTACCTGGCCAAGTGGAAACGGTTCTCCTGTTGGTGCGAACAACGAGCCACGTCCCCGTTGCAGGCACCCATTCCTCTCATATTGGAATATCTCCTCTCCCTAAAACAACAAGGGTTGGCGATATCTTCAATTAGAGTTCACCTGGCCGCTATATCGGCCTTTCACCCAGGGGAACTCGCGTCCTCGGTATTCTCTAACCCGATGGTTGTTAGATTCCTCAAGGGCTTAGACCGGACGTACCCGCAACAGCGTCATCCCGTCCCGACGTGGGATCTCAATCTGGTTCTCTCCAAACTCACAGGTCCTCCATTCGAACCACTAGCCACCTGCTCACTTTTGTACCTATCCTGGAAGACAGCCTTCCTCGTAGCCATCACCTCAGCAAGGCGCGTTTCTGAGCTCAGGGCGCTTACATCTGAGCCCCCTTACACAGTCTTCCATAAGGATAAAGTGCAGCTTCGCCCACATCCTGCCTTTCTCCCTAAGGTGGTTTCTACATTTCATATTAACCAGGACATCTTTCTCCCGGTCTTTTACCCCAAACCACATGCCACTCGCCAGGATCAACGTTTGCATTCCCTGGACGTACGAAGGGCCCTGGCCTTCTATATTGACCGCACAAAGCACTTTAGAAAGACGACGCAACTCTTCGTTGCAGTAGCCGACCGAATGAAAGGCTCACCGGTCTCCTCACAACGCCTATCCTCCTGGATTACGTCTTGCATCCGGACTTGCTATGACCTGGCAGGTGTCTCAGCACCGCACCTCACCGCTCACTCCACGAGGGCCCAAGCTTCCTCGACTGCTTTCCTGGCACATGTTCCGATACAGGACATCTGTAGAGCGGCGGTTTGGTCATCAGTCCACACGTTTACAGCTCACTATGCACTAGTGCAGCAGTCCAGGGACGATGCTGCATTCGGGTCAGCGGTTTTGCACACAGCAATGTCTCACTCCGACCCCACCACCTAAGTTGGGCTTGGGAGTCACCTAATGGAATGGATATGAGCAAGCACTCGAAGAAGAAAAGACGGTTACTCACCGTTGTAACTGTTGTTCTTCGAGATGTGTTGCTCATATCCATTCCAAACCCGCCCCCCGTCCCCACTGTCGGAGTAGCCGGCAAGAAGGAACTGAGGGGGCGCCGGGTCGGCTGGGGTATATATTCAGCGCCATGAAGGCGCCACTCTAGGGGGCTCCACAGCCGACCCGCCGGTGTTGCTAGGGTAGAAAATCTTCCGACGATCGTGCACGCGGCGCGCACACACCTAATGGAATGGATATGAGCAACACATCTCGAAGAACAACAGTTACAACGGTGAGTAACCGTCTTTTACCACCCACCTGATGGCTGCCTGAGGGCTGTGTGAAGTCAGTCCAGTTCACTCAGCAGTCACTGATTCCTAAACCTGATTCACCATAACTGGCACCATTATTAGGAGACTCATCAGAGATGTCAAGGATTGAATGGGCAAAGAGGTTAACTACCCCCTCAAACATAGAGATGGTCCCTCCAGGCCCCGGTACAAGCACACTGAAGCACTGACCGAGTGGTATAGGGAGGATTGTATTTATGTTGTCCAAGTTGCACTGGCGCTGAGGGGCGCATAATAGAGTGAAGTCTTCTGGCAGCAGCTTCCCGAACTAAGCTCCCATGTAGCAAAAATAGCAAGTGTATCTGCCAGCTGAGAGTGGCCACAAGCCAAGTTTGAGGTTTTAAAAATTAGCGTCTTTTGAATTATGTGAGCACACACAAAAATGAACACTTTTATTTCAGCTCAAGAAAAGATTTTTTATGCTTGTCTGATTAAATAATAGCTGAACAGTTTTTGAAGAAAGAAAGAAAAGAAATTTCAGGCCCCAAGGAATTCTTCTGAGATTTGATTATTGATTGAAAACGGGCTTGAATGGAATGGCTTTTGGACACTGAATAAAAAATGAAGCATCTACTTGGTTTTTCCTGGTAAATAGTTAACTTGTATATGAACACAGCAGTCTACTGAGCTTTTAGACAACCTTGTCTGCTTAGAAGCTGCTCTAAAACAGATTTCCTGCTCCACTCAGTTCTAGACTAAAAAAAAAAAAAAAAGTACAAATTATAACCTTATATGCAACAATGTGCATTTCAAAAACCTTCTGGCAAACAGCAATCAGGCAACTCCACCTTAGCCTATATGCACTGAGCACAAGGTAGATATTGAATCTAAAAATCATGTTCAAGAATATAAATTTCCAGATTGGCAATAACACTGAAAAAAATATTCCACGAAAAGCTACATTTACAAAGCTACCGAAGAAGCTACAGAAGAATGATGGTCGAATAGATCTTTATTCCTTGTGGCTTAGATCCACAAAGGCACTTACATATTGCAATGCCTAACTTTCAGGCGCCTTGAAAAAAATCACTGGAATCCATAAAGCTTGAGTTAGATGCCTAAGCTCCCTACAAAACATACGGGGAGAGAGAGGCACCTGAGAATGGGATCCACAAAAGCCCATATGCTACATGGGGAACTGCCAAGAAGGATGCATCTGAAATCCAGTCAGTCTCACTGAATTAGATGCCAATCTCCACTTGTGATCCACAACAGTGAACCCTTCTCCTGGTGTCAGGTGGCTTAGACAGCTAAGCTGTTTCTTGAAGGTGTGGTTTAGACACCTGCCTAACTCCACACAGAACATTTGGAGGTGGTGGCGGCCTCACTTATAACCTTTAGCCCAGTGATTAGGATATTCCCTGTGATGTGGAAGACTCTGGTTTAATTCCCCAACCCCTCTGTACGATGAAGAGAAGAGTTTTGAACAGGGATCTCCTACCTCTCAGGTGAATGCCCTACCACTGAGCTATAGAGTCATTCTCACTCTGTCTCTGGTCCAATTAATTATGGTACTCTAAGTTTACCAACTTTCATCTGAGGATCTCAATGCCCTTTGCAAACATTAAGTCTCATGACCCCTGGAAGGTAGGTAAGTACTATCCCTAATTTACATCTGGGAAAACTAAGGCACAGAGGAGTTAAGGCCAAATTTTCAGACATGGTTTCTGATTCTGGACAGCCAGCTTGAGACTTAGGGCATGGGGTTTCAGAAGTGCTGGGCACCTGAAGTGAACAGGGGATGCAGGTAACCCAATACCTCTGAAAATACCAGTCCCAAAGTGACTTAAATTGGTCAGCCAAAAAATGAAATACCCAAAATCAGAGGCCATATTTGAAAATGTTGACATAAGTAACTTGGACAAAGTCCCACAGCGATTTAGTGGCAAAGCAGAATCTACGAGTCTAGTGATTAGGAAAGGGGAATCCAAACAAACTCTCTTTCTATATCTTATAGGTAAACCTCTCAAGGCCAAAGCTTTCAGATGCATCTACTGATTTTGAGTGCCCAACATGAGACAATGTCAGTTAATAAATGTGTCTTATATTGAGGCACCCAAAATGACAGAACACATTCAAAACTGTTGACGATAGTGTTTTGCTACTAGATATTTATAATGTTCCCAGACACTGGATTTTTGGCCCTAATAATAGCATTATTACTGTGATGTTAAAATAAATGCCATCAGAGACCGCTAAAGAACTGAAAGCGTTCTGTAGATTCATCGAGCACTCGTTAGCATCAGTTTAGACATTCAGCTGTGATTAATTCCCCAGCATAATACTAGCTTAATTCTTGGAGTGCAAAGATAGCTTCTATTTATTTTTAGCAATAATTTGACAACGACAACTGCAAGATTTATCTCCCTGCCAAAATCAGTTTACATATGAACCAAACAGGGCATTTGTGTCACAGAACACTAGTCTATGAAAAATTAAAGTTGGCAAGTAATCTTTTACTAATTTTGTAACCTCCCTGACTCTATCAGATCTCTCAAGCTAAGCAGGGTTAAGCCAGGTCAGTACTGAGGGGGAGACAAAGGGTATATCTACACAGCAAACAGAAATGTGAATGCAGTATGTGTGTGCATACCTGAACTAGCTTGCTAAAAACAGCAGTGACGCTGCAGCAGCATAGGGTAGCCACTCAAGTATGAAACCGTGGTCCCAGGTTGACTGGCACTCTGGCTCGATCAAAGCTTGCACAGGTATGACTACACATGCTGCCATTACACCTCCATAAGAAAAAAGCCAGGATGCTGCAGGAAATGGTGGTGGTGATGCAGTAGAGGGAGAGATTTCTTTCTCTTCAGCAGTGTCAAATGCTCTAGGATGGTGCTGGGGGGGTCACGGTGCAGCTGTGGTGTAAACCTGAAGTTCTAGCTACTTGTGGTGATTAAATATCTCAAGCATAGGAAAGTGAACAGTGGTTACCAGGCCAAATTCCATTCTGCCTGTATTTCCCCTGCAATACCAAGTGGAGACAATATTCTTCATTTCCTGTGGGGAAGCATTCCCATGTGTAGTACCTGCTGCATTCTACCCCACTGGTAGCTGTGTTTCAGTGGTGGGTGATGGGATTCTGGTACAGAACCAGTTTCTTCAAAGCTGCATAGGACACCACATCGTAATGGAAGAACTGAAATGTTAACAGGAGGTTCATGGCTCACGCTCCGGCGATCATATTGGCAAAGTGCTATGATGCTAAGATCCCCTGGAGAATCAAACTGAATCTCCCATTATTGTAGCACACCACAAGCACCCTCCTCCCCCACCCTTTTTAGTTCTATCCACTGTTCTCTTCTCAGCTTCGTTCACATACACCAGTTCAGAACTCATTCCTCCTCCAGCCGCACATAGGGCTGAATTCTCCCTGTACACACACACCATAGCTAGCATGGCAGAGAAAACTGTGGCACGTATGTGCGTGGTTCAGGAAGGAGAAAACCTGAATCTTGGGCATTTTAGCAGGGCATCTGAGATGTGCTTCAATCAGCCTTGTTCCTATCTGGAAAACACTGTATATAAAGCACTTTGGGAGCTTTAAAGATGCACATTCGAAGTGTCAGGTGTTAGGAAGTCAAGGGAGTGCCCTTATGTCAGCACTTTGCTCTGATTTCTCTCACAATCTCCTCAGTCTGTGCTAACCGCAGGCTTGGGCCTGGTTGGACCAAGCCCATTGTCCTTTGCTATGGAAAAGAAAAAGAAAAAGTACAACTTAATTCTAAACCTTCATCTCTCTTCCCAGGCCCTGTCACAGCACAGCACTTATCACTCACCCCAGTGGATGCGAAATATGAGCTATACAATCATGCACCTCAGCATTATACAAATTAGAAGCTCCTTGAGAGTTCAAGCCAAATATCTCCTGACAATATAAACGTCCATTGAAATTAATGAGATGATTTGGGGGTTGCCTGTGAGGAAACTAAAATCCCACCAATTAAAACTTGCTGAACCCTTGAGAGTGGTGAATTACGGTCATTGCAGAGGCTGCCACTACTTAAAACTTGTCTTCTCTTTCATTAATATAAATGATTCATGAGTCTTGGACCATTGCTTTCGATTGTGCAGTTAATAATAATAATGAAAAAAACTCTTCACACTTATTCAGTGCCTCTGTATCCAAGCCTCTCAAAAGAAATCAAATCAATTCCTGCGCGCTCTGTGAGCTTGATAAGCACATATCCACTTGACGCAATACACTGTTACAGAGAGACATTAGGGAACTTGCCCAAGGACACACAGGAAGCCATTTGCAAAGCTCGTCAGGAACCCAAGCGTCCTGGCCGCCAGTCCTCAGCTTTAACCACTGGACAGCACCACAATGCTACCTGCCCATCTAATGATAACAAAGTACTTTACATGTACGAAGGCCACCATATTCAAAAATCGGTGTCTAAGTCCAAATATAGACACCTAAAAAACTGGCCGGATTTTCCAGAAGTGGCAGGGCATCCAGCAGCTCCCATTGGACTCACTGGTTGTTCAGCCCATTTGTAAGTCTTGCCCCCCCTCCATGGTACTATAACAACCCTGGCAAATCCCTTCAATGAGTGTTTCTAGCTATGCTTGTGACCTTCTTCTAAAATATTTTCCCCATGGCAGGATGGCATGGTGTATATTAACCTAGATGGCTTGACTGTGGAATCATTTTCTGGGGATCTTAATCCTTTCCAAACCCCCTCCCCCACAGCTTTTTAAAAAACTATAAAATGCAAGGGGAAGAATAAGGCATTCAGGGTACATCTACATAGCCCACAGCAGCAAATCTCCCAGTCCGGGTCAACAGATTCAGGCCTGTGTGACTTGTGCTAGTGCTCTAAAAATAACTGCATAGACAGCACTTTGAAGCTGCAGCTGGGGCTATGAAGCTGACGGAAGGGGTGGGCTTTAGAGCTCTCTTTGAAGTACTATCTACACAACTATATTTAAAGCACTAGCACAAGCCCAAGTCCATCAACTCAGGCTGGGCGGTTTGCAGGCAGATGTACCCTAGGTGATTCCTGGGCTATCCTTTTCATCCCCTCTTCTGTGAGGAGTCAGCCTCCAGATGGAGGATTTAAACATTGATTGTGGGCAGCTTTGAATGAGGTGTTCACATGTGAGTTCGGGATCAGATTAAGGCACAGGCATTGTAAGCCTACGTCTAGGGCCCTGGCTGGAGTCACTTGATGAGATCAGAATCTCAGTTTTCATTTAAAAAAAACCTTACATTTCTAGTCTCCCCTGGTTGTGAAGAAAAGCTCGAAAATGTGACATAAGCGTTATCAAGGTCTGCCTATCTCGGCATCCTGAAAAACAGCTCTGAGAAGCGTGACTCACCCTGCATCTTAACTCTGAAACTTGCTTTCCCAAGGAGGGGGGGAGGGGGAGGGAGCCTCCCACCAACGTCATCCCAGCACAGGGCTCTGTGCATGTGGAGGGTGATGGGAGGGGGGGGGGTCTCACTGATGCTAGCTTACCACAGTTCTGCTGAGGTGGTGTCCTTCACCGACAGGTGTCCTTCACCCACAGAATCCTCTGTGCAGGTGGGCAAGGACCAAGTCTTCCCTCTTCCAGGACAGACCCCAGGCTTCCAGAAGACAGTGCAGTGAGGTCCAGGGAGGAAGGTAGGACCAGCTTGCCCAAAGATTAGCAGCAGCAGGTCACCCACCACCCAACAGACAGCTCTTATGTGGGTGGCCCTTGGTACTGCCAAGCCAAGGAACAAATGGGCTTTGGAGTGGGTTATGGATACAGTGCAGGAAAGAAGCTATGGGGAGGCTCACATGCAGTTCTGCCCTGACCTCAGATTGCCTTTTGTGTGTGCAAAATGTCATTAGGGGAATTCCAAGGATTTTCACTATCATGAGCAATTGCAACCCCTGGGAAAACTCCCAGAAGTGTACTGAATGTCCCCAGTGCAAGGAGTAATGTTTTAACCTTCTTACTTCCATTTTGCCTCAGGGGAAGGGAACAAACTCAAACAAACATGCTTTCTAAGAGTGTTAACTTGTTGATGTATTCCTGGATTTGTCAGTACTCTTGCTCAGGTTAGCCAGGGTTGTTTTCCCTATCAGACTAGCTCACCCACGTTGTGCCAGTAATTTCAGGGCAGGTTTATTTTGGCCATTAGAGCTAAGCAAATAATTTATTATGTGAATTTAAGCCCGTTATGAACTGTCTGCACATCAGTTTGATGTTTTCTCCTATTTATTCATTTTTCAAAGTTACTCACTAAATTCTTTCTGTGAAAAATAAATCTGTGTCTATAGGTTGTTCACGAGTTGATTGTTATGAGCATTTTTTAGTCAACGTCAGTCAGTCAGTTTGATTAAACATACAAGTCGCATTTCTATTCCCTGGACATAGCTCTCAAAAGCAGGTTCCAGTGCACACGTTCATGTTCACAAATTCAAAGTTTTCCTCTCTGTGAATATTCTCTAAAAGAAATTGTAATCCCATGTCTGTGAGCATTCATGCCATTAAACTCAATTTTATGTGAAAACTGATCCATTTTTGAGCCATAGAGAGGGTGACATTTTCAAAAATGAGTGAAACTAGGGAAAATTAGGTCAATGTTTAAGCAAAGGTGCCTGTGCCATAAAAACAATCAAGAAGGCATATTTCCAGGTGTTCTTAAAGCATCTGGCCTTCACCACTGTCAGATTTAAGATACAAGGCATAGTGATCTGGTCAGACTCCTTGATCAGACACTTTGGTAAGTGTATTGTGTCTTCTTCAGTCCAGTTCCATTTCAAATTCACTAAACCTTTGTGCTATTGCTCCCCTTTTATGCTGCTGCGTTCCACCCCAAAGGAGGCTACATTTTTGTTTTAGATGAAATTATAATACTACAGGATATAAATATAGATATCTTTTCATTAAGTTTGTAAGCCCTATGGGATCCTTCAAAATTCCAGGATACATGGATGGATGGATGGATAGAATATATAATTATTATTCTGTTCTAGCACAGCCACACTAAATTATATATGTTATAGTCTAATAAACAGAGGATGTTCCACTGAGAGAGAAAGGCTGGTAATGGTTCCACCTTTTAGCCAAAGGCTGATCAGCATTAGTTTTGAGTACCTGCTCTTAACTCATCGGTTGTAAAGAATTTAAGTATACATGTAATTTCTATGCAAGCTGAGCCATAGCATGTGGCTATTTAAAAGCTGGAAAACATCTTCGTAAGTGGATTACTTGCAAGGTGGCAGCTGATCCGAGGGATAGAACACATTCTATCAAAAATGGCTGTGAAAAGTTCCCCCAAAGGTCAGCTTTTTGACCAATGTAAATGAGCTAACTCGCTCAACCTACTGCACTGGGATTTCTATTGCATAATTGAGTTTTAAGAGGATTGCTCAAGCCGCCGACTGGGGATGTACGACGGACACAGTTTTCTGTGCTTGACAGCCGGAGTAGTTGTCACTTACTTCCATCTGGTAGAAAGACAACATTTCATTAATGCTCAGGCTTAAGGTTATAGCTCAATGGCCTGATCCTGCAAGGTGCCGAGCACCTCCTAAAAGGTGCTGTGCGCTCTAAACTCCCAGCTAACTCGGAAGGAGCTGAGGATGTTGTGCCGCCTGCAGGATTGAGCGCTAACTTTCCTTGGGAGAGATACGATTTCCTCCCATAACATCATTTCTGGATTCTTTCCATTTTAAAACTCTCTCACAGAACATACTTACTGCCCTCTGTAACTGTCCAAGTTGCCATTAATATATATGGTGCAAAATATCTGCAAAAATATGACTAGCTGAGCTGACTGGACAGGAGATGTCAGTGGATATGAAGCAAATGCTTACAGGTCTCTTGGGTTCTATGGTTCCAACAAATCAAACCCTTCAGCTCTGTCACCACACTTAGTATGAATTATCTTGGAGCTTGACATTTGGAAACAAATTTAAAAAACAGAGTCAGGATTCCTGGGTCCTATTTCTTGCTTTGCCACTAATTTTAGGCCCTGATTTATCAAGGGGCTCCCTGCAAGCAAGCCCGTGCATCTGTGCAGAACCCCAGTGAAGTCAACATAGCTCTATACAGGCACATGGATTCACCCTCAGAGATTTCCTTAAGGGATCAGGGCCTTACTCTGTGACCTTGGTCAAGTCACTTAACCTTTCTGTGCCTCTGCTAACCATCTGTAAAATTGAGCTAACAATACCTATGTAACTAGCAGGGGTATTGCCATCTTAATTAATTAATGTTTCAAAGTGCCTTGAGATCCTCAGAGGAAAAGCAATGTATAACTACAAAGCACTGTTATTTTATTAAATGGAGTTATCACTATTTCAACATCAGTCAAATGACTGCTGAATCTGAATTGCCTCTTCATCTTAGTTATATGTTTTGATGAAAACAAATGCATTAAGAAGCGGTGTCAAGAGAAATGCAATTCATTCTTCACTCAGCAAAAGAATAGTAGCTTTGCACTTCTGTGAAACAATGTTACAATGTTCACTTGAAATGAAGCCTGTTAGAATTCCTAAGCAGGTGAACAAGTGGCAGCTAACGGGAGTTTTGAGAGGGAGTGTGGTTCCTTCTATTTAAGTATGGCTCTACGCCACATAGCCTATATGAACGATGAGGGAACAACTGCTGTGACTTGCCTTGGAAGTACTGTGTTTTCCTTTCTGCCAAAGGACAGAAGAGATTTTCAATGCATGAAGTGCAAGATGGTGGCCATACTGGAGGAAAATGCATGTCATCTGGAAGCACAAATTTCAACACTGTATCATAAAAAAAGAAGACAACTTCTTGGACAACCAGATTCTGAAATCATTGTCATATACCCCACAAGAGGACGGATCAGTAATAAATGAACTGGAGAGAGTAAAAACTGAAAAAAGCAGACTGCTAGTTTGTGACCAAGAAGGAAAAGAGAACCCGAAAGTATTCAACCCAGTTAGAAATATCAAATTGTTATCAGAGACAGGGCAAGTCAGTTATTAAGGAACCTTCCTCTGGAGGAACATAACAGAAAGCTAGAAGGGGACATACTCGAAGGGCTTCCTTGTGATATGGAGCAAGCAGCTACCAAAAAAGTTTCTTCAGTCATTCTAAGAAGGCACACAATCATCACTGGTGACTCCATATTAAGACACAGACAGAGAATTCAACAAAGGACAACAGGAAGGTGTGCTGTCTCCCCAGAGTGAAAATAAGATGCTATGGCCAGGTTGGGCAGAATTTGAAGTCATCTGAAAAGTCTCATCATCATGTAGAACTACACAATAATAGAACTCTTCAGGGATCTTGAAAGGGAGCTGAAGAAGAAGAAAGTCCTAGTGATCTCCTCAGAGATCCTTCTGGTCCAAGCTAGAGAAAGTAGAAAATACTGGAGGTTAACAGTTGGCTGCATGATTTGTGTGAAGTTGAAGGGTTTGGTTTTGTGGAACACTGAGCCACATTCCAGTGGAAGAGGGGTCTGTATGAATAGGACGTCCTGCATCTCACAAGTAAGGGGAATTAATCTTCTCATTTGGAGAGTAGGTGGATTAGCCAGGAAGACATTAAACTAGCAACACAAGTGGAAGGTAGTAAAAAGACAAATTCAGTGCAAACTCAAACTCAGTATGTCACAACAAACTCAACTGATGTGGCAAAGAACGTGAGGAAAATAAATTTGTCAGTATCTTATATACCAAGGGCATAACCAAGAGGAATTGAAAATTATCACTGATGAGAAGAAATTAGATACAACTGGCATTATTGAAATCTGGCAGGATGATTCATGATTGGATGTGATATATCTATTTATAATCAGTTCAGGAAGGATAGGGTGGGTATAGAGGTTGGGAGGTGGCACTCTATAAAAGACACTTGTTTTAGTTATTGGTCATTAAAAACCAGAGGATCTTGACTACATATGGATCAATGTGCAATTAACTAAAGCTCAGGAGGGGTACTGGTGGGGGTCTATTACAGACCATTGCAGCAAACTCAAGAACAGGCTAAGTCATGGGCACCAGAATGGGGTGGGGGAGGGCAGAGTCAAGGGTCCACGGCCCTCCCACTTTTGAAAATGGACAGGCCTGGCTCATCCACTTTTCGCCATGGGTCCAGTAAGGTGACCAGAGAGCAAGGGTGAAAAATCAGGACAAGGGCGTGGGGGGGTAATAGACATCTACATAAGAAAAAGCCCCAAATATTGAGACTGTCCCTATAAAATCGACACATCTGGTCACCCTATGGCCCAACCCCCTGCCCCTCCCCTCTTCCCCCCAGCCAAGCCGGAAGCCCAGCCTGGGCAAGAGTTGCTCAGGGAGCCCAGCCAGCTGTGGGGATCCGCAGACCGTCCACTTGCCCAGGGCAGGGAGTCCAGGGGGAGGGGACATGGGCCTGGGGCTGGTCTCGGGCCCCCTCCAGGCAGGTGGAGCAGCCCGGGCTCCCCAGTCCGGCTCCGACTTGGCTGGGGAGTGGCTTCAGGGGGAAGAAGAGGGGCAGGGGTGGGGCCTCTCCCCCCACTTTTAGGAAGAATCCATTGCCCCTGGGATGAGTTACTCCTTAAGCACATGTCTGTAATGTGTGGGAAAGAAAAATTGTGTTGTTATGGGGGACTTCAGTGTGAGAGGCATATGCTGAAAGTCTCATCCAGACAGTAGTAAAACATCGTTAGGTTTTCTAAAAATTACAGATGATAATTTTCTAACACAAAATTTACCGCACCCAATATGAGGTAGCTATTTTTGACTCATGATGATGGATGAAGAGGAATTAATTACTGGACGGAAAGCTGGTGGTTTCCTAGGAACTGGTGATCATGACCTAATTAGATTCAATACGGGCAAACAGAGGACAGTCCCAACCACTAATATGATAGATAGATAGATGGACTCAGTGCTTCAAAGGCTAACTTCCCAAAGCTGAAGAAAGTTATAAGCGACATTAATTTTTTCATCCCATTCAGACAGAAAAATGTGAATGAAAATTGGAAGTTCTTTAAGAAGAATTGATTGTAGCCGAAAAGTCACAATCCCAAAATCAAGAAAGAGGACACCTTTAGCTAAAAGTCCACCCTGGGAAAATGATGGCTGCAATTAGAAATGAAAAAGCACTACATAAAAATTAGAAAAAAGGGGAAATAGTTAGCAGTCAATATAAACTAGAAGTGACCAAGCGTGGAAAATTGATAAGGATAGCTACAGACATCAGGGAAAAATCCATGGCTGGCAGGGCTAAGGTCAGTAAGAAAGCATTCTTAAGTATATTAGGAACAGAAAAAATACTAGCAATGATACAGGCCCATTACTAGATGGGGATGGTAGAACTGTAAATAATGATGGAGAAAAGGCAGAAGTATTCAATAAATATTTCTGTTCTGTATTTGGAAAAGAGGAGGAGGATGGACCTGTATCACATGAAGATGGCAAGGTACTTCAGTCTATTAGTAACCAAGGAGGATTTAATCAACATCTACTAAGGATAAACATTTCTAAATCAGCAGGCCTGGATCCAAGAGCCCTTAAAGAGTCTGCTAGACCACTGATGTTGATTTTCAATAAGTCTTGGAATACCACGGAAATTCCAGAAGACTGACAGAATACTAATGTTGTGCCAATATTCAAAAAGAGCAAATAGGATAGTTACCCAGGTTATAAGGCAGTTAGCCTGAGATCAATCCCAGACAAAATAATTAAAAGGTTGACATAGGACTCAAAGAATTAAAAAATAGGAATGTAATTAATGCCCATTAGCACAGTTTTATGAAAAACAGGTCTTGTCAAATAAATCTGATTTCATTCTTTGAGAAGATTACAAGTTTGGGTGATAAAGGTAACTGAATAGATGTCATATACTTGGACTAGGGCTGTCGATTAATTGCAGTTAACTCATGTGATTAACTCAAAAAAATTAATCGCAATTTCAAAAAATAATTAAAAAATTAATTGCGATTAATCACAGTTTTAATCGGACTGTTAAACAACAGAATACCAATTGAAATGTATTAAATATTTTTGAGTATTTTTCTACATTTTCATATATATTGTATTCTGTGTTGTAATTGAAATCAAAGTGTATATTATTTTTTATTATAAATATTTGCACTGTAAAAATGACAAACAAAAGAAATAGTATTTTTAAATTAACCTCATACAAGTACTGTAGTGCAATCTCTTTACCGTGAAAGTGCAATTTACAAATGTAGATTTTTTGTTACATAACTGCACTCCATAACAAAACAATGTAAAACTTTAGAGCCTACAAGTCCACTCAGTCCTACTTCTTGTTCAGGCAATCGCTAACACCAATTTGCTCTGTGAGCTTGGACGGAGTCTAAACTTGGGTGAAGATTATTGACTCTTTGAGGCAGGGATTATTTCTTTGTTATAGACTGATATGGGGCCTAGCACAATGGGCTCCTGGCCCCTTGGTGCTACTGCAATACAAATAATCAATATTAATTAGGGTTACCATACGTCCGTTTTTTCCCGGACATGTCCGGCTTTTCGGCAATCAAACCCCCGTCCGGGGGCAATTGCCAAAAAGCCGAACATGTCCAGGAAAATGCCGGCCGGGCACTTCCCCTCCCGCGGCTGCTCTGCTACTCCCCTGACTCTTCGGCTCTGTTTAAGAGCCGAGCTGCCTGAGCGCTGTGGGCTTCAGGCAGCCCCCTTGCCTCCGGACCCCAGCCACCGGCCGGGCACTTCCCCTCCTAGGCTCCGGTGGCACAGGTTCTGGAAGCACGGGGGCTGCCCGAAGCCGGTAGCGCTGGGGCAGCTCGGCTCTTAAACAGAGTCGAAGAGTCAGGGGAGAAGCAGAGCCTCCGGCCGCGGCGGCTCTGCTCCTCCCCTGACTCTTTGGCTCTGTTTAAGAGCCGAGCGCTACGGGCTTTGGGCAGCCCCCATGCCTCCGGACCCTGCGCCGCCGGAGCCTGGGAGCGTAAGTGCCCGGCCGGGGGCGCAGGGTCTAGAGGCATGGGGGCTGTCCGAAGCCGGTAGCGCTGGGGCAGCTCGGCTCTTAAACAGAGCCGAAGAGTCAGGGGAGGAGCAGAGCCTCCGGCCGCTGTAGGACACTACAATTTGGGGGGCGGCGACCGTGGCGGTATTTCGGTGGCAGGACCTTCCGCTGCCTCTGTGGGGAGTGGCATTTCTGGGCGGGACCTTCCACCGCCTAGGACAGCAGAAAATCTGGCGGCGTTCCTGCACAGGAAGCTTGTATCAGAGCCAGAAATTGAACCCAGATCTCCTGAGTCCTGTCCAGTATCGGAACCTCAAGCTCATGCTTCCACCTCATATGTTCTTGTCCATGTGAATTTGGTCAAATAATACAAAAAAAGATGTGCAAATAAAATCAGTAGGATTGGTTCACTATTATTAGTGGAGTGATTAACAACTCTTCACAAGTTCTTGGATAGTTGCCCAGAACAATGTTCACAAATAACGAAGTTTCATGAACCTTAACTAGTTATTCATCTGATAATTCGTATCACCAAGTGTATTATTTCACTACTTTCGGTGCTTATAAGGTTTCAGTCACCCAGTCAGGGAGCAACAAATACATTGTGATGCAGGTGACCGGTACATGCCCTGAACAACAAATACCAGCTAGTCAGAGTCAAGAGCTCTCCAACAATCCCTAGGTGGGAATTTGTTCACAAGCTCTTCGGCAAATATTTATACATTACAAATAGAAAGCAGCGTTGGATTATGAAGAATTTACAAATGGAAAAAAAGCTAGAATTTGCAACAAAGCATTTGACAATCTTTAGTTGCACAAAGAGAGATTTGTCTGTTTCCATGACTGTTTATTCAGCTACTGCTCTTAGAAAGTAGTTTGCACGATCCTATTTTGTGTTTAATATGGTCTGGGAATGGCATCATTGTTCCTGTCTCCCTCTGAATTTTTCAGCATGATCATACATTAATTGAGGGTTGTTTTTTTATCTAGTCCCTGAAGCTGGTTATTTTTCACTTGCCAGTTTTATATCCTCTGGTACCAATTCCAATAGGATAGAATCCAGTTATCCTGCTCACTCACGATCTAGCATTTCATCTACACATCACTCTGAAAACATGGATCTAGACTTGTTCCTGGAAACAGCATATTTCTGATCCGATGCTTAGACCCCTGCTATTGCAATGATATAATAGTTTAAGGCAGTGTTGCTAATTTCAGAACATGAAGATTACACAGTGATTTCCATACAGCTTACTGTCTGGTGCTGGCAGATTGTCTGGCTATTGAGCAGTTATCAGAAATCTTTCCTGAGCCCCCACTTGTGGCTTTCAAACAACCCTCCAACTTCTCTAGGACTAGATGACCCCCCAACTTCTCCAGGACTAGATGACCTCCTGAGGTCCCTTCCAACCCTGATATTCTATGATTCTCCAAGCTCATCATCAGATGCAAGCTCCACACAGATCAGGACACACCAACTCAAAGTGGCACCAGATCTTGTCATAACAGATGCAAAACCTACAGACATATCTCCGTGGCTACAATGTTCAACACTCCCCACAATACACCTTTCACAGAATCATAGAAGATTAGGGTTGGAAGAGACCTCAAGAGGTCATCTAATCCAACCCCATGCTCAAAGCAGGACCAATCCCAACTAAATCATCCCAGCCAGCGAAATAGTTTTTCCTAATATCCAACCTAGACCTCCCATACTGCAACTTGAGAGCATTGCGCCTTGTTCTGTCATCTGCCATCACTGAGAACAGTCTAGCTCCATCCTCTTTGGAACCCCCTGCAGATAGTTGAAGGCTGCTATCAAATTCCCCTCTCTCTTCTCTTCTGCAGACTAAATAAGCCCAGTTCCCTCAGCCTCTTCTCATAAGTCATGTGCCCCAGCTCCCAAATAATTTTCGTTGCCCTCCGCTGGACTCTCTCCAATTTGTCCACATCCTTTCTGTAGTGGGGGGACCAAAACTGGACGCAGTACTCCAGATGTGGCCTCACCAGTGCCAAATAGAGGGGAATAATCATTTCCCTTGATCTGCTGGCAATGCTCCTATTAATGCAGCCCAATATGCCATTAGCCTTCTTGGTAACAAGGGAACACCGTTGATTCATATCCAGCTTCTCATCCACTGTAATCCCCAGGTCCTTTTCTGCAGAACTGCTGCTTAGCCAGTCGGTCCCCAGCCTGTAGCAGTGCATGGGATTCTTCCGTCCTAAGTGCAGGACTCTGCACTCGTCCTTATTGAACCTCATCAGATTTCTTTTGGTCCAATCCTCCAATTTGTCTAGGTCACTCTGGACCCCATCCCTACCCTCCAACGTATCTACCTTTCCCCCCAGCTTAGAGTCATCCGTGAACTTGCTGAGGGTACAATCCATCCCATCATCAAGATCATTAATAAAGATGTTGAACAGGACTGACCCCTGGGGCACTCCGCTTGATACCAGCTGCCAACTAGACATCAAGCCGTGGATCACTACCTGTTGAGCCCAACAATCTAGCCAGCTTTCTATCCACCTTGTAGTCCATTCATCCAATCCATACTTCTTTAACTTGCTGGCAAGAATACCGTGGGAGACCGTATCAAAAGCTTTGCTAAAGTCAAGATATATCATGTCCACCGCTTTCCCAATATCCACAGAGCCACTTATCATAGAAGGCAATCAGGTTGGTCAGGCATGACTTGCCCTTGGTGAATCCATGTTGACTGATCTCCTTCCTCTCCTCCAAGTGCTTCAAAATGGATTCCTTGAGGACCTGCTCTATGATTTTTCCAGGGACTGAGCTGATCCATGGATCCTACCCATGCCTATCATAACATGTTGTGTACCTCATCCAGTGCACTAAATGCCCCAGCAACAATAACAACTATGTGGGTGAAACCAAATAATCACTACGCTCTTGAATGAATTGACATGGGACAATGATAAAACACCATATCACCTGTGGGTGAACACTGTTCACAAAGTGGTTATGCTATATCTGACCTATCAGCCCTCATCCTCAAAGGCACGGGTGCCCAACCTACAGCCTATGAGCCATACATGGCCCACCACAGCATCTCATAAGGCCCACAGCCTGCTTCAACACTATATATTAACAGCCAATTCATTCGCATTTTGTCATCACATTTACATCATTTTAGTTTACACTAGTGTGTAAATACACAATATTGTACATAGAAACAAGTGAACTTAAAATATAAATCAATACAGGTGACTTAAAATCTTATTAATTTATGCAGAATCTGTTTGGCCCACACAAGGTTGCGCTTAGGTTTATGTGGCCCTCCTGTGTAATAAGTTGGGCACCTCAAAGGAATCCTGCACAAAACTTTCAAAAGACAAACCTGTAATTTGTTACTCTGCTAGACACTAAAAGTCATGGACCGAACAGAGACACTGGATTTTGGTTTATTATTATGAAAATCTGTAATCCACTAAGCCCTCTTTTTGTCTTATGGCTGCAGAGGTGTTAAAGGGCCACTCTATCTTGAATGGTCCCTTAAAATATGTGCTAACTGTTTATGCTAAACAGTCTCTTGCACTTTGCTGTGATGCTGGGAGTACCTTCCCCCAACCCGAAGAAGAGCTCTGCATGGCTCGAAAGCTTCTCTCTCTCACCAATAGAAGTTGGTCCAATAAAAGATATTACCTCACCCACCTTGTCTCTCTAATATCCTGGCACTGACAGGGGCTCCAACTACAATGCATACTAATCGGGCAGTAAGGCAATTAGCATGAAAGATGTGTTTTCAGGGCAAGTGAAACTTTTCTCTAGGGTTACCCCTACATCCATCGGAGCACCCAACTGTCTTGTAAACAGTTGGGTTGCTAGCTTAATTAAATCTTGCTTCATGCACAAATTCTGAATGAGAAACTTTCCACTGGTAACTAGCTAAATGATGCACACAGACACAGGGAAGGGAAAATACATATGTTTCCAATAATGACAAATGTGAACCAACATCCCAGATCCAAAAACTCCCAGAACTTTGGCACAGCAGTTCAAAATCTGATCTGAATGTTTCTATTAACATTTTAGATTGAAGACACACACGCACACACACTCTAAGTCCCCATCCTTATCACTGTTTAGTGCAACAGATAAGCTTGAAAAGACAACATTTAGTGTTTTCCCAAGAGAAGAACGTGGTGTTGTGTTGGAGAAGATTATACTGTTATGTCTGCAAACTAGTAACCAGACACTGGCGCAGACTTAGTTAGCAAAGTCCCCCAGTCTTTTGCCTCGGATTTTGAGGAGCATTTTAACATATTTCTGCAATTGATATCTGATCAGCTGCAGCCTATGTGTATTCTTGGCAGCAACAGTACCAGCCGACCCATGTGGGAGCCTGTCTATTGCCCGGTCAGTAGGAGCCATGCTAAACTTGTCTCAGCTGAAAATCTCTCCCTGTATGTAACATACGCATTTATTATATGCCAATTTCTAAAGTACCCTTATGCTATAGAGAGAGGTGCAGACAGACAGGCAGGTTTAAATGGCATTTGCCATCTATGGATCTCAAAGCACTTTTCAAACATCAAGTCTCACAGCCTCCCTGTGAGGAAGGCCCTAGATTCTATTGTTTGTAATTACATTTTTCACAGACTTCTTTAATTCCTCCGGGAGTCTTTTATTGGAATAATGTGAGAACTGGTCTTCTGGAATTTCAGTCTCTGGATGGTGAAAATGCCATATGGCCCAATCTCCTGTTCTCTTTGGCCCCACGCAGGGTTCCCCAAGGCACTAAAAAAGCACCAACCCAAATGTCTACCAAGATTCAGGCTTTATATGGGTTTGCTCTGAATACCCTATTTCAGCTTTATTTGAGTTCCCCCAGGAGCCAATATTGCATTGCCAAGCTAGTTTTACGAATGGGGAAACTTAAACACAGAGCGGTTAATGGATTTGCCCAAGGTCACAAAGGTGATCTGAGGCAGAGGCTGGTATCAAATCCAGTCCCCCACCATCACTCTGCTCTGTCACTGACACCAGCCTCAGTGCCCCCTTCATTTCTGTATCTCGCACACATCTCTGTGCCATCTCCCATGACTTCCCTTATTCTTGGAACACCCTTCTAAAATCTAGTGACCAAGCATCACTCGTCACCTCAGACAAACCACTCCCGAGAAATCCCTTCGCCAGCAAATATTGAGGGTCAGATCCTCACGTGGTATAAATAGGTGTAGCTCTACCCACTTCATTTGAGCTACACTGATTCACACCAGCTGAGGATCTGGCCCCCCTGCATTTACACAAACACAGATACCATCCAAGATCTACATATATACCTGTGTCTAAACTCCGTGAGTATGTCTACAATGGTGTGGGGGAGGTGTGAATTCCAGCTAGCGGAGACATACCCACACTAGCTCTGATTGAGCTAGCAAGCTAAAAATACAAGTGTAGCCAAGGCAGTGCAAGTAGTGGGAGAGGCTAGCTGCCTTGAGTACATACCTATGGTCTCAGACAGGATCACACTCCAGGCAGCTACCCCTCCTAATACTCACACCACCGTGGCTTACACTTCAACTTTTAGCATGCTAGCTTGATCAATGCTAATGTAGGTATGTTGCCTTGAGTTGAATTAACCTTCCAGCCCTCATGTAGACATAACTTAGACACCTCCTTGGTCTTTAACCCATAATCTGGATCCCTCCTTTGCCCTTCCTATCCGTAGTGTCTATTATATCCTCCCTGTCTCAAGTCCATTATTTAGAAAGTAAGCAATCTGGGACAGGGACCCAATCTCTGAGTGTATCCTGTGACATACCAAGAACAAACACAGGTATTATGCAATAACACATCAGTAATCCCAGTGGCCAGCTCAGAAAACACAGTAACAGTTTCAGACGGAGATTGACTAAAATGCTGCGACGGCAAGAAAGCAAATGGAAACATTCTGGTTTGAAAATATGATGTCTAGGCATTTTCCCATGGTTGAACTTATTTTTCTAAAGGGTGTTTGTCTCCAAAGAAGTTAAGCTTTCTGAACTTTTCCCAAGACTAAAGAAAGCATATCAGTGCAGAATTCCAGACGCCAGCTGTCCCAGCGAAACTTGTATTTTTTAATTCTATCCCTAGCCTGTGTGACCTCTTCCCTCAACTAAGCCAGTTTGTCCAGAGCTGAATCCTCTCTAGCACTCCGGTCTGTAGAGATCAGAGGTACTCCATGGTCAAAGCTACTGTCACAAACACTGCACTGGATTTTTAAACACACCAAGAAATAAAGGATGGATTCTTCGTACTGGAAAAGTTAATACAAGGAATAATACAAAGTACTCTTCTCAGACTTTTCACTGTCCTTGGAAGAAGCATACAATCACATAATGTAGCAGTTCGCCTTCATTCTCAGCTAACCAAATGGAAGGCCTCAGCACTTCTCTTTGTCTAGCATGAAGAAAACCAGAGAAAATGGGTCAAATTCATCCCAGGTGTAACTTCACTGAAGTGTGCTGCTGGAACAGAAATAATAATGAATGAGTAACTCACTAGAAATACAACAGGCTGACAATAACTCTTTTACCTTCAATTCAAATACTATTTATTTTTTGCATTATTGCCTTGAGTTCCTAACAGAGTTCAGAACCCTATGGTGCTCTGTGCTCTACAAATACAGAGAGGAAGGGACAGTCCTTACTTTGAAGAACTTACAATCTAAAGAAACAAGACAGACAAAGGGTGGGAGATAGAAAGTATTATTATCCCCTTGCTATATACAGTAGAACCTCAGAATTACTGCGGGTGGCTATATTACAACAGAAAAACTTCAAAAACAGACTCCAAAGAGAGACTGGTGAGCTAGAATTGATATGCAAACTAGACACAATCAACTCCGGTTTGAATAAGGACTGGGAATGGCTGAGCCATTACAAACATTGATTCTATCTCCCCTTGTAAGTATTCTCACACTTATTATCAAACTGTCTGTACTCGGCTAGCTTGATTATCACTTCAAAAGTTTTTTTTCTCTTAATTAATTGGCCTCTCAGAGTTGGTAAGACAACTCCCACCTGTTTATGCTCTCTGTATGTGTGTATATATATCTCCTCAATATATGTTCCATTCTATATGCATCCGAAAAAGTGGGCTGTAGTCCACGAAAGCTTATGCTCTAATAAATTTGTTAGTCTCTAAGGTGCCACAAGTACTCCTGTTCTTCTTTTTGCGGATACAGACTAACACGGCTGTTACTCTGAAACCTCAGAATTACGAACACCAGAGTTACAAACTGACCAGTCAACCATACACCTCATTTGGAACTGGAAGTATGCAATCATGCAGTAGTAGAAACCCAAAAAAAAAAAAAAAAAAAAAAGCAAATACAGTACAGTACTGTGTTAAACATAAACTACTACAAAAATAAATGGAAAGTTTAAAAAAAAGATTTACCAAAGTATGGAAACCGTTTCTGTGCTTGTTTCATTTAATTTAAGATGGTTAAAAGCCGCATTTTCTTCTGCATAGTAAAGTTTCAAAGCTGTATTAAGTCAATGTTTAGTTGTAAACTTTTGAAAGAACCACCATAACATTTTGTTCAGTGTTACAAACAACCTCCATTGGCAAGGCGTTCTACTGTATGTGGAAGTGAGGCAAAGAGAGACTACAGGTATGTCTACACAGCCAGTGGCAGCAAGCCTCCAAGTTCAAGTCGACATACTCGGCCTCACGCTACAGCCCTAAAAATAGCTGTTTAATGTTTAGACATAGTGGCTCGCCCAATACACAATGTCTGTGCAGCTATTTTTAGCCCTGTAGCACAAGTCCCATGAGCCTGACTCTGTCAGACCACAGGCTGTGTAGTAGACAGACCTTAAGTGACTTGCCCCAGGTCACACAGGAAACGTTTGAGGCAAGTATTTGCACCATATGATTGGACCTGAAACTTTATTTCTGTGCTGTGATTGAATGACCTAATGATCCACCCGAACTAAATTTGGTTTCGTCATGAAATGAATGCAAGTTTGATCAGAAGAAACAGACAGACACATGATTGCAGCATTGCTATTGACAAGAGTTTGAATCTGAGCCTCGAAGAAAAACACATTGTCATGCAGGACCGCATAAACTTCACCAGAGATCTTAGAAACACTGACACTTAGCCAGGACTTGGCTAATCATTTAACCAGCACCTCTCTCAAGATACTAACTTTGGTCTCCAGAATCTCAACTTTCTTTTTTTTTTTAAAGAGTTTATGGAAAAATTCTAAAAAACATGAACGGAGTGTACACAAATGCAGAGATGCCTAAGTGAGTCTGTAGAATCTGGAACCATAGCCCCTAGAGATGTGATCTATCCCATTTAAGTCAGAGACATGTTAAGTCAGATGCCCAGTAGTAATTAAATTTAAATGTCAACACTGATAATTTCATTACGCATGTACAAAGGAGTGGTAGGCTTGCAGATCTGCGCAACTGGCAAGTGCATTTGGGAGCTACCACTATTTATTTCCCCCCCCCCCCAATATAAAAGGAGCCACACACAAGGAGGCTTGAAGAGCCCATAGGCATATTCAATCCAGACAGCCGACCTCAGGTGAGGTCAGAGAGTGCACACAACCAGGCAATGAGAACTTGTATTGAACAAGTACACAGTTTTATTTAAAGATCACCACAGAAACCAGAACCTGCAGCTCATTCTCCATCTATGCAGTCCAGGGCCGGCCTTCCAATATGGAGGGTGACCCTTTTGACCTCTGTAGCCATGTCTCCAGCCTTACACAAAACAGCTACTCCCTTACTAATGTACTGTGAGCTGCAGCTCATTTTTGCAACTCCTGTAGACTGAGCTTATTTTGGAGTTGGAACTAGAGTAAGAGTAACACCACCTTTCTTTCCCCAAGTCTGACCCCTTCATTTAGTAGGTGATACACCATTACAATTCCTATTGCAAATGATGGCTAGTTCAGTAATTTCAGACCCATCCTGCTCTCTGCTGGACAAGGGTCTTTGCTTCTGAGATCTAGGCTGGCAAGAGACCCTTGCTGCACTAAACCCTATTTGTAAACCAGTTTCCCCAACACAGGTCCACAACCATTTCCACAATGATTGATGATCCTCAGGTATTTGCTTTGACCATGGGCTCCTTGAGGCTATGTATATAAACGACCCAGGGCTGGCCTGGGCCAGCTAACTCGGGCTGCAGGGCTATAAACAGATAGACTTTCGGGCCCAGGCTAGAAGCCAGGCTCTGAGACCCTGCGTGGGGGCAGGGTCCAAGAGCCCAGGCTCCCCCCCAAGCAATTTTATAGCCCCTCAGCCCAAGCCCTGCGAGCCTGAGTCAGCTGCCCCAGGCCCACTGTGGCCATGCCCCAGGTCTTTTATCGCAGTGTAGATGTACCCTAAGAATGAGCAACGTAAGGCTGATGCTTGCTGACTCCTCCTGAAAGAATGTGCAAATCAAAGCAGAGTACAGCAGCCTGCAGAATGTAGTAGTGGCAGGGCTGCTGCAGCTGAAAGTGGACACCTGGCCTCTCCAAGCACGTGCACCAAAAGGTGGCAGATGGTTGCAGGGAAGGGAGGTAGGTGATCATGCAAGTTGTAAGAGCTAAAACCATGAAATAGCTTCTCTATGAATTAGCACGAAGTGTCCAGTGACCTTGCTAGGGACAGACTTCCAGAGAAGTCAGCAAAGTTTGGATGGTTATATGAGGAGCAAACTTGGTGACCTTTGCAAGTCTTCGTTCTGCTCCTCTAGAGTATGATTTGATTGCTTCCAGAGATGGGCCTGAGTCACAAATTTCAGATCCCGAATCAAGTCTCAATCTGAACATCACCCATAGTGAGAAGTGTGCTGATTCGGTAGTCTGACTCAGTCCATGACAGACAGAGGTCGGAGTCATCATGTTTAGATGTGGATGGGAACCTTCCCCGAAGCTCTAGCAGGAGAGTCAGATCTAGTGTTCCAGACTGAGCCCATTTCTAATTTCCTCAAGAAAAAGTAACAGCTCCAGTACAACCCAGTTAAGCCTGTGCTGCCCGATACGCTGTGCCCAATGCCAGCTTTCTATAGCATGATTTGCAAACAATGCCTAATTCAAATGAACCTAGTTTAGTGCAGGAAGCCATAGGCTTGTGCTGACGTGTCAGCATGCCGAGGTGAAGGGCCCTGACTTACAGGATGGAGAAGTGGATACTCATAAATGCTATGAATATTATACCAGCACACCCAGGATGCATCTAAGAATCCGAAGCTCTGTTTAACACACGTCTGGGTGATTCTCCAATATCATCACTATAAAGCATGTGAGAGCTTCTGACAAAGGAATGTCAAGTCACCCAAATAACAGTACACACACAAAAACAAAAAAGCCTACAACCATTGCTGATAATCTCTACTAATTCCATCATGTTTTTTCATTTCAAAGGCTCTTAAATTTCCATTTCATGCAAAAAACCATTCAAAGAATATTAGTGAAGTTGCAAAGCCAAGCACTCAAAAGCTAGGAAATGCCAAAATTAAGGCTGCCTGTACAACCTTAATTTAGCCTGGTCATGCATAATGCTTTGTGATACCGTTTTTAATAAATCTCATTATTCATCACTATAACTGGGTGAAATTTTTCAGCAAATAGTAAATTCACTGAAAAATGCAGTTTCAGTACAATCAAAACTGTTCATGAATTTGGAAGAAATTTGGCGAATAGTTTCAGCCAAATACAAAATTAGGAATTTTCTTTTCCAAAAAAATCAGAACGGTTTATTTACAAAATGATGTTTTGTAGTGAAATTTCATTTAGAAAATGTTGATTAGCTCGACCCAAACAAAACCTTTCAGGTTTTTGTTTCAGTGAGAAAAAAAGAAAAAATCAGTTTCAGTTCCAACAGAACTGTTGCACCCCCATCCACCTTGGCCACCTAACTGAAAAAACAAATCAATTATTTGCTCAGTTCTATTCATAACTGAGATGCAACTACCTCTGGGTTGGAATGCAAACACTATTAACAGTGCACAGCAGGACTAATGAGAGTTTACAGAGGAAGAGAAGAAAACTATATGCAACTGAAAATATAGAGGAAATTTATAGCACATAGGCAGTATACAGCTACCTAAACTGCAATATGAATGGAAGCTGGAGATTGAAAATATAGTTTCAACAGTGTCCGACACACACACACTTTGTAGGGGGGGAATCTGAAAGATGTAGAGACAAACCAAACTTCTCTGGACTCTCCTAGCAGAGATCTAGTGTCTTTGACTATGATTTTGAATAGTCACAGCTTTGCTAACCCAGAGCAATCAACTATCATAAGTCAGGCACTAAAAAATCATGAGATTGGCTTTAAATCATCATACTTCAAAAATAATGAATAGTGGGATCTTCTTCTTTGCTTTCTGGTATACAAGCCTCTAGGTGAACTCTGGTCACATTTTCAAGCTTCTCTCCACAACTATGAGAGCTAGAAACTTACTTTTTTTAAATGAAAGCTGAGATTCTCATGTAATAACATCATATCAGGAGCTGACCCTTTGGGGGGGGGGGGAAACCAAAAAGTTGTGCGACTAATAATTAATATAATGGGAGTTGACAACACTGTAAAGTAACCTCACCAGAAAAAGTTGTTATATTTTCTGGTATGTTGCCCTATCTGGTTTATATGCCTGCAGAGAAGGGACTTCTCCAACTTCCCTCAAGAGACTCTGTCACACTTATGTTGATTTCATTTTCAGGAAGTTTTTACTCTGGTTCTGGTTCTTCCCTATAGGACTGGTGCTAAAATTTCTGGAGCTTAAAATCAACACCCTTTTTTGTTTACTTCCTTGTTTGTGCACCAACATCACTGAGGATACCTAGCTGCTGAGAGAGTGGTTCTTAATTAACTTATACTCCCTCTGCTGGCTGTTCAGTGGTGTGGCAAAAAACATTTAAATGTGGTCTGTATAAATTGTTGTGGGTTCTTTTAAGTCTCTTGGCAAGTAAGTGGGGGGGGGGGGCGTTCTGAGTAATAGTTCGGGTGATGGGTTTTTTGTTTTGTTTTGTTCTCCCCCTAACTCTCTAAGCAGAAAATTAGAATCCAGATGAGCTTCCTCATCAGATTTTAACAAGTTCAAGTAAGGTCAAATTTTTAGACTGAAGCAACTGGACAGGGTCACTGATGTACCTCTGTGTTTAATTATGTGTCCTGAACAAACCAAAGATAATTCCTGGTTCTTGTAGTATCAGCATAATGTATAACAGCAGACAGCTGCTCATTCTTCCCAGAGACCTTGATATCAGCAGCAGCTATGGATTGCACATATTCCAGCATTGTTATATATACACAGTGTTGCACATTGCCTGATCTGGTATTATACAGATGAGTTCACTCTGTACCTAGGAGATGTTGTGGGGGAGGGGAGTTAAGGCTGTGCCTGAAACATTTGAGAAATTGTGAGGCATGAGGATTTCAGAGCCTTCTAGAACTCAGGTATGGAAAACACCCATTGGGTCACCTGCTCCAAACCTCTTTGCATGATTTTTCACTGCAGCCGATTTCCTAGTGTGTTTCTAGCTTGGCTTCAACATCCCACTTCTCCTGCAAGGCTATTCCTGAGTCTTAGACTGATTCCGCAATTGACAAGCTTTCCCTGAGAGTCAGCTTGAATTTCTCTCTATTTCATCACATTTCCCCAAGATACACCTTCTCGTACCAGTTCCTCCCCACTAGATGTTCATGTGGAGGAGTGTGTGTCCCGCACTAGACAATGTTCAGCCACATATTACCTAATTTTGCTCATTTCTATGCCTTCTCCTCTCCCTGTAAGCCTTCTGATTTTATGAATTCTTCCTGGTTCCCTCCTCTTTCTCCATTTAATTATAATCTGATATCCTACCGCGAGATGCTGTGATTCTCTAGAATTCCAATTAACAAATGAGACATGCGTGGCCCATTCCTAGTACAACACACTTGTGATTCAGCTAGTGCTTTCAGGACATTTTGAATGAAACTGAGTGAACTGGGAAGAAAAAGGTTTCTATGGATATTTGTTTGAGTTTGAAGGTGAATTTCTGGTTCATCATGTTCCTGACTTCTCATTCATTTTCTGTGAATATCTGAGCACTCACACTTCATCCTTGTGAATATTCTTATGTTCGGAGCTTGAATGTACAAATGTTTGCCCAAAGTGAATTCCAGATTGTTTTTAATGTGCAGTGTTGGTTAGTTACATAAATCACATGGTATTGTTTCTGTTCCCTCACTGGATACCATAATTAATTAACACAACATAAATTGCCAACTGCAAAAATTACAAATGTACAATTTGAAATTTATGTTGAAATTTATGTGGGTTAGTTGATTACAATAGTTATGTAACTTATCACAAAGATTGCCTATGGCAATTGATTTACAGATCAAGAAATTATTCACTGAAGAAATTAGTGAATAATTTTAAATGACAAACATTAGAATTTCATAATTTGCCCCTGGACAATTCACAAATAGATAAAAGGCAAAATATTAATTTAGCAAATTAATTATTCATTGTGAATTAGCCACTTTGAGCTGTGGGTCTTCATCACCTCTGAAAATCAAACTGTGTGTGTCTAAAAGAAACACCTCTCCCCCAGGCAAAGTGGGTCTACCTCAAACATCAGATGTTTCTATTAGTTAGAAGGGTTGAGAATATAATTAAAGAAAAGGGAGTAACAGAGCATGCTGGATGGGCGTTAGACAAGTGGTGTCCACAGATTGGTTTTGGAGGCTCTATTAAGCATGTAAAAATAACACAACTGAAGGCTTGTAGAGCCAAAGAGTTCATATATAGAAACTCTGCACACAGACTAAGTCAATAACAAATGCAACTTCTCATCTTTAACCATAGCATTCTCAGGCCCCAATCCTGCAAAGACTACTTACACTGGTAAAATTACACACATGCTTAAGTCTTTGCAGGATCCGTGCCAGGACCATGTCTTTGTATAGCACCTAGAACAGTGGGGCCTTGATTCTGTTGGTGCCTCTGGGTGCGACTGTAATCACTATTATTACTAAAGCCATGAGACAAAACAAATAAATGGAACTAACAAGGCTTATGCATATCACTGCCCCAACCACTTCCTTTCCCCCACCCTTCAGCTGTATTTTGATTTAATAGACTGCAAGCTCGTCTGCTGAGAGACCATGTATTCCTTTAGGAATAGCACCTAGCACATTTTGGGTGCTATCTAACACACATAACAGACCACTCACAATACAGGAGCCTTGAGGTTTTCTGTACTGCACTACACAATTATGACCACAGCAACAGGTAGCCTTTGAACAGTGTCACATATCTAATGACATGTACCCAGCTATGTGTCACGCAGCTGTATTTTTATCAAGAGGATTTGATGACATTATAAAGCACAAGAGAGTTAATACAGTGGCTTGTTTGCTCATGTCAACAGAGCCCCAAGATAAGAAGCTGCCAGGGCCTGACAATGTACACTTTGGGTGGTGTCCAGAACATGTGGACAAAAAAAGGCTAGCTGCTTCCTCCTACTGAAGTGGCATTCCCTAGTTTCTCACCCGCACTATGATACCATTTGACTGTACAGTAACTACAATTCACTTGATGACAATACTCGTTTTCTAATATTTCCAGATATGCCATTACTATTGGGACAACACAAAGGTTATGAAGTCATCATTCTTCAGGGGATAGGCCAATTGCTAACTGTCTGGAGTTGGAAATAAACTTCTCTATGCCCATTATCAGATTTCTTGGACCTTCCTCAGAGATGTTTAGTGCTGGGCACTGTTGGAGATAGCATGTTGCACTGAATGGTTTCAGCTAGTTTGGCAGTTCCTGTTTTCTTATGGTCTGTGTTATTCTATTTAGAAAATGGTGAGTAGCTTGTGTGAAAAGGAAGATTAAAGAATTTAAAATAATGTAATTTAGAGATGAAATCAGATCCCAGGAATCCAGCTAGTGCAGGATTGTTACAGCATATCTGAGTAATTCTAACCACATGGTTATTGTCACCAAATTGCAAAGGTTGGAAATTTAACTAGATAATCAGATGCGTGCCTTCAGGCCAGCCCATTTTCTTATTCTGCATTATCTAAGCCAGGGTAGGCAACCTATGACACGCGTGCCAAAGGCGGCACGCGAGCTGATTTTCAGTGGCACTCATACTGCCCGGGTCCTGGCCACCGGTCTGGGGTCTCTGCATTTTAATTTAATTTTAAATGAAGCTTCTTAAACATTTTAAAAACCTTATTTATTTTACATACAACAATAGTTTAGTTATATATTATAGACTTATAGAAAGAGACCTTCTAAAAACGTTAATGTATTACTGGCACGCGACACCTTAAATTAAAGTGACTAAATGAAGACTCGGCACACCACTTCTGAAAGGTTGCTGACCCCTGATCTAAGCAATGGGAGCAGCGATGTACAAGGCAGTGATTTACTTTGGATAGCATCATGTTCCCTTATCTTGTTTCTAGATTAATTTCCTGACCACAGCATGTAAAACCAAGATGGTTAGACAACATGTGGCAGGAGCCATGTGCCCAGTTCAGACTTGAAAAGGAAAAAAGCCAAACTGATCTGGAGACTAGCTTGTTTTCTTTTGTTTTGTTCCTACTTCTCTGGCTTCCCACCTTCAACAATGCCTGGATTAATGCATAGCCATAATAAACCTGTGCCTAGGGCCCCAGCTCCTGGAGTCATGTCACATCAGACTCTCAGTTTTCTTTTTTTTTAAGTGCTTCTAGCCCTCATGGATGCAGAGAATGGCTTGAAAATGCAACCCAAGTGTATCTGACATCTATCTGAATGTGCAGATAGCCTGAAACAATAGCTCCAATAGGAGCTTAACTCTGAAACCTGTTGCCATCCCAAGGAGGGGCAGGGTCAAGGAATGAGGGAAAAGCCATGAGGACACCATCTGGGGTGTGCAAATGGCCCCAGTTTGCCTCCATCTCCAATTCCCTTAGGAATGTTAACACGTTTTGGTGTGTGTTAAGGAAAAGGAAAAAAAGCAAAAATCTATCCCTGAGCCAGTTCTAGAAGGTACATCAAGGAGAGACAAGAATTGAGATCACTGAAGAACTAGAACCAGAAAGAACAGTGTGACATAAACCAAACTAAAATGGCAGTTGAGTATCCAGAAATGTCTCCTAATGGCTTGATAGTCTAGAGAGTAACATCTCATGGTTAAGGCCTGGACTGGAACTCGGGAGATCTGAGTTTTACCGCCATCTCTACCACAGACTTTCTGCATTGATCTCGAGCAAGCCACAAGCTCTCTGTGCCTCAATTTACCTCTGTACAATGGGGCTAATAGTACTTAAGCCTGACTCGCCGCTGCCCTGCACTTTGTGTTGTATTTACACCTGTGCAAAGTGAGGGCAAAGTATTGCCATATCAGAAGGGTGCTAATGATTTACACAGACTTTGCACAGGAGTAAATGACAACACAAGGCAGCGGAATATCAGGCCCCGTGTTCTCACCCGCAAGCCTGTGCACAGCTCTGTTTCACCTAGATCTCTTTACTACTCCGCTCTGCCTACTTCTCCTTCTTTGTAGATCCCTACTTCTCCCGCATCACACAACTCCACTTTTCCCATGTTACTCTCCACATGGAGAGCAGCCTCCTTTTTCTAAGCAGCCAGGGGTAGCCCGACTCCTTCCTTCCATTCCCTCCTCAGAACCCACTTTGCTTGGCTAGCTTTCCACTCCTGCTCTGTTCTGCTCTCTCCCAGGGCCTGACTTTCCTAAAGGAAGTCCAATTATACCATTTAATATAATGGTTAAAAGCCTCAGTGCCATGATCTGGAATTCAACAAATAGAACAGCTACAGATCGCTAGACCTTAGCCCCGTGCATTAGGATCTCCCTGTGACAATGTTCTCTCATTACGTTTAGGTTCTGAACAACTTGGGACAAGGATCATGGGCGAAATCTTGGCCCCGTTGAAGCTAATGGGAAGTTTGCCACTGACTTCAGTGAGGCCAGGGTTTCACCCTATATCTTCTTGCTTGCGAATATGGTACCATGCACTCTGATTACGCTTAACCATATATAACAACAATGAGCAGAGGGCTAGCAAGAAAGCAAGCTACAGCAGAGAATCTCTTGGCAATGGCTGAGAAGGTGGACAGACAATCACTGAGCTGAGCCACATCAGAAGAAATGCAATACATGAACTGCACTAAACACAAAATGGAGAAAACCGATGGCTGGGACAGCCAGTGAAAGGAAAAAGCAAACGGCAAGCCTTTCCCAGGCCTATACAATTACATCTGACCTAGCACAGAGAGCCTTACAGATCCCACAGTAGGACAGTCACCCAGCAATAGACTGATTGAGGCTATGCTTGAAATAAGTTCTATCATGGCCAACACCTGTTTACTGAAGAATATGGTGAGGTGTACTGAAAAAAACCCTGGCTCGGTATGGAATCAGAACAGCTCCAATGTGCATCATAAACCTCATACACTTAAAGCTCAAATAGCAGAGTTTTGAAACCTGAGGATCTGAGTTCTATCCCTGCTGTGATCATGAATGTTCTGAGCTGCTATGGTGTGTAGCACAATGACAGCAACGAAGCCCTAGGCAGCCGTACATTTGTTACAATATTTGCCAGTGTCTAGAGCAGGGGTGGCCAACCTGTGGCTCTGGAGCCACGTGCGGCTCTTCAGAAGTTAATATGCGACTCCTTGTATAGGCACCAACTCCGGGGCTGGAGCTATAGGCGTCAACTTTCCAATGTGCCGGGGGGGCTCACTGCTCAACCCCTGGTTCTGCCACAGGCTCTGCCCTCACTCCACCCCTTCCTGCCCCCTCCTTTGAGCCTGCAGTGCCCTCGCTCCTCCCCCCTCCCTCCCAAAGCCTCCTGCACGCCACAAAACAGCTGATCGAGAGGTGCGGGGAGGGAGGAGGAGGCGCTGACCAGCGAGGCTTCAGGAGACGCTGGGAGCAGGGTGGAGGAGCTGATGGGGGGCTACTGACATATTACTGTGGCTCTTTGGCAATGTACATTAGTAAATTCTGGCTCCTTCTCAGACTCAGGTTGGCCACCCCGGCCTAGAGGTTTTCACTGCCAACTCGACATATATAAAGAAACCAATAATGTTTTTGTTCTTCTCAGTAGCACCTCTATGTTCAGTACTGAATCAAAAGCCACATGATGCAGGTGGCCCCCTGAGAATTAGGAAAAAACATACCATCTAATCTTGCTCCTTGTGAAAATTCCTTTGAATTCTGCACCTATCTAATTTAGTTTGATTGGTGATTTTTTCCTTCCTTTTTTTCCCTCATCTGTGCTGGCCAGAAACAGTTTGCAGGTGTTCCATTTTTTAAAAGTGCTGATTTTTCAACATTTTCAGTGCAGTTCTTTCTCATGTATCGTGCTAACTTGTGATCACCTTCACTTGAAGGCTTCTCCAATTAATATCTTACCAGGCATGCAAGCCCCCACTGTTTTGCATTTTGCACCTTGAATGCTATAACAATCAGAGCTTAACCTTAAAACAGCATTTGGAAATACTGACAGTCGGAAACCCAGACCCAAGCAGAGCTGTAGCAGAGACATAACAAAGATAATTTTGCTGCTACCATTCTATCTAAGCAGGAATAACACTGGACAAGCGACAAAAACAGAATACCTATGTCTCAATATATCCAGAGGACTTTTTAACCAACCCCCTATCAGATAGGGCCATTGTTCATGCCATGGAAAACACATCAAGGGAGATAGGCAACAGCTTTGAATTTCTCCCCAAAAATTCTTTATGAAAACAGCAGCACCTAAGACTCCAATCAAGATTGAGCTTCCATTGCACTAGGCACTGTACATACACATAGGCTGAGATTTTTAAAGCCACTAAGAATTTAGGCATATAACATCCATAATTTTCATGGGAGTTGGGCATCTAAATCCTCTCGTCATCTTTGAAAATTCCAACTATATTAAGGCCTAGTCTACACTTAAAAGTTAGGTCAACATAGCTATGGTGCTCAGGGGTGTGAAAAATCCGCATCCCTGAGCACCGTAACTATGCCGACCTAACCTGCAGTGTCGATGCAGCTGGGTCAACAGAATAATGCTTCCGTCAACTCAGCTACTTGGGGAGGTGGAGTTCCTACAATTATGGATGAACCCCTTTCCATCGCTCTAAGAAGCATCTGCACCAGGCGTGACCAAACCGTGGCCCGCGAGCTCTTTTACAGTTAAAGTGCAGCTCGCAGAGCTCCCCACTCCCTTACTATTCTCCACCGACCAGACTTGCAGGGGAGCTCAGGATTTCTGCCTTGCAGCGGAGTAGGGGCTTCTGCCCAGTGGGGAGGGGGGCCTCGAGGCTTCAGCCCTGTGGGGCGCACCTGCCAGGGCTTAGCGGGCCAGTAAGTTTGGCCACCCCCTGGTCTACACTATGGCACTGCAGAGGCATAGTGACAGCAATGTAGCTTTGCCACTGTACCACCCATAGTGTAAACATGGAGACAGCCTCTGCTGAAGAAGCATTCATTCTTAATAGACAAGCACTGGGTCATGTGCTCAGAGAGGTAAAAGTGACTTGTCCAAGGTTCCACAGCAGGGCTGAGTGACAGATAGCCACTGAACTCAGGTCTGATGACTGCCAACCTGTAGCCTCTGATGGGTTTAACTTGAAAGTGGATTTCTGAAGATTGCTCATGAATTTAGTGAATAGAAAAGTTGCAAGTACAGTAGAACATCATCTTAAAATGACAGGTGACCTAAATACGATAGCTACATCCCAATGGTGGGTACCTTTGAAATTCCTTAGAAAAATGTCCAATTGGAGAAAATTTATAAAAAGTACTTTTTTGGTTTATTTTATTATAGTTGCTTTCTGCTCCTTGAACACTCTTTATCCAAACTCTTTGGAGTGTCCTGTGAATGCCACCCTAAATGACAAAGTGGGTGAGGTAATATCTTTAATTGGACCAACTTCTGTTTGGGAGAGAGACAAGCTTTAAAGCTACACAGAGCTCATCTTCAGGTCTGGGAAAGGTACTCTGAGGACTTGTCTTCACTACCGGGGTAAGTCAACCTAAGTTACGCTACTTGACATAGTTGACGTAGCTTAGGTTGACTTACCCCAGTGTCTTCACTGCACTGCATTGATGGGAGATGCTTTCCGGTCAACTTACCTTACTCTTCTCAGGGAGCTGGAGTACCGGAGTCGACCGGAGAGCGCTCTGCCGTCAATTTAGTGGGTCTTCACTAGATCCGCTAAATCAACACCTGCTGCATCGATTGCAGCAGCAGTGTCAATCTCCCCGGTAGCGAAGACAAGCCCTGAGTGTGAGAGCTAAATACAATATCGGATAGTTTAGCATAAGTAATTAGCACATATTCCAAAGGACCATTCAACATGAAGTGGCCCATTAATACCCCTGTTATAGGTGAAAAATGTGGGTTAGTGGGTTACAGATTGTTGTAATAAGCCATAAATCCAGTGTTTTTTTACCTCATCCACCTTGTCTCTCTAATATCCTGGGACCAGCATGGCTACAACAACACCACATACCGTTGATGACATTCAGAGTCTGAAAAGACTCTGGACACACGTATTCTTCCCCTTGCTGTTATACAGAAGAGCTAGTGTATTAAGGCTATTTGTCTTTCTCCAATTAAATCAGTTTATTAGTTTGGTGTAGTTGCACTTACTAACATGAGCACTAGAGTATGATTCATGCTGCAATCTCTTTCAGAGGTAGAGAAGAAAAGCACTGTAAAATGTTCACTATGGGCTTGCTCCTCTTATCTCAGACTACATGCAAATGTTGTTACTTAACCTGTGACATAAAACCTTCTGTCTATTTGTATTTTGAGACTTAGGTATCTCCCAGCAGTCAAACTCATGGTTTAGCAATAAGTCTGCCACCAAGTTAAATCTTTCGTTGGGACATTGTAGCTAATAAACCCAGCTGGTAAGCCAGAAAATGTTTATTCCTTCTTGAAGTCTTTGTGACAGGCCGTGTCCTGTGAACATGGGGGCTAACCTGATCATTCCGTTAGATTTAAATTTAAACCGCATTGGTGACAGTAGAGGACTGGGAGTCAGGTTCCTGGGTTCTAGTCCCAGCTGGTTAAATGACTCACTGTGCAATCTTCGATGAGTCACATTCTCTCTGCAACCTACTCTCACATAGAATGGTCATAATAAGATACTGACATTTGCTGATGTGAATATCAAGATGTATTCATCCAGGTGACAAATATTGACAGAGAAAAAAATAAACATCAGTATTCACCAGAGCAGGAAGGCAATAAAGACCATGCTATGTGAGAGTTAACTCACCCAAGTTAGAGTGATGGCTCCCAATGAACACAGTACTCCTAAAAGGGAGCATTGGTCTTTCACCCTTCCAACCTCCCCAGAACTGAGGATAAAAGTTAAATTAAGCACAAGACAAAGATGGATATTTATCTGCGGGAACAGTACAGCTGTGCCTTTTTATTCTCATCTATGCTGGCCAGCAAGCAAAACCAGTTTTGCTTTCCAGCCCTTAACTCATATTTCCTTCAATCCAGCAGGGACTGACTCCTCATGAAAAATATACCACTGACACCGTTGTAGGCTGCACTGTCTGGGACCATTACTGTACAGCTTAGAATGGACAACATTTTCAGGGATGCAGAGTTTGTGTCTGATTAAACCTTTACAGCACAATTTATTTCCCCCTGCCAATTTAGGTTTTTCAAACGTTCCCAGCAGTGGAGCAGCTGCTAAAGGAGGGAAAATGGACTCTCCATCTCCTGAAAACTGAGGCAACAACTGGTAAAATCAGCATTCCTGTCTTCCAGCACAGAATGAAGGGCTCCCCCCCCCCCTTTATACTAGTGGGTTCTGGGTCTGGGGATGGAAGCGCTAAAAAGCTGATCAAGGAAAAACACAAATGGAGCTAAAAGGGTTCTTTGCTCAGCCTTTTCAAGGCAGGGGCCAACCACTAGAGGCCAGGAATGGGAAGGTGGAAATTGTCCAGTTATGGGCAGAGATTTATTCTAGGAGTGAAAACACTTGCAGTGCCCTGAATTTCTGTCATGCACATCACAGAGCACATGCACATCACTCTGTGGAGGCATGTGATGATATCATTTATATAACCTGAATGAAGTGGATGAGACCGATGGAGATGAGACAGACACATGACCTGGCTTCCACTTTAAAAGTTCGCTTTCCCAAAGCACAAGCTGTATGAGAATTTCAAGGCCTAGTCTATAATGCTGTACCAGCTCTCTGCATCACATTAAGCTCAATTCCTTGTTTCAAGCTTCAGTTTTAGCTCCTGCCTGCCGCTCTACTGTTGTTTCGCCCTTGATCACACGTTCTGCATATTCTATTGTAATGGTCCAAAAGGCAACCTCTTCCTATAGTTATACTGTACTGTGTTCTTCTCCCACTGTTGACTCCGCATTTACTCCCATGTTTCCACTATAAAAGAAGGGCTTGTGGTTAAGATGCTGGAGTGGGACTCAGGAGAGCTGGAGCCAGTTCTCACTCATACCTCTGTTTACATGCAAAAGTTGCACTGAGTTAACTTAAATCAGTTTTTAAAACTGCTGCAAGAGGCTGTGTGAGGTCTTATTTTGGTTTCAACCCGGCTTATTTTGATGTAGCTTAAACTCTTTTCCAGTTGATGTTAGCAGAACTGAAATAAATCTGATTTAAACTAAAATAAGACTGTTCACACAGTCTTTTGCACTGATTTTTTTAACCTTCAGGTGCAACTTTCTCACAATGATAAACCCTGTGATTTTGAGAAAGTCACTTCATTTCTCTGGGCCTCAGTTCCTCATCTTGAAAATGGGGCTAATATTACTTCCTTTCTCTCACTCTTTATCTAGTCAGATTTTAAGCTCTTTCTCTGTGTAGGGGGCTGAACTAAAGGCCCTCTTGAGGTCGCTTCTCACCCTACGTTTCTATGATTCTGTGTGCAGGGGCCCTGACCTCAGCTGAGTCCTCTGTTGCCTTTGTTCATACAAATAAATAATCACTACCACCACCACTCTGAACTCTTTCCCTGACTTGATTCTGCTACTTCTTCTCCACCTCCTCCTTCAAACACAGGCCTTCAAAAGCACCTATAAGCCCTACCATAGCTCAAAAAAGAATTGACAAAATACACGAGAGGCGAGAGAAGACAATACAAACTCAAAACAAAAACTGTGTAACTAAAACTCCATGCTGGGATTTTACTACTCAATCACTTTGCTTTGGTTACATCCCATTCCCCATACTTCATCTGCATGTTGACTATTTAGACTGTAAGATCTTTGGAAGGGGGCATAGGTGAAAACCTGATTCCACTGAAGCCAGTGGGAGTTTTGCAATTGACTTCTATAGGGCCGGGATTGTCGCCCTTTGTCTTTATGCTTGTCAATAAAGCATTTAACACACCTTTGGCACCGTTAATTGACTAATATTGGGATTAGGTCAACATTTTTTTCAAATTTCAAAGTTTGACAAAATTTTGTAATTCAGAAAAAGGAAATTGAGAAAAAAATTGATAACATTTTAGTAATTTGATCCCCCCAACCTGCTAAATTTTTGAGTACACCTCTACCCTGATATAACGCTGTCGTTGGGCGCCAAAAAATCTTACCGTGTTATAGGTGAAACTACGTTATATCGAACTTGCTTTGATCTACTGGAGCGTGCAGCCCGGCTCCCCCCCCCCCCCGGGCACCGCCTTTCCGTGTTATATCTGAATTCGTGTTATATCAGGTCGCGTTATATCAGGGTAGAGGTGTATTTAATTATGCAACCTTAATATTCTGCTAATTCAATTTTTTCCCTATGGAATTACCAGGTTATTTTTAAAAAGGGAAAAAAATGGACTAAAGTAAAAAGTAGTTTCTCTCTCCAGGACTGAGACATTGTACAGATTTGCAAAAAAGCAAATGTAAATTCCTGAATCTGAAGCAATCTCGCTAGACATCACCCGTCTGATTTCTCCTACACACCATAGGAAATCTGCCAGATAGAATCCCACTCAGCTAACCTTAGGAGCTACACAGCTAAAGAAGGCATTTGGAGGGAAGGTATTTACTATTTGTATTATAACACCACCCAGAAGTCTGAACCAATATTGAGGCCCCATTGTACTACGTGTAGGGTTGCCAACTTTCTCATTGCTGAAAACCGAACACCCTTGCCCTGTTCCCATCCTGCCCATCCACCGAGGCCCCGCCCCCCACTCATTCCTGTCCGGCCTCCCTCTGTTGCTTGCTCTTCACCTGTCCCCTCAGACTCCCTCCTCTTCCAGGACTCACCTGCTGCCTGCAGAGCCAGGATGGGAGGAGCTGACGCGGAGCCTGCCTGCCTGCCCAATCAGGGCACAGCGGGGGTCAGTCCCCAGAGCAGGGGGCTGGGGCAGGGAGGGGTCGGTCCCCATAGTGAGGGGCCAGGGCAATCAGGGCACAGCGGGGAATCAGTACCCAGAGCAAGGGGCCAGGGCAGGGGGGATTGGTCCCCGTATCGAGGGACTAGGGCCAGGGCAATCAGGGCACGCTGGGGGCCGGTCCACAGAGCAAGGGGCCAGGATGGGGAGGGGTCGGATTGTTCCAAGGCCCAGAAGCTGCTCCTTGCCCGGGGTATCCTGGACTGAGCCCTGTGAACGGAGCCCATTGACTGCACAGTTTGGTCCTTGTGCCGCACAACAGCTGTCGCCATGGAGACAGGCCTAGCGGTCTAACCCAGCGCACTGGAGGTACCTGTAGCCACTGGCCTGGCCCTGAGCACATCCCCGCGGCCTGTCCGTGAGAGGGCAGTTTGCAGACCCCTCACCCCTGGGCTCAGAGTCTTGTCACTTCACCTGGGTGGCCGATATTGAAGTGAAAAACAGAACTCCGCAGAGGGGAGTTCTTAACTCCTAGACTGCTGGCATTCTATCAGCTGCGTAGTGACTACTGGGCTGGGGCTAGCCTTAGGGTGGAGAGGGGAAGGAGGGAAGGGCCTGACAGAGAGACAGAACATTCACACACAGAGGCAGAATAGTACATTACACCCACGATTTTTGGCGCAGTTGTGTGTGCAAAAAGGCACACTCACAATTATGGCAGTTGTATGTTCAAATAATCAATGTGCATGCTTGATCATGATAATTGCAATTGAGATCATTGCAGATGCTTTTTATATTATTATTATTATTATTTTGCATATGCAGTTCTGCACTTAGCACTTGAAAGAGCAGACCTGTTGTGTGTGAGAGTAGGTGGAGAGTGTGTGTGCGCTCTCTGTCCTGCAAGTAGAAAGCCACCATCCTTGCTGTTTAGCTCTGAGCATTGCTAAATCCTTCAGCAGACTGAGCGATGCCAGCACAGGGCTGACTACTACCTGGAGCTCATAACTGCAGTCAACTGCAACCAGGAACCTTGGGTTCTTGTAGGAGGAATCTCTCTGTGGTTTGAGCATTAGCCTCCTAAACCCAGTGTTATGAGTTAAATCCTTGAGGGAGCCATTTGGGGCAAAAATCTATCTGGGGATTGGTCCTGCTTTGAGCAGGGGGTTGGACTAGATGAGGTCCCTTCCAATGCTGATATTCTAATAAATTTCAATTGGTATTCTATTGTTTAACACTGCGATTAATCACCATTAATTTTTTTGAGTAAATCACGTGAGTTAACTGAGATTAATCAACAGCCCTACTCTGAGGTTCTACTGTAGTAGTATCCCCATTTTACTGATAGAGAACCAAGACACACAGAAATTAAGTGTCTTGCCCATCATCACACAGGAAGTCTATGTAAGAGCAGGTACTTGAACCGAGAACTCCCAGGTCCAGTCCTTCTGAAACCATGCTCCACACCTTGTCCCTCTCAAATTTTGGCAGGAACTTCAGGTTCTTAAACCTTGGGTTGAGTGTTGTAGCTATCTTTAGAAAGCTAGACCACACAAGACCATCCTTACCGTCAAGATACTAGGCAAGTGTTAATTATTGAGTGCTAAACATTACTGGGAATATTGTAGGGGCACATGTAATATTCCCTCCCCAAATTGAGCTTGAGAGTAACTTTCCATTCTTGTGCAATTTGTAGCCCCCTTTGTGGGCCTTAAGTAAACATTAGCGGATTTCTTTATCATTGCTGTGGTTTCTGTAAATCTCCAATTCAGGAGCTTTATCAGGCTCTGGTGTTTGCCAGCAGGAACACGGTCAATTCTCTCATCAGTTAAACGAGGTTTGGTGTGAGGGTGTGGGTTTTTTCTTTAAGCAGTTTTCATAACTTCAAACTTGCTTCATTTTGCTCTCCTGTAGCTCCTTCAGCCAAAGATCTGAAAGCAAGTGAATGAATTATACCTGCCGACACCCCTGGGAGAAAAGTACATCTGATTATTCCCCTTTTAGAGATGGAAAAACTAAGGCACAGTAAGGGTTAAATGCTCAGTGTCCAAGTCCTGTTTCTTAGCCACTTCTACCACCTGATGACAGCTTTTGAAGTGTAACATGTCAGACTGCTATCTTGGAACTACACATGCAACCATCCTCCCTAATCTGTCTTCCCCGAACACCTCAAATTGATGCCAGTTTTCCTCATTCCTTCAGAAACATAAGAACAGCCATATGCCATCAGAACAACAGATCCTCTAGCTTGGAATCCTATCTTCAACAGTGGCCTGTAGCAGATTCTTTAGAGGAAGGTATAAAACAAAACAGTAATAGCCAATTATGCAATAACATGCCTATGGGGAGAGGCTGCTCAAACACATATTGCCCTAATTTTACAGACAAAAGCTTTCATCTCATCTGAGTATTTCTTTTCCATGATACTTTGGGTTTTCATTATATTGGAAATAATCATCGTGAATTGCACTGCCTTTACCATACTCCTACTACCATCAGATTATCCACTATCAAGATAATCTCTTTCCCTCTTTAGACAGTCAGAGCATATAGTTTCTCTTATATTAGGCTTGGTTCTCATTACACCGGTGACAGACAGGAGTAATTCCAGTGGAATCAGAACCAGTGGAAGACAAGTGTAAATAGGATTAGAATCAAGTCCTCTCTCTTTTAGCCCCTGCATAGTCTTTTTTCCTCTGCACAAGCCCCAGTGCTTCAAGTTCATGCGGAATGGGTGTAATATTTCTACATTATTCTGAGTGATGTAGCAAAACGGAATTACAGAGTCCAGGGAAGCTAAGTAACACTGTTGAAGCAGTGGGTGGTCTAATGGCTTGAACAGCTCCTGCGCACTTGTGTTCTGGTGGGAGTCCACCAGACCTCCACTTCGCACTGCAACACTGGCCTTTTTGTCTGGGACATCTTGGCACCAGCATTGTATAGATATACCTGATTTCTTTCAGATGGTCTACAAATAAACTTGCTCTTTATGAGTTTGTCATCAGTATCCACCAGGTTTCCTCCACTCTGTTTCAGACTTGAGCTCTATGCAGAAATATATTGAAGTCTGCAGGAGGACTTTATCAAAGGCAGCTACTCCGCCTCTACAGGCTTTTGCCCAATGTAAAACTAACTTGGGCTTCTCTCGAAGACCTACTTTTACAGTAAAGGAGCCATTTTCCATGTCTCATGTGGGGAAATACTTTGCCCCAGCACATTTGGTCTAGGCTAATGAGAGAAAAGAAGCACCAGTAAACAACTGTGTGATTTATTTATTTGAAGGCTTCAAGGCAAATTAAATGGGTGAATGAGAAAATTATAAATGATAATATATAATACAACCCATTTATTCTTCTAGAAACCTTAGGTCCCTAGAACCATTGTATCTGAACAGCTTTAAGTACAATCTTAACTGTATTTAGAAACACCTGTGCAGGTTAGGGAGTACTACTATACTCATTTTACAGATGGGGAACTGAGGCAGAAAGAAACTAAGTGACTTGACCAAGGTCATACAGGAAATCTGTGGCAAAGCAGGAACTGAACCCAGGTCTCCTAAATCCTAGGTGAGTGCCCTAACCAATGAGCTATCCTTCCTGTGTTAGATGCCCATACCCATAAAGATGACTAATATCTCTTGGACTGTCTAGTACTATGTGGATTTTTTTTTCTGCTACCCCTTGGCAAATAGTAGTAGGGCCCAATTCAGACCCAGTGTAAACAGACATAATTATCTCTGTTGGAGATGACAGAGTTGCATTCATTTACCCCAATGCTGAAGTTAGGCCTGGATCTGTTGTCAGAACAGTAGATTTTGTGGCATTATCTACCTATGGTATCTAATCTATAAATGTATAAAGCCACCATGATATCTTGGCGCTAAGAATGGGGTATATCAAAACACTAGCTCCAAGGTCCTAGCTCCAGTTTCTCTTCTTTTACATATACATGAAAAATCCTCAGTGATTCATCTATTTTCCACAAACCGACCTTTCGTCTGCTATACGCTGGCATCAGTGTGTCAAAGTGAGCCTACAAATATTGAAGACAAGGGGCTGGATTCACCAACTTGCCAGTGGACCAAGGATCACGAACTAGAAGCAGAAAGTCCCTCAGGAACAGAGCCACAGCAGTGCAAGCCACCCACCTAGAGGAACCAGTGGTGACAGGCATAGCTCCTAGAGAAATTCAGCCCCCCTCCTACTGTGACTCTATAGACCTTCATCCAGAATTTAAAGCTGGCCTCCACTGTCAGACCCCTCATGGGAGCTCAGCAACCACACCATAGATACAGGCCCCCACCCTTAGGTGTGGGGCTGTATGTACAATTTTGTCAAAATAGAAATGGGAAACCTTTGATAGGACAGGTCAGTTCTATCATAGGGCTTGATCCTGCTCCCAATGAAGTCAACGTGAGCTACTAAGTACTCAGCACTTTTGAAAATCAGCCCACTTATTTAGGTGGCTAAATATGCACTTGGGGTCCTTATCTTGTGCTGCGTTTTTTAAAATCTTGGCCTGTATGAATAGAGTGATGCAGTAAACAGGGAAGCTTTTAGAATGCGGAGTTTGAGGTTTCCCCTGGTTGATTTTCAACCTCCAGCTTAATCAACTATATGGGACTCTGCTGAGAAATAGAATTGAGCGTGACTATGGAGTGGGATTTTCTAACCTCATGTCCAGATACCCACAAAACCTTGGCAGCATTTTAAATTAGATGGTGTAAAATCCCCATCACACACCCGTGTCTCACTCAGAAACAAAACCTCAAACATCACATTTGCCTAAAGGTCATTGCCCAGATAAAGAAATTACAAGGGTTTTAATGATTAATCTTTCAAGATCAAAAATTCCCTTCAGCACAGCACAGTGGGTTGCACTGAAGGTGTTCAGGGGAAAATTTATCAGAGGCCAGTGAGCTGAATTTTGTAAGCATAGTAATACGGGCTCATTTCCACTCCCATTGAAATCAATGGCAAAAGTCCCAGCCTCCTTCAAAGATCAGACCTTGCTATGTTTACTCCAGTGAGTCAGCCACATAACTAAGGAAGGCAGGATTCAGCCCTTAAAGAGTTGCCAATGCCTAACAGTGCTGAAAAGCCTCTGAAATAATTCTGCTCAGACAATGCATTGTATGTTTTCAGGGATGTGAGTGGATTTCTTGATTTAAGACTAGGGATATTTGCATGAAAACTGCATCTGTCTTACTTAAGAGTTCACCTGCTCATGATTATTCCCCATCTGAGATCATATTATAGACAGGAAGGATGATCCAGTGGTTAGAGTGTTAGCCTGGGAACTGGGAGATCTGGATACAATTCCCTGCTCTGCCACAGACTCCCTGTGTGACCTTGGGCAAGTCACTTAGCCACTCTGTGCCTCAGTTCCCCTTCTGTAAAACAGGGATATCCACACTTTTCTACCTCACATAGGTGTTCTGAGGATAATTGCATTATCGATTTAATTGTGTGGTGCTCAGATACCACACTAATGAGAACCACATAAAGCAACAAAAATAGAGCACAACTCCCTGCCTGTGATATGGAACCTAGATATGGAATCTGCCAAATCATCTAATTCCTTTCCCTGCCTGGGGAAGATTTTTTGTTCACTACTGCAGCCACTAGCATTTTGACCTGCCAAGCAATGGGTATCCCTCCACATTCCTTGAAGACAGAGCGGAGCAAATAATTCACAAAATTATTTACCTGAGGATTTCTACCTCCTTTTCTGCTCATGGGCAGATTGTGATTCCTCTTCATTAGTCATATTTATTTGACAATTTCCTACAATTTGATCAGCAAATGTTTTGCTGCAAGTGTTCAAAATGTTGGTTTTGTACATCCCATGCAATGGATTCTGTTGCCTTAACTGGGTGAGCCCATGGGCACTCCTGACATGAGGACCCTCAAATGGAAATTTTAAATTCATTAGATAAACCATTCATTGCAAATTGCTGAGCTTCAACGGAAGATGCAGGTACACAGATGGCACTCATCAATCACCACCCGATAGGCCAGGTCTAGATTCCCTTCAGTCATAGAAGCAGGGGACATATTCTGACCCAAGGAACTCAGAATCATAGAACTCAGAGATGGAAAAGACCTAGAGGGCCATTTAAGTCCATTCTCCTCACAGGGCAGTGTTGTACACATTCCTGTTTCAGCCAAATACCCCTAGTTAAAACAACAGAGAAAGAGAAATACAGATGATGATCCATCAGCACTGCAGAACACATTTGAGAGAGAGAGTGTGTTTCAGCATTGTCTATGAAACGCTGTTGAGTCTTTCCAGAAATGTACTCTCCCTTCCTGCTATGTACCCTACTCTAATTCCAGTTTAAAAGCTTTTTGATTCAGAGGAAAATGGATAACAGGATTTAGAAACAGATACAAATAGTAAAATTAGGGCTTTGTACAGTCCCATAGTTACAGTGGATGGGATTGTCCAAACACAGGCTCTGCTAATCCACCAAGAAAATGCCCTTAAAACCTGTTCAGAGTCAGGCTTAAACTCATAAAATCCAGGAAATTCAGGGATAAGCCTGGATATCTGGACTGATGTTCTATCCTCAGTTCACCTTAGTGGGCAAATGCTGATTCATTCATTCATTAATTCCCTGTTATGCCTGCACTGAAATATCAACAATCAGATTTTATAGGACGAGGAGAGATTATTTTTCTTTTCTAGTTGGGGTAGGGTCACTCAGTATCATTAGCCCCTTTTCCTGGTAATGGTTTATCACCCTATACAGTAGTTCTTTTCAGATCTCTAAATCTAGCGAGCAGTCGCCTTGTTAGTGTTTGGATAAGAGATCTCTAGGGAAACTCCAAGCTATTACAGGAAGTGAGGTTGGTTATCAGCCTGTCCCCTGCATCAGTATTGAACTAATGTCCCAGTGTAAAACAACCGTCTTGTGCTTCTAGGACTTCCAGAGCCAAGAGCATGAGACTAAGGGCCAGGTTTCTAAAGGTATTTAGGCACCAAATTTCCATCAATTTCCATGGAGGTTAGGCACCTAAATACCTTTAAAAATCTGGCCCTAGATCCCCTAGTTAGAAGCTGCAGATCAGGCACACGAAACACATACAGAGCCATGAGTTAGACCAGCCTGGTGTTGTTAGAGGGCACTGTGCTACTAGAGTTGCCATCTTTTGGACGAAACATTAAACCACTTCTATCTAATTTAGGTACTTATACAACCCCCGCCTCCCCACCCCCATTACCATAGTATTTTAATGGCTCACAACCTGTAATGTATTTATCTTCAACACCTCCCCGGAGGTTACCATTATTCCTATTGCACAGATGGTACAAAGAGGCACAGAGAAACTATGTGACTTGAGCCATGGTCTCACAGGAAGTCTTTGACAAAACAAGGAATTGAGTCCAGGTCTCCAAAGTCTCAGGCTACTGCCCTAACCACTGGACCATCCTTCTTATCTTCTGGTAATTGAAGTTCCTAGAGTACTTTACAAGCAGCACAGCCTATTAACCCCAGCTTCTTGGCCAAATTCCCGTTTGGGTGAATACATTCCACTCGGCGGCAGTTTCAAATGGGTATAGTGGCTCTTACTTCTAGTTCTAAGCTATTTTGCACTGCAGCTGTTTCATCCCAATGGTGACTGCACTTCAGTGAGTGAAGGGACCTGATGGGCAAAATAAATTAGGTCCCAGCAACATTAGAAACCCCATCTCCATCTCTGAACCACCAGGAAAACTGCATTCCTCTGAGAGACACAAAGCCCAGATGTGCAGACACACAAATGCAGATCACAAAGCCCAGGACAAAGCAGACCAGAGCTAAGCACAAAACATTCTCAATCAAGAGGTTACAAAGTAGCAGCCGTGTTAGTCTGTATCCGCAAAAAGAACAGAAGTACTTGTGGCACCTTAGAGACTAACAAATTTATTTTACTATAAGCTTTCGTGGGCTACAGCCCACTTCTTCAGATGCATAGAGTGGAACACACAGACAAATATTTATACATACAGAGAACACGAAAAGGTGGAAGTACGCATACCAATTGTAAGAGGCCAATCAACTGAGATGAGCTATCAGTAGCAGCAGAAGAAAAAACTTTGACGTGAGGATCTTCCTGTGGAATGAACTTCCAGCAGAGATGAATCCACAATCTCACCATGCTTAGAAACCTGCAGAACCTTCTTATCTGATAAAGCTTTTCCACCATAACTAAGATGATACTCACAGCATCAACCATTCCCTTCTCTTCACCCCCAGAATAAACAAAACAAAAAAAAACAACAGCAAATGCAGCCCAAGCAGAGCTTTCTATAACCTGAGAAGGGAGAGGAGCCAAAGAGCTTGCTATTGCCAACCTACAGTGATGAGCAGCAGTTCAAAACCTTACGAAAGACTCATACTACTTATATCCAGATTCATCACCGGTGAAATGGGCACAATTCTACTGAAATCAGTAGAGTTGCACCAGCATACACCAGCTGTGAATTTAGCCCCTGGCTCTTAAACTGCATAAAGCACTTCAGAAAGAAAGGTGCTATATTTAGGAACCATCGTATTGCTGTGTAGATATTTTCATAACCCCTAATTATGCGGGGGGGGGGAAGGAATTGCAAGCTCTGTAGTATTAACTGGATTGGATACATATATAATTAGAGAATGTTTCAACATGTAGACTCTTGACACTAGAGGCTTTATCAGCTCTTTCTACCTTCATGATCTGTTTTGCTTTGATTTTAAAGCTTTTTCTGTCAATCATGGCAAGATTTACTCAGAGCACCTATGGCCACTGTACACACTAGCGTAAAATGTACAAGTAACACACTTGTGTTCAAATCATCCTTGTACTACCAGAAAGAGAACTTTACATTGTTGTTATTATTGTTATACAACAATCAACACATTCTAGGTGCTAAACTGATCAGACAAAAGCAACTGATCAGACAAGGTTCCTGCCTAAAATGCTTATAGACTAAAGCCCTCCTCCCACAAGGCCTCCATGGGTTCATGTCTGCAGTGGGAAGGGGTTAGGGTGACCAGATAGCAAGTGTGAAAAATCAGGACAGGGAGTGGGGAGTAATAGGTGACTATATAAGAAAAAGCTCCAAATATCGGGACTGTCCCTATAAAATCGGGACATCTGGTCACCCTAGAAGGGGTTCAGATGGGGACTTCCTTCCCCAAACTCCCAGAGCACAGGTTACTGTTCTTGCGTTCTCTCTCTCTCTCTCTCTCTGCAGAATGGAAGACCCCTGGACCAAAGGCACCAGCCCCTGCAGAAGTGGGATTACGCAGAAGTGCTGAGCGACGGCTCCTTTGAATAGATGCCCGTTCTTTCCTGTAGATCACCAAGATGCACAAGTATCTTAGAAGATCTGTGGATTTATGGAAGATGTTCCTTAAGGTGCCAGTGGCTGGATGTATCAGGCCCTAAAACAAACTAGAGTTGGCTAATGACAAACAAAAGTGGAGGGATTGCCTTTGTGAAGGGCAAAGGGAGAATATTTCATTTTTTGTCAAAAATTCCATATATCACCAAAGTTAGAAAAAATATTCAACCGATTTTCTTAACTCATTTTTAAAAACCAGGCAACTCTAGGATTTGCATTTCATTTCTTTGTGTTGCTGAAGTGATTAGTCCATATTACTATCCATTGCCTGCAAAATAAAGATTTTTTATTTTACTCTTGCGCATTCTTTCCTACTCAGAGATAACCAAATGGATTTAATTGCCAGATTCTGATTTTATAAAGCATTTGTGGACCCAGTCTTCTCATGCCAATGTCTAGCCCCAGGAGAATTTTAAAAGACTGGAGTATGGGTAGAAGCACCCCCAAAACAGGAGTTAAAAATAGAAAGAGACAAGCATGTTGCTATAGTGGAATGATACAACTACCCTAATAGTCTTGTAAACAAACCGCTCACAATGATATTATGGCATCACTCATAATACCCAATGCCATGAAGATATTACAGAATAGACCAACAGCAGCTATCATTGGAGATGTAGATATAAAGGAACATAATACAAGGAATCCTAATGCGGACTGATTTAAAATAGGGTTCTTGCCTTCAAGCCAATGGGATAAATTCACACCTGGTTTAACTGGGTGCCACTCAATTGAGGATAATGGAGCTGCAGCCTCTGAAACTGCCCGAAAACATTATAGGCCTTGTTCTCCAATGTCTTGCACCTTGTGCAGTCATGTACAATTGTACAAAATGGGTGTAAAATGCCTGCATGCCGTGCCAGTCACATCCCCCTCCCAGCCACATGACCTGCACACACCAATAATTATAAGATTGCTGCATGGTGGCCACTGCTTGTGTGTGCAGCTTACAAAGAAAAAAAATGGCACATTTTCACCTGCAACTGGCAAAGCACTACAAAATCCAGCCTGGACAGTTAAAAACCAGCCAGGTGGCAACCTTACCAGCATCCCCTGGCATAGGAAACAGGACTGGGTAAGAGGTGGTGAGGCCAGAGCACCACTGTATTCTGGATATTCTCAGTCATTGCAACAGCCTCTTGGGATCATAGGCACCTAGAGAGAATATAGGACAACCTTGAAGTTGCTCTACCCTGCCCTAGAGACTAAACCAGACCCTGACTCATCTCAAAATGAGGGATAAGCAAAGTGGTTTGCCTTCCTCTTTGGGTGCTGAGCTGTCTAGAGTTCAGCCACGCCTGAAAATTCATCCCATTGCCTTCTCTTTAGCTATTTTATGGACACGTACACGTTATATATCTCGTGTTACAGGGGAGTACTCACGAGTCAAGAAATGCCAAAGAAAGGGTTAGGTGGATAACTTTAACTCTGCCCCCTTGAGCAAAACCTAGTATAATATTGCCACTGATGAGAAGATCAGATGATGGCTACCACAGAATACAATATACTTAGTTCTTATAGAGAACCATATACCCTTCAAAAGCAGCAGAGTCCTGTGGCACCTTATAGACTAACAGACATATTGGAGCATGAGCTTTCGTGGGTGAATACCCACTTCTTCGGATGTATCCTACGAAAGCTCATGCTCCAATACGTCTGTTAGTCTATAAACTGCCATGGGACTATTTGCTGCTTTTACAGATCCAGATTAACACGGCTACCCCTTTGATACCATATACTCTTCAAGGTACTGTCTCTATAAACATTAGCTAATTTATATACCTGTGTGTGTTTACATACACAAACACGCCATCTAGAACAGCTGAAGTGAAGATCAAGCAAAATACACAAACCCACACCCATCTAAAACACAAACACAGATTCTCATGAGTCATTAATAACCACCTCATAAATTACAGGGTTTTACAAAATATCATTACTGGAGATGATTCACTTCAATGGACCTGAAATGCACATACATAACTCCCATAAGTAAGTGATAAGAGTTGTTTGCTAGCCTTCACAGGAGACTGGAATCCCCAGGCCTGGATTTACAGAAATGCTAAGCGCCCATGGCCCCGCCCAACCAGAGTCGTGGGAGCTCTGGGTGCACGGCACCTCTGAAAAAAATCCAATCCAAAGATTAGCTGGGGAGGACTAAAACATGGTTACAGTATGCAGTGAGCACCTGGGGAGTGGAGGAGCCTGCAGAGGAGGTCTTCATGGCATAAGGGGTTCAAGAATCCATTTCTACCTCCATACCACAGGGATGTGAGAACCATCCTCTGGGCTGCAGGGAACACTTATGATTCCTGGGTCACTGCTCCTGGAGGGAATGACTAGTTGAGCTATGCCGTTCAGGCGCCACTGTCCCTTCCACCATTCCTCCCATGTTGCCCCACCAGTCTCAAGACTCCCCTTTCCCCCATACCTGAGCTGGGATATAATGAGCCCCTGAGGCAATCAGTTTCTTGGCACTAAATGAACCCAGTCTTAACTGCCCTGATTCCGTGCTCAGCATAAACACCGCTCCCTGAAATGGGGCAGGATTAGCACATGCCCACGGATACCAATGAAACAAAACTCACAGGCAATGAGCTCAAACCTGCACTCTCTTCTTAGGAAAAATGCTCACAGGACGCAGGGTTGGGCCCATCTGACTGATGTAAGTTCTACACAAGGTGCTGCCTTTCTTAGACATATGTATACATTTGCTCTTCTGCAGTGTCTTCTTTTCCCTCTAATGAATTAGTCACCTTCATAGCACTTCATATCACATTTTGCTGCAATATGGTATTGGACAATTTGCCTCAAAACCAGAAAATAAAACCTAGGGGCAAACATAACAGGGGCCAGGCCTACTTACCAGCTGGAAGGAAGCAAGGAATATGCAGCCAGCAGCAGCTAATTACAAAATGGCCATTTTAGGGCTGCAGCTGCCTCAACCTGCCAGATTTAAAAAGCCTATCCCTCAAAAAGGCATGCTGGGAAAAAGAGGGAAGCCCTACAGTAAGAGGAAGTGGGGACCGGATAGTTGCTAAGAAAAGCTTTGCATCGGTGTATCTTACTGTGGCATTATAGTATTATAAGTATTTATAAAGCCTGCCTATGAAGCGTACCTGGGTCATAGATGTATTTTTACATTCCATTGTTTCAATTGGGGCTGGATTCTGCAAGGTATGAAGCAACCTGAACTTCCGCGAGGTGCTCAGCGCCTTGCAGGAGTGAGCCCTTACTTGGGAGACGCAGCATGCTCCAGGCCACATGGAACGGGACTGAGACTTTGAAGCTCTGGGCTGTTGTCCCAGATCTTCTGCTAGCCCGTGTGAGCCAAAGGAAGTCACATCGCCTCTCTGTGCACCAGTTTCCCATTCTACCTGTCGCCTGTGTTTATGTATTTAGATTGTAAAGATTTCAGGGCAGGGATGGTCTCTTACCATGTGTATGTGCAGTGCCTAGCACAATGGGGCCCTAATCGCCGTTGGACCCTGTTGGCACTACCATGATACAAATACTTCATAATAACAGCAGTGCCCTAATCCTGCATGGGTAGATCCCTGTACCCCCACTGAGCTCATTGCAGGATTGAACCCTACAACTACAAAGCACACACTCCTACCACCAGTCACTAGGGCCCAGACCATGGAAAGTATTTAGGTGCCTAACTCCCATTGTACAGCCCACACTGGGGCCCGTGCCACTGCATCTCTACTGTTATTTTTAGCTGTGCCAGCTAGAGTAAAGCTAGCACAGCTACCAGAGCGGCTAGCACAACTCCAATTCCAGTGGAGATTTAGCCTTAGTCTATGAATCGGATCGATGTTTTGCCTTTAAATTTTGAGTGGTGGAGGAAATATAGACAACAAAACACAGGATTTTGATGGCACTACAGAGTTCTCAGCCACTGCTGCTGCTTGCGTTTGCCATGACACCGTAAAACTTTAGCTCATCACTTTGCAAAGGGAAGCCCGGTGACAACTGGGTACATTCAAAGAAGGTCCTTGCTGGATAGAAGTGGTGAAACCAGAGTGAAATAAGAAATATGTAAGACTGAGCCTGCAAGCCCTCTGCACACAGACCTTCTATTGAAGACAACAGGAGTTCTGTGCATGTGATCAGGCTTGAGATTTGATACTGAAAAAAAACAGGCTACAGCTCATGTTTCACAAAGATTTTAAAATATGGCATGTTAGACAGTGTGGTTATGTGAGTCCAAGTAATCACACCAATTATGTAATTTGATATAATTGTGGTAATTACTGACATACACAACAGTTTACTAAAAGTTATTCCAATAGCTACACCGGAAGACCATGATGGAGCCTAATTCTATTTTCACCTATGCTGGCACAACTCAGGAATAACTCCACTGAAATCAATGGAGTTACACGGATGTAAAAGTGGTTGCTACAATTGTGAGAGACCAGGGAAATCCATCGTTTGAACAGAGATCCTGACCACTCAAGATAATTAAAGATCCTGTGGTACTTTGCACAAGAGGCAGGTGCTATTTCCTGGCCAAACACCAAGGCATGTAAGTAAATTGCCCCTGTATATTCAACCTTCACTTCTTAGTTCTAAACTGATGTGTAATATTGTCATACTCTGTTAAGCAGTTACTGATTCCAATCCAAAAGGTGGATGCATTTTAATGGTGAACAGAGTACTTATACAGAGAGAGAGAGGAGAGACTGAGACAGAGAGTGAGAATCTGTGCTTACTTGCACTAGCGTGTATCAGTGGAGTTACTCCAAGCTGACACCAACATTAGTGAGAGCAGTAACTGCTCTGAGAGAAAAATCTTTTGCTCTACGAAAGAATCTTGAAATATTTTGTAAAGTGCTTCACAATCTTTTGAGCAGAAAGTCACTGTCCAAATGTAAATTATTATTAAGAATAATAAATTAATTAAGCATAAATCTAGGCGTTTCAAAGGACCATCGGGGAGTTGGGCACCTTACTCCCTTTGGCACAACTGTGCATTATTTTTTTACTAATATTATAGATCTGTAGTCAGTTGTGGCAAAGTATATGAAGTTTAACCCTTGCTTTTCATGATCTGTCTGTACGGATTTTCATCTTCATGTTATTGCTGTGTGAACAGACGATGCAGCAAATACATTGTTAATTTCCATTGCTGACTTCTTCTTTTCTCACAAGAAAAGCAGGTGAGGCTTGGATGATTTCTGAGCAATTATCTATTACCAGCGGAAATGCACAGTGTGCAAAGTCGATCCATCGTGTGTTCTGTTGATGCACCACATAGCTTCATGCCTTTCACAGAATGCTCATTAACACCAGTGGGAATTCCATGTAGGGAACTTAGTTTTTACTTCTGTTAGAATATTTTAAATGATGAAGGAGCATGGATTTCCAGCTCCAGAACCTCACTGCACCAGCAGGACTGAATAATAATACTTAGCATTTACAGGGCCTAAGCCAAAGCCCATTGAAGTCCATGTGAAAGGCTCCCATTGATTTCAATGGGCTTTGGATCTGGCCCACTGTGCACTTTTGCAAACATTAACTAAGCTTCACAACACCTGCTGTGACCTACGACCTTTGCAACACCCGCAGATAAGTGCTATTCCCACATTATAACGAGGGCAACCTGAAGCAAAAAGATGACGACCAACATTTCCAAAAGTGGCCTGTCATTCTGGGTGCCTCTTTTTCTGGGTGTTCAATTTGAGACACCTGGGGCCTGCTGCTGAGAGGCGCTGAGCCCCTACAACTCCAGCACCTCTAAAAACTAAGCCCACAGTGTCTCAAATTGGCACTCAAAATCAGAGCCCACTTTTGAAAATGTGGGTCTAAGTGATCCCTGGGCTGGGTCAGTGTCAGCGCCAGGATTAGATCTTATGATTTATTAGGCCCCTTCTTTGGGCGAAGACCAAGAACTCATTCCACACCTAAGAGCAAAAGAAAGACATTGGGTAAAATGTTAAAGTGCTTACATGAACTGGGAGCCCAAATCTTATTTTCAAAAGTGACCTAGGCCCAGATCCTCAAAGGTACAGAGGTGCTTAACTCCCACTGATTTCAATTTAGATGCCTAAATCGCTTTGAGGATCTGGGCCCAAGTCATTTAATTATAGAACGTGCTTGCTTTACAACTGACTTTTGAGCATCCCTTAAGTGGTGCTTGAAGACAGATTTCACGGCATTCAATTAAACACATGAACTGAAAATACTTCTCTGACAACTGTTCAGGTGCCTGTAAACAGGGCCGGTGCAAGGAAGTTTCACGCCCTAGGCGAAACTTCCACCTTGTGCCCCCAACCCAGCCCTGTGGCAGCGCCCCGCCCCCCCTCCACTCTGAGCCCCCCCCCCCGAGGAGCCGTGCGGCAGCTCCCCACCCCAGCTCACCTCTGCTCCGCCTCCTCCCTGAGCACACTGCCCCCGCTCTAATTCTCCTCCCCTCCCAGGCTTGTGGCGCCAAACAGTTGATTGGCGCTGCAAGCCTGGGAGGCGGGAGAAGTGGAGCGGCGACCGCACGCTCGGGGAGGGGGCATAGGAACACTGTAAAAAAAAATTGGGGGCACCACTTTTTGGCACCCCCAAAGCTTGGCGCCCTAGGCAACCACCCAGTTTGCCTAAATGATAGCACCGGCCCTGCCTGTAAAGCTGGAAAAGCATAATATATGATTTTCAGGCCAGGATTGGGGCCTGACACCAGACTTCGCTGCGGTGAGCAATGTTAATACAGTCTAGGGTTGCTAAACCTCCACGATTGTCCTGGAGTCTCCACTAATTAAAGGTTAATCTTTAATTAAAGATTATGTCATGTGAGGAAACCTCCAGGAATACGTCCAACCAAAATTGGCAACCCTTCTACTAGTCTCATGCTCCATTTTACCCACCCTCCTCACCCTTAATCCGGAGTTGTAAATTATATGTAACCAAGCTCCCCAGGAGGGGACATGCATAAAACCTCATCCAGTTTTCAATCTTTTTATTTACTTAATCTGTACACAAATGCAAAATACTTCAAACAGCAAATCTAAGTGAAACTTGTTTGGTTTTAAATTACTATGGAACAGAACCTAAAAGAAACTTTATTAAATAAACATAAAAAATGGATTTAAAGGATGTACATATTGTAATGTATTCTACAACAGTTGTTTTTTCACTATACGTTCCATGTGCGTACGGTATAGAAAAGACATTGAATAGAACAAACAGAATCCATTTTGTACCCTGAAAGAATTGGTAGGCCTTGTGAGGGATTGCTCAGTACAACTACATGATATATGATGGCTTTGCCATCTCATAAAAATTATAACTAATATGTTGGCCTCTTTGGTTCCAAAATTTATGTATAATACATTTAAATGTATTCATTTTTGCTGCTATAAAAATAACTTTTTTTTTCAAATGGCAGGTTTTTTTGACTAATCATGCAACTAAATCAGTGCAAACATTAAAAGCAATCATTCGCTTTAAAAAAGAAGCAAAAGATTTAATTTCAAGTATAAAAAATATAAAAAAGTCATATCATAAGTCCAGTTTTGTCTAGTATGGGTCAACACTTTAAATTGCATAGCTCATGCGGCACCTGTTTACCTAGATAGTGAGCAAAGATAAGTGCACTATCAAGTACCACTTTTCAAGGCATTGAAATCTGCAAGTGCTATAATATGTGCATTCAAGCAGTTTGCAAGTGCTATGCTGTATCTTTATTTTCGGATCTTTATGGCCATCCTTGACACTTCCTGGTAAAGAAATTCAAAGCACTCTCCTCCTTTCCAAGACTTGTTAAAATGTTCTTCACCTGTTATTAAATGCACAGCATTTTTCAGAATGTCTCCACCATGTTACTGTAATTCCTTTTAGGGTTCATTGGTTTAGTTGTGGTAGCATTTGTTTTTGTTCGTTTGTTTTTCTCCCACATTACATGTCCTTGCGGAGTCTCCTGCTGAAACACACAGATTGCAACTTTGATTTTTTGTTCTTTTTTTGTTCTTAGAACAGTGAGATGCTAATGGTCAGCACAATCCAGATATGACAGAAAAGCCCCTTTTCAATGGCACAACAGACACAGGCGTCCATGGATTTCTAGCAGTCAGTTAAAGCATCAAATAATGCCAACCAAACATGTGATTTAGAAGAATACAGAAACAGTCTCAGAATTACAGAATTACAGTAGCTGCTTATGTGTATCTCTCCCTCTCATGTTACCACTTACTGGAAGTGCTGTTGGAAGATAAGGATATGTGTGTTGTTTATATTAGGAGATTTTTAAAACCTGCATAGGCAGGTGGACTGCAGCTTCCCTTTGGACCTAAGAGGTGATGGTCATTTTTAAGTTTGGTGATTTTGACACCTGCGTGCAAGAATATATTATGTTCTCTCTTTTTTGTGTTCTTTTGTATGAGCACATAGAGCTCATTTCAGTCCAACTTCCCAGGCAGGTGGGGAAACAGCTGCTTAGCCATTCACTTGTACTGGCAGGCATTTTAGTTATGTTGTCACTGGTGATTGACTTCCTGTTACTTGTATCGTGTGTGTGTGTGTGTGTGTTTGTGTGTGTGTGTAAAGTATTTCATAGCATTAGTTTATAAGTGGTAGAATATTTAAATGTCCAAGATCCACAAATTGCCACTGTCCTGACACCGATGTAAAACTTTTTTTTTTTTTTTGCCAGACTTTTCCACAGTGACTTAACACCGATGCCTGGATACACAGTGAAACTTCCTCCAATACCATCTAGTACGGGAATGTTCTCTTTCTCCCCCCGGAAACACACCTTAAATCAAGCACAACCACATTCTTCCACAATCATATTGGGAACGTCCCTTTTCACAATGTTGTATTCATCATCAAAGTACAGCATTGACATTGTGCTAAGTTTGGTTGGAATGCAACAGGAGTTCACGGTGCCTGGGTTCAGCCCTCGCATACGGTACTGATTCACTACCGCAGTGTGAAAAGAGGAAGCTGATCCCGGGACTCCAGCCAAGTAGGCTGGGCAGCTCCCTTCACAGTAATTCCCATAGTAACCTGATGGCGCTATGATCCAGTCATTCCACCCAATGAGTCTAAAGTCAATGTAAAACTGTTGCCTGCAACATAGATTGGTCCTGCCATCACACTCCAGGCCTCTTTTCCGGATCCTGTGTTTGTTATCAGCTAAGCGTGCTTGCACCACTAAAAAAGGCCGGTGGGATTCCTCCCCGGGGTCCACATAAATTGGCAGCACTGAATACTCTTCACAGCCCTCACATTGAACATCCAAGTTCAGTCTCCTTTCTCCTTTCTCAAACAGAGCCTGGATCGCCTCTGTCATAGGAAAAGTGTGCCAACCACTTCTTTTGAGATCAACTTTCTTTTCAACCACATTCCACTTGTTGCTAGTGTCCAGGTCTTGGAAATAGACTTTGACTCTTACTTTTCGCCTGCTGCCTTTCTCTAAGACATATGGAAGCAGCTTCAAGTAAAGCCACAGGCTGGCTTGAACGACAAACAAGTTCTGGTTCCCTTCATTTGAGATGAAGAAATAGAGGCGGACTCTAGATGAGGCCAGATCATCTGCAAGAGAAGGAGAGATCAGCAACATTAAGTCAAGAACAAAATGTACTATTTGCACAATTCTGGATTCAGAAACAATGCTAGAACATAACTGATCAAAACTGCTGGGAGAATTTATTAGCCAGGAATAATGCACTGAATTAAAGGTCCAGAATTTGTACGAGAAATACATTAAAAAATGACTTCCCAGAGCAAAAATCTAACCTGGCTATAGCTGAATATGTCAGATCCGCAGAAAGCAACACAAATTCTTTAGAGCCAGAGAGATTCAAGCAGGGTATCAGAGTACCCTGAAAAGTGCAGCATTTGTACCTTAATATCTACTAACTAGTTTAGGAAAAGGTTCAGCTTTCAGATACCTTTTGGTTTTTACAGGAAAGGCTTTTTAGCAACCAGTGAAGCTTCAGTGACTAATGAAGGATTTTGTTACAATTTTCCCATATGCTAATCTTACTTAACAGATAGCATGCAAAACACCAGGGAAAGTGTTCTCAAAAGCATGTCCACTTGTACAAAGGGTTAAAACTAATCTAGATCTACTCTTCTGAAGTAGCAGGGTATCGCCCATCAGATTTTGATCTCTGCCTTCCCTCCCCCCCATAAATTCTAAAAAGAGGTCAAATAAAGCAGCCGTGGTCATTGTAATATCCTTCTGGTCTTAATGTCAGAATTAAATGAGTGAAACCATCACTGATATTCCACCCAATGTCTAGCTTTAATACATTATTTGCAACCAAAAGAGTTCATTGCATGAAAGGTACCAGAACCAGGGCCGGCGCTTCCATTTAAGCGACCTAGGTGGTCGCCTAGGGCGCCAGGATTTGGGGGGGTGGCATTTGCCGCCCTCGGCAGCAATTCGGTGGCGGGGGGGTCCTTCCGCGCTCCGGGTCTTCGGCAGCAATTCTGCAGCGGGTCCTTCACTCGCTCCAGGACCCGCCGCCGAAGGGCCCCGAAGACTGGGAGCTTGAAAGGACCCCACCCTCCGCCACAGAATTGCCGCTGACGACGGGGAGCGCGGAAGGACCCCCGCCTAGGGCGCCGAAAACCCTGGCGCCGCTCCTGACCAGAACTACTTGTATCTGCTGGAATTATGTGCTACAAGCATCACACAGCTATGCTTTAGGTGATAAATGTCCAGTCTAGACTTTTTAGCATGCCTTTAACCCACGTGTTCTAATTACATTCTCCTGATTGCTATTTAAAATTACTGGATTAACAGGTATTTCTAATCTGTTACAATCTGATTTCTTTCAGTATATTGCCAAACACCAATTTTTATCCCTTTCGGTTGCCCAGGAACCTTTGTTCTTTTTGTCCACCTATACATCTTTCAAGGGTTTTGTATAGTTAGAGTCTAGTGTGTCACCCCAGATCCCTTCAAAATAGGTCTGTTAGGCCCAGGCAGTGCATATAAGGTTTCTGGTACCTTATCATGTGTGCTGTGTCTATATACGTTTTATATAAAACAGATCTGGAAGGTGTTGCAAAAATAAGTGATTGTCAATTGAGTACTGAATAGAACTGCAACCCCAGCAGTGATGTCATAGCATTAGACTTTTAAGAAAATGGTAAAAAAAAATAAACTGCAATAAAAATCAATGCTAAAAAAATCCTATTACGTGTCAACACACAACTTTTCTATAAACGGTGATCACAGTGAAAGGAAATCAACAGCATAGTATCATTACATCAGTACATATGGCATAAGAGCACCTAAGAGATATAGGTCTATATATTACTTATGAATATGTAGACCTATAAATATTTATGTGAATATAAACAGACAAGCACGTATCTATTTCATTTATACACAACAGATACTGTAAATGTCTATGCTTTTGATAGGTAGTTGGGTAGATGCAGTAGATGGATGGGCAGTACACATACTAATAGATTTTGTAGTTGGGTGGGTAATCAGATACCCCAGACAGAGAGAAATAAATTTAGTGATACAGCAGATTGTTGGAGGGATTGAGGGATACAGCAGGAAGACAGGCATGTACCTATGGTAGATTGACAGTGTAGATGGATATGTAAAGGCCATAGATCTAGTGGATGAATGGATGGATGGATGCTGCAGGTTAGATAGACAGATACAGCAAATGGATCAGATGGATGAACAGGTGCAATGGCTGGATGAATAGGACTGATATGGTTGATGGACAGGTATTGTGGGTGGGTGGATGGATGGATGGATACAGTGCACATGTGGATGGATGGATGACAGCCAGAGCAGATGGACAAACATAGTACGTAATAAGTGGAACATAGTAGAAGATGGATAAATTAAGTGGAAAGATGGACTGAAAGAGTGAGTGGATAGATCAATAAAGTGTGTGGATGGATGAATGCACTAGGTGGCTGGCAGATAGAGAACATGGGTGCAGGTGAAGTATGGATAGATGGGGTGGGTAGGCACAGGGGCGGCTCCAGGCATCAGCGCACCAAGCGCATGCCTGGGGCGGCGAGCCACGGGGGGCGGCCTGCCGGTCGCCGTGAGAGCGGCAGTCAGGCTGCCTTCGACTGCATGCCTGTGGGATGTCCGCCGGTCCCACAGCTTCGGCAGCAATTCGGCGGCGGGTACGCCGAAGGCGCGGAACCGGCGGACCTCCTACAGGCATGCCGCCGAATCCACGTTACCAGCGGACCTCCCACGGGCATGCCATCAAAGGCTGCCTGACTGCCATGCTTGGGGCGGCAAAATACATAGAGCCGCCTCTGGGTAGGCAGATGGATGGGTGCAGTGAATGTATACAGTGGATCAATGGGTACACTGGAAGGATGCAACAGAGGAGGCTGAAGGACATACAGACACGGGATGATGGAACAGACAGGGCTGTAAGGCATGTGAGTGGTGGATGGATGGATGGATGGAGCGAGCAGAGGACATATGGAGGGAGGAGGTGAATGGATATAGCAGTGGAGCTGGAGGTTGTGGGTGGATGGATGAGTATAGCAAAGGGGGTGGATGATATGGTGGTTAGATGGGTAAAGTGGATGTGGTGAATGGATGGGTTGGTGTAGCAGAGGAATTAGAGGATAGAGAGAGATGGATGGAGTGGATAAGTGAGGACAAGTGGAAACGGATGGGTTGATGGATGAATCTGTCAGTCAGGCAGAGGTGATGGATGGGTGACTGGGTATAGCAGAGGGGGTTGGATGGCATGAGTAGAGGAATGGCTGTAAAAGAGGAGGTGGGGAAATGGAGGTAGCAGAGGGGGTTGAATGGCATGTGAGTAGAGGAAAAGAGGATAGATAGATGGATGGAATAACTTGGCAGGGGTGGATGCAATGGTGTGGCAGAGGGATGGATGGCATGGGGCAGGTGGATGTGATGATGTAGCGGAGAGGTGGATAGCATGGGGCGGGCAGATGGAATATTCTAACAGATGGGCGGATGGCATGGGATGGACAGATGGTGTGGTGTAGCAGAGGGTGGATGGCACGGGGCAGGTGGATGGCATAGGGTGGGTGGAATGATGTAGCAGAGGAATGGATGGCATGGGGTGGGCGGATAGATGGATGAAGAGGGATGGGTGGACAGACGGATGTATGGATGGACTGATGGGTGAAGCCGGGGGGGTGGCTGTCATGGGATGAATGAATGGGTGAAGAATAGGGGTGGCAGGCATGGGATGGATGGAGGGATGGGTGAAGCAGAGGTGTGGATGGATGGATGCATGCATGCATGCATGGACGGACAGGCGTGTGGGGGGGGGGGGGGGCGAAGAAGGGGGGTGGCTGCCATGGGGTGGATGCATGGATGGATGTGGGAAGCTGAGGGGTGGATGACAAATGGATGGATGGGTGAAGCCCAGAGTTATCTGCCATAGGATGGATGGATGAAGCAGAGGAGTGTCTGGCATAAGGGAAATGGATGGATGGACAGATGGGTGAAACAGAGGAAGGGATGGGATGGGATGGACAAATGGATGGGTGAAGCAGAGAAGAGGATGCATGGATGGCCAAAGCTTAGGGTGGCTGGCCTTGGATGGGTGGCTAGATGGACAGATGGGTGAAGCACAGGGTGGCTGTCATGGGATGGATAGATGAAGCAGAGGGATGGATGGACAGATGGGTGAAATAAAGGAGTGGCTGGCCTGGGGTGGATGGACGGGTGAAGCGGAGGGGTGACTGGGATGGATGGACAGATGGATGGGTGAGGCAGAGGGCTGGCTGGCATGGTGTGGATGGACAGATCAGTGAGGCAGAGGAGTGGCTGGGTGCAGATGGACAGATGGGTGGGTGAAGCAGGGATGGCTGGCCTGGGGTGGATGGACGGATGGTTGGGTGAAGTGGAGGGGTGACTGGCATGGAGTGGATGGATCATTGGACAAGTGTGTGAAGCAGAGGGGTGTCTGGAATGGATAGATGGACAAACAGAAGGATGGGTGGCTGGGTGGGATGGATGGTTAGGTGACACGGACAGATGGATGGGTGAAGCAGAAGGGTGGCTGGGATAGGGTGGATGGGTGAGTGATGTGGAAGAGGTGGCTGGCATGGGATGGATAGATGAATGGATGGATAAGGCAGAGGGGTGGCTGGGTGGGATGGATGGTAGGTGACACGGAATGGTGACTGGCATGTGGTGGATGGACAGATGGGTGGGTGACGCAGAGGGGTGGCTGGCGTGAGATGGTTGGATGGATAGGTGGGTAGGTGGGACGGACAAACAGGTGGATGACACATAGGGGTGGCTAGGATGTATGGACAGGTGGGTGGGTGATGCAGAGGGGTGGCTAGCCTGGGGCGGACGGACAGATGGGTGAAGCAGAGGGGTGGCTGGGATGGATCGATAGATGGATGGATGGACGGTTGGACAGGTGGTTGACACGGAGTGGTGACTGGCATGAGATGGATGGACAGAAGGGGGTGACACTGAGGGGTGGCTGAGATGGATGGCCAGGGGGATGGGGTGGCTGGGTGGACCGATGGTTGATGCAAAGGGGTGGTTGGCATGTTGCGGACAAATGGAAGGGGATTGACATGGTGGTAGGGCTGAAACGGATGGCTGGGGGATGGACCGACGGACGGGTGGGTGACATAGGGTGAATGGATGGAAGGGGTGACACAGAGGGGTGGCTGGGATGGAGAAGATGTGTGGAAGGGGGTGAGGCGGAGGGGTGACTGGCATGGGGAAGATGAATAGAAGGGGGGTGGGATGGGGTGACTGGGACAAGGTGGACGGATAGAAGGGGGTTGACACGGAGGGGTAGCTGGGATGGGGAGAGTGGATGGAAGTGGGTAACGTGGAGGGGTGGCTGGGACGGATGGCCATGGGGTGGTTGACATGGAGCAGACAAATGGAAGGGGGTGATATGGAGAGGTGGCTGGGACAGATGGCCAGGGGGATGGGGTGGCTGGCACAGGGTGGACAGTTGGAGGGCAGTGATGCAGAGGGGCTGGGATGGATGGCTGGGGGGATGGGGTGGCTGGGACAGATGTCTGGGATGGGATGGGGCGGTTGGCATGGGGCGGACGGATGGAAGGGGGTGATGCAGAGAGGTGGCTGGGATGAATGGCCGGGGGTGGGACTGGGTGGCCGGCACGGGGGGTACGAATGGAAGGAGGTGATGCAGAGGAGTGGTTGCGGGCGGTGGGATGAGGTGGCTGGCACAGGGTGGACAGGTGGAAGGGGGTGACACATAGGGGCTGGGACAGATGGCCAGGGGGATGGGGTAGCTGGCACAGGGCAGATTGGTGGAAGGGGTAACACAGAGGGGTGGCTGGGTCGGATGGCTGAGGGGACGTGGTGGCTGGCACAGGGAGGATGGGTGGAAGGGGGTAATGTGGCAGCGTGGCTGGGACGGATGGCTGGGAGGACGGGGTGGCTGAGATGGATGGCACAGGGCGGATAGGTGTAAGAGAGTATTGCAGGGAGTTGGCTGAGATGGATGGCCGGGGGGACGGGGTGGATGGCACTGGGCGGATGGGAGTAAGGGGGTAATGCAAGGGGTTGGCTGAGATTGAGGGCCGGGGGGACGGGGTGGATGGCACTGGGCGGATGGGTGGAAGGGGGTAATGCAAGGGGTTGGCTGAGATGGATGGGCGAGGGGACGGGGTGGCTGGCACAGGACAGATGGGTGGAAGGGGGTAACTCGGGGGCCCGGGGTGCCTGGGACGGACCGACGGCCGGGTGGGTGAGGCGGAGGGGTCGGGGGAACGCGGTGCCCACCTGTCTCGGCGAAGCTGATGATCTCGGACACTTGCTCGTGCAGCGGGGGACCGCCGCTCGCCTGCCCGTCCAGGCTGGGGATCTCCACCCGGCCGTCCTCCCGCACCCTGCCGGCATGCAGCTTGCGCAGCGCCGTGACCATGGCCGCCTTGGGCACGGCGTGGGTGATGTTGGGCCGGTCCCGCAGCTGCAGCCGGCTCAGGATGTGCCGCTTCACCGCCTCCAGGAAATCCCCGTCCACCTTGCCCGGTTCCTCGGGCCGCCGGAAGCCGCAGGACGTGCAGGTGTCCTGGGGGGCGCCCCCCGCGGGTGGTGGCGGCGGCGTCGGGGAACTCCCGGCGCCCACCGCCAACCAGCAAGCCACCAACGCGGCCAGGACCCCGCTCCAAGCCGCCCCGTCCATGGCGGGCAGCGGGCGCTGTCGCGGGGGGCAGAGCTGGGGGCCGTCCCGATCCGCTGCAGGGAGCCCAGCTCAGTCCCGGCCGCCGGCAGCTCCGCTCAGGTCGCTCCCGGCAGCAGCGCCCGGGGCAGGGGGGCGGGGGCAGCCAAGCTGGGGGGAGGGGTAGCAGCGCCACTAGGGGGGCGGGAGCCAAATTGGGGGGCAGCGGAGCGTAGAGGCGGGGCACTAAGGTCTAAAGTAGGGGCAGCAGGCTGAGGAGAGGGGATGTAGAGAGAGCCCGGTCTGGGCGGAGCAGGCTGGAGACAGGAGGGGCCAGGGGAGCCCAGCTGGGGACAGGAGGTGCCGGGGGAGCCCGGTCTGGCCGGAGCAGGCTGGGGACAGGAGGTGCCGGGGGAGCCCGGTTAGGGGTCAGGAGGTGCCGGGGGAGCCCGGTTAGGGGTCAGCAGGCTGGGGACAGGAGGTGCCGGGGGAGCCCAGCTGGGGACAGGAGGTGCCAGGGGGAGCCCGGTTAGGGGTCAGCAGGCTGGGGACAGAAGGTGCCAGGGGAGCCCAGCTGGGGCAGGAGGTGCCGGGGGAGCCCGGTTAGGGGTCAGCAGGCTGGGGACAGGAGGTGCCAGGGGAGCCCAGCTGGAGACAGGAGGTGCCAGGGGAGCCCGGTTAGGGGTAGAAGCAGCAGGCAGGTTGCAGGGGGCACCGGTCGAGGAGGAGGGAGGGAGGCTGTAGGGGACAGCAGCCGCCCCCGTGGGGCGGGGGAGCAGACGGAGCTCCAAGCACAGGGCAGGCGGAGCAAGTCCTGCGGCCGGCTCACTCCCCAGCGCACATCCCCAGGGCGAGCCGAGCCGCGCGGCTGCCTGTCCCTTGGCGGAGGCTCTCAGTTCTCCAGGTCCCGCCGAGCCGGGGGCGAGCTCTCAGTCTGGCGTCATCGGGGCTGAGCGGGGAGAGGGACCCGGCCGGGTTACGTGCAATCCAACTGGTACCCGGCGGGAAGGAAACCAGGCTGGTGCCCCGCACCTCGCCCGGCAAAGCCACGCCACGGGCGCTGGGTGCAGGGCGGCTCCGCTCGGTCCTCTCGCTGGGCAGCTCCCCTGCAGCCAGCTCACGGGAGTGGGAAACCAGATCCACACGTGCCACCCCTTCCCGCCCTGCTGTCGGTCCCGGCTCGGCTCTAGCGTCCTGCCGGGCTCCGCTTCCCTCGGGCACAAAACGAGCAAATCCACCGGCTCAGAGCAGCGCCTCGGCTCGCCTGTCCGGCCGCCTCTCCCGCGTCTTCATGGTCAGCGCGGCTCCCCCGCAGCGGGTTGCGCTCCGGCTCCGCGTGCGTCGCGCTCTGCCTGGCCCGGGGGCTGGAGGGCTTTTAACGCGCCTGTGGGTCCGGCTCCGAGCCGCAGCCTGCGGGGGGTGGGGGAAAGGCTTGCTGGGGGGAAGCGGCTCGCTCCTCACTAATCTGCCGCTGGTCTCCGCCTGCTCACCCCCCACCCCCTGAAAAATCACGACATTGTGCCACTTTCTACTGAAACTTTTATACAGGAGTGAAAACCACGTGGGGACTTTTCAACGTACACCAGGGACGCCATAGGCTCCGCGCTCGTGAGCAGATTAAGCCTCCGGCCCCCTAGGCTAGTGCAGCCACTTCCTGATGTGGAAATATTCGCTATGCCGGTTCTTAACACCCCCCCCCCCCTCCCCAGCCCTTTAAAAGCAGCCCCCCCCCCCCCCCACGGCCCAGTTGCTGCAATTCCCCCCCCCACCCACACACACACACACACACGGAGAAGAGCCGGACACGCGGGGACCCTGCAGCACTGTGGGGGGTGTCACCCAGACAGCGCTCCAGGGGCTGTGGCAGGTGGGGCGATCAGGGGGACCCCGTGGCGGGCAAGTGTCAGGCAGGCAGCGGGGCTGAGGCTCCGGCGGGAGCTCGGGGGGATAACGGCAATCTGGTCCCCTCAGCGCCTCGGAGAGAGCCCTGCAGTGCCGGCGGCAGCCGCCCGCCTCCCCTCGCCCTGCGCTCTAGGGACGCGCTCGTAGGGAGCGAGTCTCCTCGGGGAACCCCCCGGCTTAGGTCTCCACGCGGTGCCCTGGAGGGCAGGACGGGGACCGCTCTCGCTGCAATGCACAGAGACTCCCCGCTAACTCTCAGCACTTGACACAAACTCGGGTCCCGCTAGCTGGGGGCGAGGGGGGTGCACCGGGCGGCTGGGAGGAGACTAGACGCAGAGGGTCTCTCCTCTGGCTCAGCAAAGGGGACCCACCAACCAGCATGTCACACAGCAACAGGCGCTCCACGGGACCCGGCCCCAAGCCGAGCGCACGCACACGACTATTAACCACCTGCCGCGTCCACACAGCGAAACAAACCCAGCCCTCGCTCGCCTGCCCAAAGCCCGTGCGAATGACACACCGCACACACTGCCCGCCACCCCCCCGCCAAAACATAAGCTCCCCCGGCACGCACAAAGGCCGGCACGCTGCACACACTCACAACCACACAACGCCCCCCCCCCGCGCGCCACACAAACAGGCGCACGGCATGTACTCTCCCACACAACCCCACAGGAAAAACAACACAACATACACTCTGAGTGCACACCAGAGCTACGCTCCCACCCAGCACCCCGCCCCACAGCCCGGCTCCACACCTGGGTAACACACACACACCCCCAGCAGTCACACACCGCACCCGCGCGCGCCACACCACACTGCTGACCTTGGGCGGTGCGATCCTAGCGCATCCGCCAAGGGCTCACCTGGGGTGGACAGGGCCGGTGCTTCCCCCCCGCTGGCTGCTGCCCGGTGGGTTTCACGCCGTACCAGGGCGGGGTGAAGGCTGGCGGAGCAGGTAAAAGCGGCGCTGCTGGGCACAGGCACCTCCAGTGTAGGGGTAGGTGCCGCCTCCGGCGTGGGAACGCTGGGGAAAGGGCGCCGCCTGTCGCTCGCGGCTGGAAACGGGCCAGCTGGCCCAGGGCCGCGCTCTGCTGAGCAGCTTGGTGACGGTGTCTCAGGTTGCATCAAGGGGACAGAGGGTGATGATGATAAATAATAACAGCACCCAGTAAGTGTGACATTTCAGTTAATTAGTGTCTTGCTCGTAGCTCATCCTTCACTCGGCCAATTAGCGCTGTTCATCTAAAGGGCTCAACACAATTATTTTTCTAGATGAAGAAACTGAAATACAGAGGAGGCGAAGGGAGGCTCCCCTTCCCCCCCATGTCCAGACGTGGTCTCTCAATGTGGGTGATCAATTTGAGACACCTGGGGGCTGTACAGGAGGGAGCCTCTTGCAAGCCTGTCCCATGGTGGGGAAGATCCATCTAACATTTAAAGGCTGGGAAGTAGCAGCACACCCCAGAGCAGATTTTTTCTTCACCAAAGAAGCTTTGTTGTCATTTTGCCAGTGATACAAGAAATGCCAGGTATGTGTCATGAGGTAATTGGGTCAAGTGTAGTTGCCCTCCCTGTTACAATGTGGGCTAATCTCTGCCCAGCACTGAGTTTGCTCAGTTGACACAAACATATTAGATCACATCTGAACACCATACTCATTGCCAGGGGATGGATGTTGGGGCTCTCAGAGTGCTGTTACATATTACTGCATGGACAGCTAACCCTTGCAGCAGGTTCTAATCTAGTTAATGACTGCAAACCATTTGTTTTAATTCTATAGTCTGTTTCTGGGGGATTTGGGAATATTTTGCTCAACATGTTCTTAAGTATTAACAATCAATAACTTGATCATCTCCTTTGATGTTCATATTACAAATACAAATGTTAATGTTTTAGTCCACATTTTTTTAAATACTTGGACTGGCAAAATACTGACCTACTACAGACTATTAATGTTTTAAGCTATAAGGAGGAAGGGTAGTCTTGTCATTAAAGAAAGAGCTGATCAGGAATTTTTCAAGTCAACTTTTTTCAAAATGCCATTTAATTGAAACTGAAATTTTGAAATCCATTTGACAACATTTTCAGCCAGCATGTCTTTCACATCTACAGTGGAATTTCTGGTCAGAGAGACTCATCCCATCCCAGTGGTTTTGGCACTCACCTGAATTGTGGGAGATCTAGATTGAAGTCCCTGCTCCCTGATTAATTCAGAGCACTTAAGTCTCCCACATTCCAGGCAAATGCCCTAACCACTCTGTCTGAGAGAGTCTCTCTCAAGCTCTTCTGTTGGAATTGTTCAGCTTTGAATACATAATTATATATCAAGTAGGCCAGAGAAAGTCCCAGATTTGGAGCAAGAATTTGAACCCAGGTCTCTAACATGAATGCCTTAACCACTGGGCTACTGCCTAGTCTAGAGTCTTGCTTTGTCTGAAAAACATTTGGAAATGTCTGTAGTTCACAAAGTGGAATTCTTGTTTGTCAGCCAGCCCTAGATTCAAGCACAGCACTGGGACACAGGAGAGCTAAGTTCATGACTCTGTCACAGGTTTCTTGTGTGACCTTGGGCAAGTCACTTAAACTTTTTGTGCCTCAGTTTCCTATTTGTAAAAGGGGAATAACAAAACTTCCTGTGTATGTCTTGAGTATTCCAGGCAGGAAGTGTTTACTATGTACAATGCACAATAGTGCCATAACTGGGGCTGGTTGGTGGGTCCATATGCTACTGTACTACAATAACAATTTTTTGAATGTAGAGGATATTTTTGTTGTAACACATGCTTTCTGCTTGTTGTTCTATACCATAAATTAAGAGGGACTTGATTCTATAATTCAGACTCATATTGCAACCCTGACCACTTTGTTCATCATGTATTTAATGTTACTATAGTCTGATTTCACTCAGAGGATTGAAAACTAGGAGTAAATCCATCAACAGAATTGGAATTACACCAGTGTAAAACTGCTGTGAGATCCAAATCAGGTGTCTCCTCCCTACCCCATCAGTTTTTTTAATGGAAAACCTAGAATGTAAAAAAAGAAATAATGTTAAAAATCCAATCACTTTAACATCCTCTAAGCTAATAAGAGAACATGAATGCAATAAGCTTAGTCCTTCTCCTGTCAAATTAATTACGGTGGAGCTAAGGAGAAAACAAACAGACCCAGCAGTAATGGCTGGTTCACAGAGATCATTTTCAAATGTAAAATGTGTAAATATTTTTAGAAAGCTCCATTTCACATTTGCCATAGTTGAAGGTTGCAATCACAATCCCTCACAGTTTGAAAACTTACTATTGTCATTGGCCTAAGTGGAAATGAAATGCAAAAAAGGAAATAATGGCAGTGGAAATAATTAATGACATTCAAAGGTATTATTTTTAACCAGGTAATCTCTCGCTCACCTTGGTGGTGTGTGATGGAGTTTGTTGTTTGCTTGTTTTATCAGTTGAGGATATTTTGCTTATTATTGAAAAGGTCCATGTTATATGGGAATTACTTTCTATATGTTAATAAACAATATAATCATTTAAAATATGTTGAACAATAAATAATCTTGAATACAGGGCCTTGAGCAATCCACATCCTCTGGGTTTCCTTCTAGATAAGAATGTAATTGAATCACGGATGCAGTCAGTCACATGATTGAAGAAAACTCTGCAGGGGAAGCAATTGGGGTTATAGAAAGAAAAGTGTCATTAGACTCCTAATCCCACTCAGAGAGCAATACCTACTGATTGATTCATAAAGCTCTGTTAATTTCAAGTCTTCTCAGTTTTCAGCACTTTCCCTTGGGCATAAACTTGTTGCATATGCACAGAAGCTGAACTATCAGCAGGATGGTTTCTTCACACTGCTGAGTTTTCTCTCTCTCTCTCTCCTTATATGCTATTTGTTCTGAGCTAATCTGAACAAGGATGAATTTTCACACACACCTTCTCCAACTGGCTTGAATCCAGCTCATTCAGAGTCATGCTTTCCCATACATTAAATTCAAATTGAAATACAAGAAAACATTAACGGAAAAGGAAAAGATTTGTTCCTGATGGGGAAATTTGTATCTAATGAGGGAAACCTACCTTGAGAGGGTAAAATGTGTTATCCTATGAAAGGACACTTTTTGTGGGGATTTCAAGATCACAGCTGGATCTTAGCTCCTATATATTGCTGATGATTACAGACTGGCTCCTCAGTGGGTATAAATCAATACTGATGTCAATGGAGCCATGTTGATTTACATCTGCTGAAGCTCTGTCTCTATGGCAGTAAGCTACTATTGATGTATTTTGATAGCCTGCATATGAATCAGTTTATGGACATTTTCCTCAGGCGGTGGCAAACATAAAAATCACATTTATAAAGGCTGATTAAGTGCCCAGGTATCAATAATAATATGAGGTGGGTTAAAGCAGCAATTTGATACTGGATGCAAATCTGGAGCCCTCCTCCTTAAGTTTCATTCCTGGTTATATTCCTGATAACTGGAAGTTACCTGGTAACAGGGCAGCGTGGTTCCAATGTGCAACTTTAGTCACTTAAAAAATGAATCCTGCAAAAATGGAAAAGTCAATACCCACCAAACATTGATGGCTGGCTCAGTGCTATGGTTGACCTTGCAGTTAGTGAACACCTGGCATTCCACAGAAGGGGAATGCCCAAACAACTGAAAGCAATTTGGGATGACTTTTTAGAGGTCCATGATTAATGTAGCTCCTTAAGAGAGAGATGTCGCTTCATCTCCCCACACTTTATCCTAACCTTCTTTACTTCCTTTGTGTAGGATTATGAATCCAGTACTTTGGTCTATTCATTGTATTTGGAAAAAAATTATATATATATATATATATANACTTTATCCTAACCTTCTTTACTTCCTTTGTGTAGGATTATGAATCCAGTACTTTGGTCTATTCATTGTATTTGGAAAAAAATTATTTATATATATATATATATAAAGGCAGATTGAGGGCAATTTTTCACCTTTCTGAATCAGTAGGAGGTTCAGAGAACAGATACCATCACAGGGGAGATCCTCAGGCTGTGTGAAATTGTCATAGCTAAAATTGTGGAGCTGTGACAATTTACAGCAAGTGAGAATCTGCTCCATGTAGTCTTAGCGTACCTTTCATGCCAAGGCTCTCAAAGCACTAATATTCATTAATTGACTCTCCTAACTCCCTTTGAAGTAGGTGTTTAGCTCATTGTACAGATGGGTAAACTGAGGCACGGAGGTTAAGAATGGATAATGCTTCATATTGCAGGCCTTGTTTACACTGGGAAAGGTTTTCCAATATAGCTATACCCTGGCAAAAAAAGGTGTTCTTGCAGGTATCATTTTTTTCTGAATGAAATAAACTATGTTGACAAAAGCACCTTTTTGCTGGTATAACTGCATCTACATTAGGGATTTTACAAGTATAGAAATGTCACAAAAAAGAAGTTATGCTCCTAACTGACATTATTATACTGGCAAAAGCTTCTAGTGTAGAGCGGCGCTTAAAGCATTTAACCAAGATGGTTATGATGATCTTGCTGTACAGTTTGAGAAACTGAGATGGCGGAGGGGCTGGTGGTGTTACATGGTACCTAGGAGAGGAGAGCAACTTGATTCCTGCCTTTCTCTCGCCTCACATTAAATTGTATACTTAGCCATCAGCCTTCTGATCCCCAACTACACACAGCCCTTTAAAAAGCAACACTGGTGGGATTTTCTAAACTAAAGCATCTGAATGATTTAGGAGCATGAGCCACATTGAAAATCATTGAGGCACTTCTGAAAATGCCACCCTTGATGACCTGGGAATTTTCTGATTTGTCAGAGAGAGAGAGAGAGAGAGAGAGAGAACTGAATGACAAACAGATAATAAAAGCTCATGTGCCTAAACAAGCGCCTCCTCAGCGTGACAGTGCAGCTCTCGGGGACTCCTGACAGAACACTGGACAGCATTAACACAGACGTTCCTTCCTGCCTTCCTTCCAAAAGGAGGCATCACATCCTGAACATCTTACACTTTCTGTTGCTCATCTTTGAAGTAACAGAAACCCAAGAGATAAAAAGGGGAATGTCTTTCCTGCAGCTAAGAACAAGCAGGTGTAATGAGACTGACTGATGTGGAAGAAAAGCTAAGGGGAAACACTTCATTCTGGGCATTACTGAGTTTTGAGAAGGTAAAAATACCATCACTTTACTTTGGCAAGTGCTCCCAATTAGGCTAGAATCCCAGCTCCCGTGTTTGGCTTGATCCTGCTGTTATTGCTCAGAAAAAAAAAACTCTCAGTAAAGTAAATAGGTGTTTGGACTAAGTAAGCAGGGCAGCAGTGCCTTGACAGGGAGATTGGACTCATTGATCGGTTAGGATCCCTAAATGACTGGGATTGTTACCCTTGTGAATGCCTCTGGACAGCTGCCATTTGTGACACTCAAAAAAGCAGCCATTCCCACACCCTGGCCTGGTTTTGTGGATGGGCCACGTATCACATTTGGAATATGGGCCAAAGACACAATCAATTTTCAATCTGATTTCCCCCTCCCCCCCCCAAACTGCAGCACCAGGCCTCAAGTAGGTCAAGGAGGAGAGATGACTCGGATGGCGTGAGAAGTTGTGCATGCTGTGTGCTAGAAGAAGAGCTTGCTTGTGCTGGACTTTCTAAATACACTGTCAAAGAACATGGCGGTTGTATTAATTCAGGTTCACGGGAAATGCTTCCAGGGGAAGTGAAGAGGGATAATCTGCATTTAAGAGCTAAGCACACAAGCTAAACTTGACCTTGTGTAATTTAAACACTACTTGCTGAGGGGGATTATTAAAAATGCAACCCCACGATACTTTAGCCACACTGAGGCTATGACACAGCTAACAAGTCAGGAAATTCAACAGTAGGGCTGATGGTGCAGTGTTAACATTAATTGTCCTGAACGAAATGGATGATTCTGGGAAGTGGGAGCAGGATACGGCACTTCTCTCCTTTAATTTTAAAGCTAGCCTACCTCAGAAGAAACTAACAATTGCTACCATCTCTGCAAAGGCTTATGTGAAATGTGTTGGTAAGTCCTGATGGACAGCTGTCAAAAACTGGCACCTAGTCTCCGCAGAAAGGACTGAACGAACCATGGAGACTGAACTATCCTCTCTCCTCTAAATTTCTATCTTCAGGCAAAGGTTGAGGAAGTGTTTTGGTGGGGGATTCTGCACTGCTGCTGCATGTATGTATTGTGTGGCCAGACGACCTGTAGCCACTGCTGCATTCCCCCTCTCTGTGCCTCGGTTTCCCTAGCCATAGAATGGGGGTGATACTAAAGTGTGTGACTAGCTGATTTGCCAGTTCGTTGGCTGCTCTACAAAATTGGGAGGAGGGGTCATTTCAGGTCAACCCAAAACACAAGTTTTTCAAATTTTTCATTGCACCAAAAATATATATATAACACATTTAGCTGAATCCAAAACAAAATCTTTTGTTTCAGTTCTGAATTTTTTTACAGTACTTTTTAAAATGTATTTTTTAAATAAAAGGGAAGTGCATTTTGAAGTACAAAGTCTTTTTGAAGAGATAAATCAAAATGTTTCCTTTCAAAAGCGTTTAATTTGTTTTCCAGGTTTTTCTTGACTGAAACAATTGGACAAGTTTGAAATTTTTGCTCAACCTGCATTTTTATTTTTTGATGAAAAAAGTTTCCACTAAATTTCACCCAGCTTTAAATGATATTGACATCTTTGGTAAAGCATTTTGAAATCTACAGATGAAATGCACTACATAAGAGCTAAATAGTCTTAATTATTGTTCACACACAAATTTTACTCTCTTCTTGCCCAACTAACTAATGTAATGTCATGCATCCCTAACATAGTTCATGCTCTTTTTCACCTTTAAATTTCCCTATTTTGTTCATTTGTTTTACATCAGGTCAAAACTATTCTGCACATCAGGTACTTAAACAACATTTTTTGGCAAAGGCTTTTGAGTACCATAAGGCAACAGAGCTAACACAATATATTTTAGTAATGTGTTCATTATTGGAGACAGGAGTATAGGTAGAGAGAGCCTACCAGATGGCCTTTGGTTAGTTTGGGTTATTTGAATACAGTAGTGCCCAAATCAGTCACTTTAAATGGGTACAAATTACAGAGACATAGGAGCCGTGTCCTCTGCTAGTGCAAAGCAGCATAGCTCTATTTCAGTTAATGCAGTTCTGCCAATTTATACTAGCTAAAGATCTGGCACATATGATTTAATAGACACTTGTCTGACCCTGTTTTGTCCTCTAAAATTTCTAGCAAATATGTTTAACCTACCTCACCCTTCCTATTTTCTACAGCCAGATTAGCTACAAGCAAGTTTTTCTACCACCACCCATCACTAACCTTCCCATACCACTAAATCATGTCAAATAGTTTATTAATAGTGTTTTGAAATGCCTTTTGCCCTGTACTAGGTATATGATTTATACACCAGAACTATTTGCCCCCTTTTGCTCCAGCCTTATGAGGGATTAACTAGAATACACAGTGGGATTAAAGACCAAGTTGCGGACTGTATATGATGAGTGCTGAAATCTGCCATGTGTTCCTTAGTACCAAAAACCTAAGTTATCATACATGCCCCACCCTTGGCTGTCCCTTTAACTGAAAAGGTCCTAAAAAAGATGTTGCAAAAATTGTATGAATTTTGCAATCTCCAAGTGACAGCTGGTTCTTCTTGTTCTGTTATTTACCTGGCTTTTATCTACTCAGTACTGGATTGGTTAATTAATCTAGGATGAACCCAAAAACTCCCTGCAATATTTCAGAGTAATGGTCAAAATTTTAAAATAGCATTCTTGCAGTGGTTTAGATCATTCCTATAGTATTTTAAAGGGTAAATTGTAGTATTTAGGACCATTACTATGAAATACTATAGCACTATACTGTTGTATATGAAAACAAACCAAGACCCTGATTGGCCAACACTTACATACATGGCTAACGTTATTTAAATACTGGCAGGATCAGGGCCGCAAAAAAACATGCATTGCAGTAGTTGGGTTGCCTCTAGGGTGAAGATGAGTGTGATTGCCTTTGGGAGGGGGCCACATGAGAACTATAAAGGGCAAGTTTGACATTTTTGGGTGACTTCAGATGGGTTTTGCTCCCTTCAAAGGCCAAAGGGCTGGAAGACTTTAAATGATTAAAGTAGCCAAGCCATGAGAAAATTATGCTTAAACATACTAGACCTCAGTGTTTGGTTAGGAGGAGGCTGGGCAGCTGGCTGGCGTCCATGTAAGTTGCATTTTCTATTGTTAGTGTAAGTTAAATTGTTTGCCCAAAAAGCAAATCAACACAACGCACATTTTTTTTGTTTGGTTTCTTTTCCACAAAAAAGAACATTCCTATATTCTGCAACAATGGTCAAAAACATTAATGCGTATTCTTAAAAAAAGCCATAGTGCATCTACTCACATGAGTAAAAAGGTGACAGGAGCAGATCCTATGTTTACATCAGGCAGAGAAGGATTGGGACTGTTTTTAGTTTACTAGCTAACCATTTTTTTTTTAATATCCTTATTATTCCTCTGGCTTTCTCAGTTGGATGCGGTATGTTTTTCTTTTCTTAAATCATAGCGATTCTTTTTCAGTAACCATCGGGGAGGGAAGGGTGTGTGGACAAGCAGATAAAGATGATTAAAACATACAAGGACTGTGGAGTGAGTCCATGAAGTGATATAATCCCTGACTCCTCTCTGCCTCAATGTGTTAATGCATCAACTTTAGTACAGTGATACTTTCAGCCCTAGGTGGAAATTCACACATGAGAAAGAGGTGGTGGAGGATTTCCAGATGGTCAGACCTCAGGGAGGGAGGAAGAGAGAGGGAAAGCGGAGCTGGTCATGTCAGTAATTTCCAGCTGAAAATGAAAATGGCATATAAAAATGATCCCATACTGTAACCAGGTGCATTCAAGCTTTTGGACATTATGTATGACAAATCCTCACCATTTCTGGTTGTTAAGAGATCCCAGGGATATAATGATTTGTTTATTTGTAACAATAAAGGTGTGAGCTTTGTTTTCTTGGCCAGATTCCAACATGGGTATCCCATCTCAGATCCAATTAGTTACATGACTCCTCACTTCCCCTCTCTACAATAACTAGTGCAAGTACCCCTTCTGCAGTGAGTGCTACACATATTGCACCCAGCAGAGACTGGATTTGGGTGCTGGGTGAAATAATGCACTCTGCAAAATGCACAGGCCCTCTGGCAGTAGCAAAGGCACTGACGTGGAGTAAATGCAGGATTGTGGCCACTGGTTCCCCATAATACCGTTAGCCAGGCCCGTATTTCCCCTGTAGGGGAACACAAGGCCAGCAGCTGTTATTACACAGCTGGGCTTCTCCAAATAGGCCTCATTTATGGCAGCCTTGTGCAGGGAACTGGGATATAGTCCATGGTCTAGAGTTCATGGAGGTCTGGTCCTTCAGGATGAGAGGTGCTATGGCTGTGTAAAGAATTAGTCTTAGATGGCACTTTGCACAGCTATAGCACATTCCAGCTGTGACTGTCAGAGGAGCTTTAAAATCATCAGTGATGACTTCAGCATCCCAGCTCTGTTTCCCAGTGAGGCATGGGTGTATTATCCTCCCCATTTTACATAGGAGGAAACTAAGGTGAAAAGACATGCCCACTCTCACAGCACAAAGCTGTAGCAGAGTCCAAGAGCAGACCAAGTCCTGGGCTTTTAACCACTCGACCATGCTTCTTCTCCCTGCTAACTCAGGAGCGACGAGATGTTCTGACAAACCTTTACCAATGCAGAGCCTAATCCTAGGCACATGGACTCACCTATTGACATAAACAGTGTGAATAAGGCAAGCACAAGTTGGTTCATACTGTATTTCCAAAGGGATCCTCTGCATTTAAATTACCCCTCTGCATAGCGCATTTCCCAGGGTACTACTGATCTCACCCCGATACAGACACTGAAGAATGCAAGTGGTGAGGCAGACATGGGAGAATATATTGTCCAATAGCGTCTGAAGAAGTGGTGCAATACATGTATTACCTTCATCTTCAGGAAGGTAAGATGCTCCATAGCAGATGAGTGTGACTTGAGGTCACGCCTCCCTCCAGACTAGCCTGGTGGAAGTCTAGGTGATTATGTACTGTTCTCCCTGTCAAATGCGTGTCAAGGTGGATCCCCCTGTCACACACACTTTCCAGGATAAACTCTCTAATGGGTACTGATCAGGAATGAACTTGGGGTAACAGGAGTCTCTTTCTTCCCCTTCAAAACTATTTGCACTTCTTAAGCTCTGAATTGTGAGATGCTGAATGCCCATATGCCAACAATTAAATTTGCTTTAAAAAAAAATCTCTAGCGCCGAAGACTAAGTCTCTTCTTCTGGTTTCAAAACAAGTTCTCTAACAAACTACAGACACAGTTATTTTGCATAACAGCACACAGAACTCCTCTGGTGTCTAAATAGCTCTGCATTAAATGTAATCATTTATACCACCATCAGCATTAATTGTACCTGCCTATGGGTGCTCAGGTGGCAAGTATGTGCCAGGGTTGAATAGGTCAAAACTCCCACTAAGAAGTGATGGGGAGTTGGAGGCACTTGGCACCTTGCAGGATTGAACCTTGGGGTAAAATTCAGCCGATGTAACTCCCTTATCTACAGTGTATGCACCAGGGCTGAATTTGTCCCTCACATTCAGTGGCTGTTAAAGGGCACAAGAAGGGCAAACATGATTAAATGTATGGTGTATTTACACATGGCATCCGATCACAAATTAGAGTTATTTAGCCTGCAAAGGAAACCAGAGTTAGAGGGGCTTTGATGGAGGCATTTCCCACAACGGAGGAAGAAAAATATTAAAGGGGGGGGGGGGGAAAGCAGGATAATTTCAACAGTCAACAATGACTGTAGCTATCTAACGTAGAATAATGATAAGGAGGAATCCAATTGCATGCTTCAGAGCATAAATTAATTGCCGGCACTGGTCAGGATGGAATTCTGCCCTTTGCATTAAGAAAAGGCCATTGCTGGACCGTAATCCAGCAGTGCAGATAATTCTGTTCTCACTATGAACCTTTAACTTCCAGAAACTATAAGTAAAAGGGATCACGGCTCAACATAGTCTGCCCTCCATGGTCTATAGCTGGGGATATTAATGGCACCAGGGCAACCCCCATTTTGGGATTGTCTTGCTTAGGTAAGTTATGGTCAAGATTTTCAAAAGTGACTACTGATTTTCAGTGCCTAACAGCTAGAAAGGTCTTTAATTTCGGGAAGTGAGAGGGGTCTCAAACTGGGCACCCAAAATCAATTTTTGGGGGGAGAAGATATTACCAATAGTGCACTAGGCCCTTTACAGCCAAGCATAAACATCAAGATCTCTGCCGAAGGGAGCTTGTGAGCTAAATAGAAAACAAAAAGAGTCTAGAGATGAAATAAGGGAGTGAGTGTCTCTCATTAGTTCTACTTCGGTTAGCACTTTGTGCAATGGGGAGGGGCAATAGGAAGGTGTGTAGTTGGAAGTGGGCCTAGACAGGGCGAGAGCCTTCCCCCACTAGTTTTACAAGGGTGAGGAGAAGGCTCCGAGCCCACTCTGATTTTTATATCAAGGCAGGTGGACTGATTCCACAGAGATTCTTGCTACAAAGTCATGCTACGTGTTCAAAGAAAGTATTTCCCCCAGTACTGCTTATTTACTGGTAGTTGGAACACTTCAAACCTAATTTAATACACTTGGCTTTACTATATTTTGGCCTGATAAAAGCTATTTCCTCTCCCTGCCCCAAAAAAGTCACCATGACAAAGTTCTAACTTGGTGTTGCATCAACATTCACCCCACCCAGCTCTGTGTAACCAACCCCACTTTGAAAGCTCGTGTAAAAAACGTGAAATGTAATTTTTACTCAGCTCTTGTTCTGCCTAATCCAGAGACAAGGAACAACAAGGCAAGGCACGTCTCAGCTACAAGTGTGAACTTGATCTCGAAGCCACAGCCTTTTCCGTGCCTGCTCAGAGGCGGGTTGGCATCATGATAAGTACGAAGGTAGGTTACAGGTGACAAGATGAAGAACATAAAAAAAACTTATTAAACCAGGTGTAAAGTCTTTTGAAAGCTCATCACAGCAGCAGAATTTAGCTCTGGACATTAAACCTGCTTCCAGTGATCACTTGGAAGTTAACATATGTTAACTTTAGAATATCCATTTAACTAAAGGTAGAGAAGAGTCAATAACAGCTAACCCCACCTTCACCTCCCAGGCAACAGCCAGAAGTAGGCCCTATATCACTGACTTGTTACAGGTTTTCACTTTATAAGGAAAAGCCAAGACTTTGATTTAATCAGAGGCCAACACAAGGTGCAGCTGAAGGGCTAAACACAATCCCCTGCTACTCTCTTGCTGTAACCACGGGGGAGAGGAGCACTGATAAACTGCGGCATGCAGAAGCTGGTGCACTCAAGCACTGAGCTACTTCTGTTTGCTGCTCCTGGGAGCGATGGGTGCAAGAATCAGTGAAGTGCATTTGATTAAAAATGTGCAAATTTGTCGAGAAATAAAGTGCACTCCTTGGGCTCCTGGCATATTGCTAAGGCAGCCATCAGGACTGCCAATGCAGGACCTCCCTTCAATGTTTTTAACCCTCAGGACTCCAAGGGCAAGGACATCTACCCAGAGAAAATGGGGCCAGAGCATTCTGGGTACCCTGGATTTCCTCCTTCCTCCCCCTCCCATCTCTCCAAACGCAATGTTACCAACTCCCATGATATTTGGTGGTTTTATTTATAAATAAATTTTATGCTGGAATAAAGAGACTGCAAGAGAAGCTCCACTTGCACTTTAAAAAGTTTCTAGCCCTCATGGTTGCAGAGAAAAGTTTAGAAACATGAAGCAGATGTACCCAAAAAGCTTAGAAATCAGAAGGAAAAACAAAAGAACTCTAACATCTTCATGTTTTTAAGCCAATCGCTCTTAGGAACTTGACTCATGTTTTTGAAATTTTGATGTTGGCAATAGTGCAAATGTGACCTGTATCTCTCGCCAGTAGTCCCATCCATGATTCCTCTCATGCTTTCCTGACCTTTCCTGTTTGAAGAAGTCACACCACGACTTCAGTAGGCAGCCTACCTCCCCACCTGCTTGCTGAAGACATCCTCCTCTGTAGAATGGAAACATGGATGAAGATAGAGCTTGGCAGAAAGTTGCAGCTCTCACGGTGGGGTTAGACAGTTCAGACGTCCCCAAGTCACTAATAAGGCATGGCTGGGTAACTTCCTCCGGCAGTCTGATCAAGTATTCAGCTTTCACTCTCATGCAGCCCAGATGGCTGGATTTGAGGGTGCCAGCTACATCTTGACAAGTGAATGGTATCCTCTTTGTCTTTCCATGTGATTTTTGTCCCTACTGTCCTACAGTCTGATTAGAGATTGGCTGTCCAAGTCACAAATCTGACAGAAGTGCCAAAGTCACAAAGGAAAGAGGGGCTAAGTCCTAACAAAGCTATTTGACACTAAGCAGAATGTGAGAGGATAGCTAGAGTCGCAGAACTAAGACAACATATTACACCATGGCTTAAATGAAATCTGGGATGCAATGGATTTAGAGGGTTCTGAACCCATGTAGTTATCCTTCACCTGCAAGGGCTTTCAAGCAGTTCACTACCACTCCACAAAAATGCTTGCACCATTTAAACAACTAATATTTTAAATTCAAATGTAAGCTGTCCTCCTTGTTCCTTAAGATGCAAATATCCCTCCCACAAGGATCAGCCAGAAGTCCCTTTCAAGTGTGGAAATGGTTTACAGTATAAGCCTGTCCCTCCATTTCTAGTCCCAGGACCAAACATGCCTTCCTTACTCACTAGAGTAGTCCCACTGATTCCAGTGGCATGCAACTCATGTGGAGTAAGGAAAGCAGGAATCTTCATCCTCAGCTGCTTCTTTGGGACAAACCACGAAATTCCCAAAGTGCTTTTGCGACTGCTGACACCAGGGATTGAAACGGAGACCTCCAGAGCTGAAAGAATGAGTTGCTTCAGCTGAAGCGGCAGGCTTTGTAGGAAGGACCATACCTTAACATCCTCTATGGATGGCGCACAAATGGAAACAACAATGAGCAGTGGCTTACACACTTCCCCTGGACAGAGGGAGCTTGTCCCAAATGTTTGAGGTCCACAGTAGTTTGGATCATTCCTCTAGACTCCGGATAGCCTCTTAACAGAAGGAGAAGTCAAATTGAGATTTAATATTTTACATCCCATCCCCACCTCTTTGGCCTCAGCACTCTACAAAGTGACATGTGGTATTGATTAATGAATAGATCCTCACTGCTTGAGGACCTTCCATGCATTGAAGTGAGGGAAACTTCCCCTTTAATCTGTGTAAGAAATAAAAATAAGTAAAAGTCTAACTTTTGGTTTGGATACCAAAGAGCTCTGCACCACATTCCAGGAACTGAACTAGCATCACCTTTAATTGTCGGGTTTCAGAGTAGCCGCTGCATTAGTCTGTATCCGCAAAAAGAACAGGAGTACTTATTGCCCCATGTTAAGTATCCTCTCACCTTCTTGTCAACTGTCTGAAATGGGCCATCTTGATTATCACTACAAAAGTTTTTTTTCTCCTGCTGATAATAGCTAATCTTAATTAATTAGCCTCTTAGAATTGGTATGGCAACTTCCACCTTTTCATGTTCGCTGTATGTATATATATCTTCTTACTAGATGTTCCATTCTATGCATCCGATGAAGTGAACTGTAGCCCACGAAAGCTTATGTTCAAATAAATTTGTTAGTCTCTAAGGTGCCACAAGTCCTCCTGTTCTTTTTAATTGTCACTGAGTTATGTTACTAAGGCAAAGACCATCAGGGTCTTTTTGTGTGTGCGTAAATAAATCTGGGTCCTATCCAAAGAGAGATCTAGTCTATCACACCATCTTCCACTGTGTTGAGGGTACACGCAAATACATGCAAGTTTCTGTGCATCCAGAATTTATAGGCCAATAAACACCAGTATTTACACTGATTTGTTAAATAAACAGCCTTCAGTAGTGAGTGCTTTTATGAGCTATTAAAAGCAACCCATGAATGAAAATTGCCTACACCAGAACAGAACTCTCAACCCCCAAAGAACAGGCCATTCACTGAAGGAGCTATAGAGTGGATTCTTAAAGCCAAACTGGCTTTAGCCGAACAAAAGCAAATCTCAGAGCAGATGGCCCCAATTTCACCCCAACATTCTGCCTCCAGTCCTCTAGAGTTAAAAGTCTCAGGGCCATTAGCTGCCATTTCCTTGCTGTTCTCTTTGCTACAAGAATGGTACCTGATGGTTTTTAAATGGAAGATACCATCATCCCCACCATGTAGGTTTTCATATGGTGAATTAAAATCAGCACCTTGAATTACCCCTAGAAACAAATGTTTGTGAAATATTGCAGAGTCCTATTGAACAGACTTCCCTCTTCACTGCCATGCAAATCCATCGGTGCTCAGTAAGCAGCACCAGTCTCCACTTTGCCCCACAAACTGGTTTAATGCCATAGAAATCTTACTAAAGCCACTATTCTCATGAGAATCTGGAGATTCTGTCGCACACTGAACTACTTCAGCAGGAATTCAGTTTAGTGTTTGTATGGAAAAGGAAACTGAAATTAGAACAAGGACTTTTACTGCATAAAAGTCATCATAAAGCAGAACAACCAGAATAAAAAGAATCTCGTGTGTATGGCTCTTTATGGATGATTCAGGTAACAGATTATATACACATGCTCACAAGAGCAATTTCAAATAGCCTCTCTCCATGGTATTTTCACATCCAAGTTCACCTTTGAGGCCACAAGGTGGAGCCAGCTCTTTTCAGGAGCTGTAGAGTGTTTCCTAAAGTACCACAGAAATAGACAGCACTTTGCATGCAGGAAAAATAATCACACACCAGAATACAATGTTAAAGTTGGGAGAGAATACAGTAGAAATAGGAAGGCTGGGGCCAGGATAAGATGTGCACAATGTGCTGATAGTGGAAGATACAACAGGGTATGTGAGGTGTTTAGGGAGGAGGGATAGCTCAGTGGTTTGAGCATTGGCCTGCTAAACCCAGGGTTGTGAGTTCAATCCTTGAGGGGGCCACTTAGGGATCTTGGGCAAAAATATGTCTGGGGATTGGTCCTGCTTAGATGATTTCCTGAGGTCCCTTCCAACGCTGATATTCTATGATTCTGTAAGGTTTTGCTCTGCTGTGCTTAGCTTACAGAAGACATGCCTAAAGATGAAGGGAGGAAGATGTATAGTAGAGATTTCTGCTATCTACTTTGTGTACAGATTAGAACTTTAAATGCCTCAGACTCACATACCATATACACACCTGGTCTATGTAGCTGGGTGTTCCTGTTCCCACTTTCCATCCTCCTTCATTACCTCCAATTGTTTGACACTCACTTAATCAGAGCTGGAAGGGACCTTGAGAAGTCATCAAGTTCATCCCCCTGTGCTGTGGCAGGACCAAGAAAACCTAGAGCATCCTTGACAGGTGTCTGTCCAACCTATTCTTAAAAACTTTCAATGACAAGGATTCTACAACCTCCCTTGGAAGCCCATTCCAGAGCTCAACTGTCCTTACAGTTACAAACATCTAACACAAGTCTCCCTTGCTGCAGATTCAACATATTACTTCTTGTCCTACCTTCAGTGGACATAGAGAACAATTGATCACAATCCTCTTTATAATAGCCTTAGCATATCTGAAGACTGATCAGGTCCTCAGTCTTCTTTTATCAAGAGTAAACGTGTCCAGTTTCTTTTAACCTCTCATCATCTGTCAGGTTTTCTAAACCTTTTATCATTTTTGCTGTTGTCCTCTGGACTGTTCAATTTGTCCACATATTTCCTAACGTGTGCATCCAAAATTGGACACAGTCACCTCTTGCTTAGCTTGTAAACTTTTGAATTACACCACGTGTCTGGACAGTACCTAGAGCAACAGGGCCTTGATCCTAAACAAGGCTCTGGAAACCACTGCAATACTAATAGCAGGTTCTCCTCTCACTCCCTCCCCAAGGCCTCTCACATTCTGATTGTCACATCTATATTGCTAGGTCAATAGATGTTTTTCTTCAATTAAGGAAGACATTTGTTTAATCCACTAGGAAAAAGCCACTTTGCAGACCAGACGGGACTGAGCAAAGCTCAAATAAATAGGCTATGTGCTAGTGAAATCCACAGGGGCTAGAATCCAACTGTAGCGGGGCAGTTACCCCGCTCCTGAGAGAAAAGGCAAGGCTGATTGGAGAAGCAGCCACAGCTGGAGCCACGCCCCAATCAGGCCACAGCTGGCCCTGTGAAAGGGCTGTGAGCCAGAGTTAAGTCAGTCTCTCTAGCAGTGGAGAGAGAAGGACCTAGCTGCCTGGGAACAAGGTACCAGAGATAGAGAAGTGCTGGAGAAAGGCAAGAGGAGCTGGGGAGCTCCAGCCTGGCAACTCCCCAGGCTGCAGGCCCTGTTCAAGGCCTAAAGACAGGTACTGGGCTGCAGGGAAAGGCAGCAGGTCCAACCCCTCCTTGCTAATGATGAGTGGTTTACAGACTGCAGTCTGCCCCAGTGAGCAGGGGCTGGATAATGACTGCCAGTAGCCACTGAGGCAAGGTGGGAATAGAGCGTTGGGGTTCCCCTGGGAGGGGAGACCCAGAGCATGGGGACTGCCTGGGGCCCAGGAGGGACACTGGCCTGCTGAGGGTGCTCTGAAGGTGGTGAAGAGCTAATTCCTAGGCTGACCAGCAGGAGGTGCTGCACCTGTGAGTCTCACCTCAGTACACCAACCCCTGAAGAAAGCAGAGCTGCTCTATGGCCACTACTGCAGTGTCACAACTGTGGTAGCCTCTGGGGTTAGTGTGCTGCCCGGCCTCTCCCCAGAGAATCTGCGATCCAATCCCACCTTCAGGGACCTCTCCAGTACCCTGCTCTAGTATCCAGGAAGTCCTCATCCCCAGCATTAAAAAAATGCTTAAAACAGGAGATTAACTTAAATTTCTCTGCAAGGGGCAGAGTTTGGAATGAATCCTGATCACCACCTGACTCTCCAACCCATGCCGGATGTTGTCTTCATGTGACAGAAAAATCAATTGCTTTTTAAACTGTTCAGTTTGTCTTTGCAGTACTTTGGCCCAAGACCTGCATTACAGCCCTTCTGTCAACAAATGGCACCCACAGGTTTTTGAGGCCCTGTACTTTAGGATAGACTCAAAAGGATTCTTGCATGTCTGGAAGACCAGAGAGGAACGTCTCCACAAGTTCCTATTGTGCCACGGTTACTTAATCAACAGTTGCTTTTAGCCAGGTTACTATGGGGTAAAAAATGGTCTTGAAAGACTCTAGCCTAGGGCAAGCAACCAGATAGATAGCTGTGGGATAAGTGTTTGCCAAGATAACCATAAACAGTTACATAGTTCTGTGACCTTATAGTCCAATAAGGATGAGTGAAGGCGCTACACCAGGGGTCGGCAACCTTTCAGAAGTGGTGTGCTGAGTCTTCATTTATTCACTCTGATTTAAGCATTCGTGTGCCAGTCATACATTAACATTTTTAGAAGATCTTTCTATAAGTTTATAATATAACTAAACTGTTGTATGTAAAGTAAGTAAGGTTTTTAAAATGGCCAGGACCCAGGCAGTGTGAGTGCCACCGAAAATCAGCTCGTGTGCTGCCTTTGGCACCCGTGCCATAGGTTGCCTACCCCTGTGCTACACTAATACAAATAACCATCAAAACAAGCCCAAGATACAGAGTATTGTACCTATTTCTCTTTTTTTATTAACAATAGTAATACAAATCAGTTGGATTAGCATGATAATGAATACAAAATGACTAAAATACATTTTTATGAACATTTAAAGAAATGTTTGTGCAACATTTGAGAACAAAGCTTTTCTTGATCTACAGAAGAAAAGTAGAACTTGTACTGTGTAGCACAACATACATAATTTTAAAAGGCAATTTCTTTTTAATCCTTCCTGTCATTTGTATCACTTCATTATGGTAAACATAGCTCTTGGGGCTCCAGTAAAAAGGATAAGCTTTCCTTTTTCACCCCAAAATTAACTCCTGCTATTCCTGTACAGTCTGAAGTTTACAATGGAAGTGCTATTAGAATGAACCATAGGGCTTCACCTTGATTTAAAAGCCCAAACAAACTATGTAACAGAATCAAGTCCCATTAATCAATTGCTATTATAAAAAACCAAACAAACCCACTTTCCTCACCGCTTTAATGTGTTGGATAGCCATTCATTTGGGGGAGGGGGGGAAATATTAGGTAGTGTAACATAATTCTATTGGCTCTTACCAAAACCACTAACTCATAATTTTGTTAAACTTTCTTTTCACAATGGATTTGACATGATGGTGTGTTGTGTAGTTTGGTATGATGAGGAATTACCCTCTTTATTACATTTGAAAAAAAGATTCATGTTTTGTAATTTTAATATCCAAGGTTATTTTAATTTGATTCTATTCTAAAGTGCATTGCAAACCGCTTTACAGGCTAGAACTGGAACTTTAATTGGCTGCCACTGAAGTCATTCCAACATATAATGCCCGGTAAATACATAGATGTGCTTCTTCCCACAGACTCAAACAAACCTCATGTGACTTTATCCAGGGCTCTCTCATATGTTGGATTAACATATCTGATATACGTCCATCCACAGAACATGTATGTAATGGATAGCAACAGTGAAAGCTTCTCTCCACACTGTCTTATCAATGTATCTCAACCTGACCTGGAGAGACCCCTTCCAAGGATGAGGGGGTCAGGTCAGTTTCCAAACACTTAATTCTTGGCACCTTTCAGAGACAGGATCCAAGGATGCTGGTGGGTTGCCTCGTGGATAACTGTTTATACAGACTAGAAATGAAACCTCTGACATGGTAGACAGTCTTCAGAGTGTAACCACCTTATCTATTGAAGTGGACAGAATTGGGACCGCCAGCAAAGGAAAGATTGTGTATTTCCCATTCACATAGGATTGAGTTACCCCCCCCCCCATTTTAATATTTAAATCACATTTTCCAATAGTAATATACTCAAGTTCTTCTGGCATTCTAGTCCTGCTTGACTATCAAGCTCCGATCGATTTCATAAATACTTGTTCTATGCATCCATATTTTAAGGAGAGCAGATAATCACTGGAAAGCTCTTCCATTCTAATCTGATGGGAGTTTTTTCTGTGATTCCAACCCTGCTTAAACCTGACCTTCAAAACCTGCAGGTGTATAACCTTCAATTGCTTTAATTCACACAGGTAGGAGGATACACTTGTTTGCTAGCCTACCACGTTCTCTTCACTTTCCACACTTGAATTATGATTGCCCATCTAGACTAGGAACAGTTCAGAAATTAGTTTCCTTCAGCCCCTTCTTAAAGCCCCATGACAAGAAGCCATATTTCTTTCCTCCACCCCTAAATTACTACTGCAGTCTCAACAATCCCCTGTTGAGTCAATGTACCTCCAGCCAAACAGAAAAGGAAAAAAGTTGAGGCCACTCTGGTACTCCCTCTGCTTGCAGAGAACAGCTGAAGTGTAAGGCACTTCCCAAGACAAGGGGTTGAATGCATCACCTCCACGCAACTTCCAGGCCAGGGGTACAGTTTATTGCCTGGCTGGTATATTAAAACCAGACTAGTAGTTCTTCACACAAGTATTTCTGAAGAGAAACGTTGCTCACTTATGAAATTTTGTTTGAACCAAGGTAGCTAACTTGTTCACAGCCACTGAACTGAGAAAAGACGTCCATGAAAGTTCTCTTTTCTGCATTTGTCATAACTGAAAGGTAAAACGGAAAAGCTGCCGTATCAAGTTCTTAAGTTACTTTTTGGTTTTGGAAAAGAGAACACATTGAAAGCTCTAACCGAATGTGTTCTCAAGCCTTCTGCCCCACTGATGCAAATGCTGTGATGTTTAGAAAAAAGCGTTAATGAGTAGTGAAGAACATAAAACTGCTAAGCATCTTCCTCACGAGCAAGTCTAACTTAAAAGGACAATCATTTCTTACTCCTGTTGAAAGTCACCTGGAGTGCACTGTCCTCATTCTACGTTAAGAATAAGTGTTGCTACTCTCCCCAGTGAGTCTGATGGGGGATTACAACACACACAGGGATGCCTTGTGCAATAACAATTCATCTGTTTTGTTTTTAAAAGTCTCTCCTATCAAATACTGCAAAGTTTCTAAAAAGATTAATGGGATCTTTGGGTATTAGCTCAACATACATACTCCTTTCAACATCAGTTCTAAGTGAGCTTCCTGTTTCAGACCCTTGCCCAGTGCACTCTGATTTGTGAACAACTTAAATCACTTTTTAATTAAATCTTACACTCCAGTAAACCTTGATTAGGCATATTTTATGCGCTTGTTTTACTCTCAAATGCTATTCAAGAAAACCAGAGGTCAGCATGATACATTCTTACAAGTCTAAGTTCAGCTAAGATTTTAAAGTGAGGTTAGGAAGAGAGATTTGGACCAAAAATACACAAGTTACTTAAACAGCTTACCAATACCAGTGTTCGCATCAATCTTTCTAAAACTCCAGTGAACAGTTTATTCCAAGAATGAAGATTTACCTGCTATATTTTCAGTACAAACAGAAGCATTGTGCTTACCCATGAGAATTGGAAAGGGACTTGTATGCAGAGACTATAAACAGAAGTAAAACTGGACTAGCCTATATCCATTTTTCAGATCAAGAAATGCAGAGTGGACAGTCAATGAAAAAGTCAGACTATTAAAAATGAAAAGTTTAAGCATTAACCCACTGAGTGACACTATAAAGAAATGTTATAAACATCTCACCCAACTGCATCCCTTTAGTTATGCAATATCTAACTGCACCCAGTGCTCTTGCACAGGGTTTAGATAAAAAACAACCTTGTTTACCGATATTTTAAGAGCCAAATGGCTCCAACATTTTCATGTTTCTATGCTCTATAATCAAGCTCGTTTTGTAATGCCATTTTACCCTTACTGTCCACTTCTAAAGGCTAACATTTTCAAACTTTTATGGCTAGAAAAAGGGGTCAGCCTAAAAACATATATGAATTTAACCTGACAATAAAACGGATTACAGCAACCTTGATTTAATACGATTCTCCCACTCCGACATGTCGCTTGACAAGAAGTAAAATCAAGATGTGGAAGACAATGAATTAATGGGATAGGAAACTCGGAAGTCCATGCAGGACCTCAGCCTCCTAAGAGTCACTGCATATTGAACTTTGTTTTCCTTTTCAAGTCTCTAAGTGGAATGCAGGAGAGCAGCAATCTAGCACAGTTGATAACTAATATCTAGGATCACCGAACCATTCTTATGTTCAGGCTTGGAAGAATTCGATTTTTATTAGTAAATGTTGATGTCCCGACACAAGCACAAACAAATGAAAAAATATTTCCATTGATGATCATCAACATTTACAGAGAGGCCGACAAAGAAAAATGCTGTTTGAGAACTTGTGACATAAGAATATTTATTTTGTAAATTTTAATGTGATGTTGACAATTTGTCGTCTGGTTAAAAAAACTAACTTTTTTTGAATCCGTGTCACTAAACTGCTAGTGCCTGACCCACTCCCCATAAATTCCAACAACTGCAAAAATTTTTAAAAAAAATCGATAAAAATAAAAAACAATGCTTAAGAATAATTGATCTGTCAAAATTATAAAAAAATTCTGCCAAGCCTAGATATTTGATTAAATTTTGAATTAAGCCCTTCCTGCCTCTGCACTGCTCCCACCCATTTAAAGATTGAGCTAACAATACTAGTTTGTTCCTTTCTACATCTTATTCCTTTCTCATTGTAGCTGTATTTGAAGTCACAAATCAGATGACAAGTTGAAAAATGATTAGTTTTCAGATAATATATTTATCTACTTTTTCAAAATTAGAAAGGGAGTTTTTCTATGATTCATTAGGAAACTGTACAAAATGTATTCCAGAAGCAGGGTAATTATAAAGGTTGACAATCTCTGCTACAGCAACAAGATGGAAATACATATTTTTGGCAACGGTACTTGATTAACACCATTAAGTTGAAAAAGGTATTTAAGTGAAATACATCTGACACAGAGACAAGAACTGCTAAATACTGATGTTTCCCATATATTTCCCCCATTTCTATTTGAATGTAGCTGATCGTTAAGGACTGTAATTTCAACTGCCGCTTTGACAGCAAAACTCAGCAAAAATGTCTCCACATTTTAAATAAATGTGCAGAAGAATAGTACAGTAAAAATTAACAGCAAATAGCCATAATGACAGTTGCCTAACTTCAGTTCAGCTTTGTTTCTGACGTTTAGCAACTTACTTACTAGCCAAGTAACTGTGTCAAGTTGCGAGGTAGCACAAAAGCCTCACACTGGTTCCACTCGCATAGTTTTGTGATCAATGGCCTATGTCCTTTCTCAAAAAGGAAAAAAAAGTTTATCTTAAATAAAATGGAAAGCAGAGATGCAGTTTTCACATCTCCCTGGCATGAATACTTGTATTACAAAATAGACAATCTGCACTGGAAACAGTAAAGATAACGATTTTGAGGAAGGGGAGTAAAGAGCAGATGAAATAGAAGCAGCTGTATGAGTCTAGACTCAATACAGAATAATACAAATGTTGGGGTTCTTTTTTTTAAATTAGTGCCAATTTGTTTCCTTTCTAAAAAAAATAAACAGTATTGTTTTAGGTCAGTTCCCCACCCAAAAAATAATTGTTTTTTGCTTTAAAAAAAAAAAAAAAAAAAAAAGAGGAAACAAGCCAATTGGGAATACAACTAACCAGTATTTAAATACTAAATATTGCATTACCAAACGAAGTCCGATTTCAGTCAGTAGGCTTGATTCATGAATACTGCGTTGACTAATAATAGAACAGACACAGCTAATTTGCTTTTGAGTAACAACTCCCAAATCTTCAAATGTTGGCATCTAAGTAGACTAACAGTCTGAGAAAATATCAACAGTCACTTAAAGACTATGAAAACCTCAAAGTCTTGCCAGATATTGGTTTGTCTATAATTGTTATTAATACAAAAATGACAATGTCAGTGAGTGCACAGACACTGAAAAACGTGGTTGAACATAAAAGACAACCAGAGATGTTTGGTGAGGCCAATACAGGTGTGTGTGTGTGTGTGTGTGTGTTTTGTTCGTGTGGTTTTTTTTCTTTTTTTGGGTGGGTGGGGGAGATCAGTTTTGAGAAGACAGCAAGAAGCTACTACTTTGAAATTGACATGAGATTATTTCCTGCAATCAGACAGAAATAAAATGCCTAAAGAACCATATTTGCTGGCAAAATTCTAACTTTGAAAGTTGCTGGCAAGGTGAGTCCATTTGAGTGTACATGAGCTCATATTTCGGTTGACTAATGGTTCACAAATTACATGTTTTCATTTTAAAAAGGCGATAAGTGAATACAAATATCATAAGGGAATCAATACAAATTTCCTTTCATGAATCCAGCCCTATATCCGTAGTAGTAAGTCTTATTCATTCCATCTGTAGATATTTACAGGTCCTAAGGATCACAGTAAACAACATCTTTCTTTAAAACTTTTCTTGTTCTTGCCACTTTTCTTCCCATTCTTGTCTTTGTTTTCTGACATTTTCTTTGCTCGGATTTCCCTCATTAGATCAAAGAATACCTGGAAAGTTAAACATATGGGAGATTAAAACAACAGTTCTGCCAGCAGAAAATAAATTGGTATATTGATGTATAAACTAGAGTATTTGGCAAACAAAAATGTAACACAAGAACAAAGCACCTAACAAAATAAAAATGAGTCGTCTAAACATAGATCCCAATGCTACAAATTCAACACCTGTGTTTATGCAGTAAATGAATCAGGGGAAGGGAGAAGGACTTACCTAGCTACTAAGTCATTCGGCAGCCTGTTTCAAAATGATAAAAGCCTTTTTTAATGAGTATCACTATTAATTGAGGCAAAGCAATATGCAGTGGCATGCAGGGTTTTTATAGGGATCTATGAGATTTATACTAATCATAGGAGAACGTTTACAATTAACTCATGAAAAATGAAACCAGGAGACAATAAAAACCTTAGTATAGCACCTTCAACACCTTAATGAATTAATACAACATCACCAGGAAATATTAACCTTATTTTATGGAAGGAAGAACTTAGGTGCAGAGAATTTAAGTGAATAAACAAAGGTCACATGTCAAGTAGAATCCACTTCTCCCAACCCCTAAGCCTAAATCCATATGGTATCTGGAAAAAAACATCCTTCCTCAACTAAAATCAGAACACAGAAGGGAAAAAAACAACATTTTAAAAGATTGCCAGAGTCAAACTTGGGTTTTTATCTCCCCTGTGTACAAAAAATTCCAGACACACAAGAATATGCTTTTTAACAGTGTAATTTTACTCCATTTCAATGTTTAGATGGACAAAATTACCTGCTGAACCGTTAAAAGCTGGTCTCTGACTAGTCTACCGCTTATGGCTGGGAAAATGGGATTCTCAGGATTATAGACGTCTACTGGAATAATCCTTCCGAGTGAAGATTTGGGTGACAAGTAGCTCTTGTACTTCCGAGAAGTAGATATTTTATTGGATTTAATAGACAAGGAACAAAGTAATTGAGACATAGCAAAAACGAGGCCTTCAGATACTGCATCTGGAAAGCACAAGTACAAGGTCTTCCCTAAAAGAAGAAGAAAATGCTTCACACTGCTCCAGACGAGGAGATGTAAAATAAGACCTAGCGATTCCTAACTGCACATGGATTGCCACTGACACATTTCAAAGATGTTCTTTATGTGGCAAATATAAAACTGTTTAGATTTAAGCCACTGCTGCTGCAGGAGTGCCCCTAATTTGAATGGATTTGGGAGGGATTCGATTTGGGCTGTCTGCACAGATGTCATTTTCCATCTAGATGGAGTGTAGTAACAAAGTGTAGTAACAAGTAACATGGCCAACACATGCCTATTTTCAGGCTATACAGATGCCGAAAGATATCAACAACATGTTTGGAGAAAGTTAAGACTTAAAAATTACAATCCAGGGTGAATTTACAAGGTAAGTACAGTGTGCTAGGCACTTTCCAAACATAGACGAGTGTCTGACCCAAACCGCTTAAAGTCTACGATATTAACTCTCTCATTTTCCAGATTAGAAAACTGAAACACACAAGTCATGCTGCAAGTCAGAGCTGGTCTTAGAATCCAGATTTCTTGGCTTGCCTTCCCATGCTCTAACTGTGCTGCCACCTTGATAACTAGACCATTGGTAAGCCAAACTAGGAAGATATGGATTATTTTAACTTGCTCATCAAGAAATCTGAAAACGTTACTTAGCGAGTGTATATGTATTTGGATGGGAATGTTAATTTAGTCTAAAAAGCTATAGTACAGATGCTGCCACAGTGAATATGCCTCATGATTTATAAGGACTTTCTAACAGACTGAACAGGAAGCAGTTTACTGAAGTCAAAACCAGCCCTCAGGTACAGTTAAGCTTCAAAACGTTCATCCCTAGAAGAAGAGCCATAAAAGCTTTGTTTTCAGACTGTAGATTGTAAGCAATTCAACCACTCTGGATCCACTAAGGGTCCTTTATTATATTTGTTCAAACTTCAACCAACATTGCAAGTCATCTTCTGTGGATGTGTAAGGGGGTGCGCATTTTCATATTTCCCACAGAAAAAGGAAGAGAATCCCGATATCTAAGACACTTCAGGAAGCACATATGTATGTTCACTTGCTAGAAGGGTTATGAGAATCCATCTGTTCAGAAATTGAAAAGCAATTTCAATCCAAAACCACTACAAGTGACATCAAGCTGGAGAATACGGAGTTTTCGGAAAGGCAGGTATGGAGGGTGTGGGGAATCACGTTACAGGATAGGTATGAGGTAAAAAATGTATATCTGTTTTTCAGAAACTGAATTAATCTCAATAATCAGAAAGCAAAGAACAGAGTTAGTCAGAGTTTTGGCAGATACTTAACAAAATATCAGCTGCACCACATGTGAATTGAGGAGACAAAAAGAGGGAAGAACCAAAATTCAGAAGTGCTGAAATTATCCTCATTTTAATTATCCTCATTTTACGATGGGCTGAACTACAGTTAATATATATCACTAGTAAGCATTTCAAGCTATAATTTAAATCAAACCCTGCACTTCAGTGAATTCTCGGAGCTAATAAATCTACTATACTTCAAACCATCATCTGAAAGTTTGCCATTGTACAAGGACTCACTACACTTGTATCTATAATAAAGTAAATTAATGGGATTTTCTTGACATGTTACATAAACTGCAACAAAAACCAAATGTTCGCTTTAATTTGCAAGATATTCATTAACTGAAACATTCAAAAGTTACAAGTGTAGACTATTGTAAGAGGAACAAAAACCCAACCATGAATTGTGCCTGTCCCAGAAAGTAGTAAGAATTAGTCAGTCATTCTCAGTACTGAATGACTGAGATTCTACTGCAGTAAAAATGTAAGCTAGTTGCCTTACCTTATCTACATTTGCTCTAGTTTTGGCAGAAGTTTCTACATACTGCACACCCCACTCCTCTGCTTTACTTCTGGCCTCCTCTACAGGCACCTGCCTCCGCTCCTCCAGGTCAGATTTATTTCCCACCACAAGCAAAGGGATTTTGTCCTCTTCAGCCTTCACACGCAGGATCTGTTCCCTAATTCATCAGATATTAAAAACAGAACAGCTGAGTTAGCTTCCTGAGAGCATCAAAAATAAAACACTTGACACCAGGAATAAGCAAGCAGCCTTCACACTGTGCCAAGGAGTATCGTATTGTACTTCTAAAAAGCCATTTCAGGATGGCCTGATGCCATCACTAATGAGTAAAGGATTCCAAATTTAGAGTGGTAACATTGCAAGCTCTGAGCCAATATTGCCCAAGGAATATAGGAACCCAAATTGTAAGTTACAGAAAATGGAGGTTACTTACTTGTAACTGGCATTTCTTTCAGATGTGTGATCCCAATGTGTATTTCATAGGCGGGATATGCATGTGCACTACGTGACTGAGCCTGGAAATTCTTGCAAGTATTGTCTGTTTGTCCGTGCCTGTGCCCTGGATCTCCTTGTGCTCAGTACCGAGAATGTAAGGGGAGATGCAGACTGACCACTTCTCTACCGCAAATCCAGTCATGAGGCAAACCAGAGGGGAAGGTGGTTGGGTAGCAGAATTCAGAGACAGACCACACATCTCAAAGAATCTCCAGTTGCAGCTAAGTAACCTCCATTTCTACTCCGAGTTCTAATCCCGGTGTGCATTCACATATGGGGGAATGTCAAGCAGTGATCAAATGGAGGGGGGGAGGAAGGATGCAGGTGGTACAGATCTAACACTGCAATTCCAAAGGCTTTGTTGACAGCAGAGACTTGGACTAAAGCATAGGGCTACATGAAAGTACAGATCGTGCTCCAGGTTGCCATCTTACAAGTGTCCAGCACAGGTACTTCCTGAAGAGATGCTACTGAGGTTGCCAGTGCTCTAGCAGAATGAGCCCTCACCCCATCCGGGGGAGGGAAATACACTAACGTATTGCAAAGGAGGATATAGCCAGGCATCCACTTAGAGAGCCTGAGCACATATCGTTTGTCCCCATGCTTGCTCTACTGTAGCGACAAATAGTCTAGGAGATTTTCTAAATGGTTTCATCCTTTGCAGGTAGAATGGCAATGCTCATCTGACATCGACAGAGTGAAGTTTCCTCTTCTTGCTGGATGGAGGCAGGAGGCTCTGAAAAGAACCTGGAGTGAATAAGTGCACAGTAAGTGAACTGATTGGCTTATGTGGAACTTGGAAGATACCTTTGCGATGAACTTTGGGTGGAGTGAAGGGGTACCGTCTCTTTATGAAATGTATGGTGAGTCTGCCACAAAGGCTTTTCCTTCACCCACCTTCCTGGCAAACGTAATGGCAACCAGGAAGACGGCCTTCATGGATAAATGAGACATTGAGCACATGGGAAATGGTTCAAAAGGTGGCCAGTACGAGGATTAAGGTCTCACTGTGGCGTTGGCTTCGCTACTAGGGGGAAGGTCCTAGTCGGACCACTTACAAAACTGGTTGTTACTGGGTGAACAACAGAACAACTATCCGCCAGGAGATGGAACACACTGATTGCTGCTAGGTGGACCTGTAGAGAGCTACTAGAAAGACCCGAGTGAGAGTGAGGAGGTAAGTCTAAGGCAGCAAGAATACCTGTTGATCCTGATAACTGAGGCGCCCTGGAAGAGAAACGCTTCAATTTGACTAGTTAACATTTTCTGGTAGAATCTTTCCTGCTGTGATTAAGAATAGTTTGAATGGCCTCTGAACATGAAAGCTCTAGGTCTGACACCCATCCAAATACCAAAGCATGAGGTGAAGTGAGTCCAGGTTGGGATGTCTGATCCTGCCAGTCTCCTGAATTAGCACGTCTGGGAATGACTGAATGCTAACAGGTTGCTGGGTTGAAATTTGTAGCAGGGTCCTGAAACCAGAATTGTCTGGGCTAATTGGGTCAGATGAGAATGACTTGTGTTTTGTTGTGACAAATCTTCTAGAGAATCTGGGGTAATAGTGGGATTGGAGGGAAGGTGTATCTCATGTAGCCTGTCCAGGACAGGAGAAGGACATCGCGCCTGGAGTCCAGACCTTGAACTGCTCTGGTACAACATACATTGAGCTTCTTGTTTTTCTGTGAGGTGAATAGCTCCCAAGATGGTGTTCCCCACTGAGGGGAAAATGCTGCCCGGCACTGAATGGTGTAAATCCCACTCATGATTGGTGAAAAAGTGTCTGAGCACCAGGTAGGTACGTTACAGTGATTTTGGATACACCAATTCCATAAGTTGACCACCTCTATGCACAGTAGGAGGAGCCTTGCCCCTGTCTTGTTTATTTATATAGAAGACAGTCATGTTATGTACATTATCCGAACATTAGAGAGAGAAGGGTGGGTGAGATAACATCCTCCTCCTTCCAGTAGTATCCTCTTCTGGGGTTAGAATGTTCCTCAGAAGAACTGGGTCTGAAAGTAAAGGCGATTGTGGGTCTGGGAAGATGATGATATCCCCTTGGGGTAGTATATGTCTCAGCCTGTCCCAGATTATGAGGGGTCCCGGTTACTGGTTATGCCAGATTCTGTGCCACAATAACTTAGTTGTTGGCAGATCCTTATGGGGCCTGGCCGGTATCATTAGAGAGTCTCCTTCTTAGAGCTTTTGTCTGTCAATGGTGGATGCTGATCCTTCGCTTTGGTAGAAATCCCGGTTGGCACTGGTGTCGGTATGGGGGATGGAACTGTTGGAGCTTTGCTCCTACATGCTCTCTGCTTTCTTTTTGTGGTTGGTAGGGTTAGGTAGACTTAAGTCCTTGGGGCTTGTATGTGAAAACTCACCCAACTTGGATGGCATCAGAGAGGGAACCTTCTCTTGGAAGCAGACTTAAAGGGGAATCAGTTTGTGTGTCTAAGAGTGTTCCTTACTCTCAAGAGAAGCCAGAGGTAATGGGTCTTTGTTTCCTCTGGCCTCTGCTGCAGAGCTTGTGCTCACAGACACGCTGCTAGAGGTTTGCTGCCAGTATACAGGAGGATCTCCCGGCTTTCTCCATGAGGTATTCTCTCAGTCAGAACCCTCATCCCTCTTGGGTCTGGGGTGAGGAGGAGTGACAAATCCTGCACTTGGCAGGGATATGCGCCTCCCCAAGGCAGTAAAGGCAGCATTGGTGTCATTGCTGACTGAGAAGGAGTGAGGACAGGAGATGCAGTGTTTAAATCCTGAGATTCTAGGAAAAGTCCTTTTCCTGAAAGTGGGGACAGAGATGATCCCTGGGGAGGAGGAACTAATTAACTCTGCAGGTGCTATAAAAACACTATGAAAAACTAAAACTATATACCATTATATTTACAGAGATGAAGACAATGCAGGGATAACTCCGGACACAGAGGATTCCAACTCAGCACATGCAGTGGCAAGAAGCAATTGGAGAGGCAGTCAGCCTGCACCTCCTTATATACGCTCGGTAGTGAGCACAAGGAGATCCAGAACACAGGAGTGGACCAATGGACACTAGTTGCAAGGCTTTCCAGGCTCAGTTGCATGCGGGATACACATAGGAAGCAGCACTTGGAAAAGGTTACATTTTGCTGTGTGTAGCTGAACACCATATCTGTCACTTCCTCTGACTCCAATAAAGGAGAGCTTCTATCGTGGAGTACAAATGGCTTTTGAAACAAAAAAGTCTTGTACAATATATTTATACTCATTTGGTTGATAAATCTAAGGGCTCGTCCACACAGCAACTCAGTGCGCAGCAGACTAGAGCGCTCTAGATTTACACCCCGGCTTGCCATGCACTGTCTTTGTATAGACAAGTGCTAAACAGAAAAATTGTGATAGGATTAGTAAGATCTGTCAGACATCTAATGTATATTTTTATTTTTCCATCCTACACAAATAGAAGAATAAATTAAACTTTATAAAAAAATACCATTTTACATTTCTATAGCACCTTCCACTGGAGGATCTCAGAAGGCTTTATAAATAGGTAAGTCTCCCTCTGAATTGGGTAGTATCCCCATTTTACAGAAGGGAAAACAGAGGGGGGAGGGGGGAGTTCGAGGATTTGTGGAAGGTCACATTGTGACAAAGCAAAACCCTGCTCCCTGGCTCCAAGACCTGTGACCTAACCACACAGCTATCCCTTCCTTCACAAGGAAGTATGTTTGCTTCTACTAAAAGTCTGACTAGAGCACTTTAAGGCCCAATGAAATATGTATGGAAGGTTACAGTTCGATATCTGAAGGCATCTTTTGTTACCACTTCAAGCTGATTTACTTTAAGAAAAATCTAACCTTTTTAATTAATAAAAAGAAGAGCTTAAGACAACAGCAAGCAGCATAATTTTCAAAGATATTGTGTAAACATCCAGGAAACTAGTTAGTTACGAATTCCTGCCAAAACTAGGAAATCTTGTGTTAGAAGCATATGCTGGCATCAACTTGCAGTCTCTTTATTCTTCTAAGAAATGAAGTGTATAGTTCTTTTTAGCTCATTTTTCATACCATTTCCTTATGTGATGAAACAATATATAATAAACACACACAAACGTGTTTTTTCATGCAATCAAATTAATACAATATCCAATCTATCAAGATTAGGCAGAGAAGCTAGTACAAGTAGCTTCTTGCAGTTTATTTCCCATTAATAGCGGATTGTATTTAACAGATGCTTCAATTGGGGTCACTTCAAGTGCACAATGTTATACAAAACTGAAAAATGACGCACTTGAACACAACCAGCTATTAGAATCACAGGATACTAACAGTTGGCTTTTGAGAGTCACACAGGCAGGTAAAATGACAAAACAGCAAATATACATATTAACGATTAAAATCTGAATATCAGCAGGATTTCTAGCCTGACTTGAAATAGCTGTGATAAAGAATCTGATTACAGAAAATGTAATAATCATTTACATGAATTTTGTCATGTCGGGGCTTTTCTATGCAATTTGCAAAAACTCAAAAGATTAAAGAAGTCAAATGGCTGTTAGCATAAGATTTAAATTTGTTCTGTGTTCCCTCAAGTTCCCTCAAGGTATCCATCTCATTGCTGGGCACCTTCCTTCTAACTTGAAAAGCAGGGGGGTATAGGAGTTGTAGGTTCTCTTGATTATGGATTAATCCCAAGTTTAAAGCATCCATTTCTCTTTCCCTAGGAAGCACAGGGGGAAGGACAGATTAAATAATAAATAAATAACCCCAAGAGCCCCACTTTTATCATAGGTTGATGAGATAGTCAAATTTCCTTGTCTGTCATCAGAATGCACTAGAGTTTTATTACTGGCTAGATTCAGGGCCAGTGTTTTGGTTTATTTCTTTGTACTGGAATGTTGGTGCAACAATTGCGCACACAAAAAAAAAATCACAGTAGGATGGCAAGGTTTGTGAGGGGCTATGTTTGAGTTTTTATTCAGGGCTTGTCTCCATGTACAGCAGCGCAGTGCACTGCTTTAGTGAAGACACCATTATACCAGTGGGAGAGCTTCTCCTGTTGGGGTAGTTAATCCACCTCTGCGAGAGACAATAGCTATGTCAACAGGATAAGCTCTCCTGTTGACATAGTGCTTTCTACACCAGGGGTTAGGTCAGAGTTACTATGTCGCTCAGGGGGGTGGATTTTTTTTTTTTACCCCTGAGCAATGCAGTTACACCAGTGTACGTTTGTAGCGTAGACCTGACCTCAGAGAGCAGATTCAGTATTTTTGTAAAGAATCAAAGGGTCCTGTATCTTATTCCAAGTTATTGGTACTTTGTTTATAGCATATATGTACACAATTCCCATTACAGATTGTTAATATTGTTATCCACAAGGCTTTTTCATTGTACACAATATAAGTATTGGTTTTCAGCTGTCTTGTTTGCTGCAGAAATACCACTTTGCTCTGTAGGCAGTTATTTTTAAGCAACTATTTGAGAGAACCAAAAATAAGATTCTATTCTCTTTCCTGGCTTAGCAATCAGAGATATTGTCATTTCAAAATATCTGGTGTTAAGACTATAAATTGAAGATGTTCCATAAAAGTGAGAGAAGCTCGGGGGTGATGTTCCAATGGAAGACAAAGGTCAGATCAATATCAAAATATACCATTGGCATTTTAAAAATGAGGCAAAAATACTAACACCTGAAGCATTTAATGGATCATTTTTACCAACAAGAAAAAATGAACTGAACAACTCTCTAGCAAAAAGTTATCTAGGAGCACTGTGTCAAGGTCTCAGACCAAGAAGCCTAAATTACTAGTTCCAAACTAGAAAACAGATATTTTGTTTTCCTTCTCAGTTGGGAGTATCTAAGTGACACTACAACTTGTGCAATGCTCAGAAGAAATAATGGGTCCACACACTTTAAAGCAATGCTGACAACAGTGTTTCTTATGCACAGACTAAAAGGTTTTGCCATACAGTATGTTGCTATACAAGACAAAATTATCTATGTTAAATAGGAATATTTTGGGATTTGCAGTCACTCTTAGATGATTTACACCAGTTCAGATGCTTGTGTTTCAGATAGAGATCGCTCATCTTAGTCGTCCATCTGCTCATTGAGAGGAAGACTTGGTGGGCCACTTTTGTTCATGAACATTAGCCAACAACTTAGACCCAAATATTCCCATTCCTTCTTTCCACCCGAACCCAACCCACAATTAATCCACTGGGTCAAACATGCTTTACGTTTCTTTAGTGCTTCTTCGGCCTCTAATTAATTCTTTATCCCATTTTGGAATCTGCTTGGCTTTTTCTTGGTCCTTAGCATACAAGGAACAGTCTCTAAAAGCCAAGTTTTGCCACTCTTTATAGGTGAGCTCTTAGTGCCATGTAGGCATCCAAGCAACTAGGTCTATGTTCCTTTGCAGTTTCTGGGGACTGGACAGAAAGTGGGCAGGGCAACTTTCCATTCTACAATGGAAAACAGATATCATCCTTGGGGTGATTTCTGGAAAGGTTCTTAAGAACAAACTTCATCCTTATGAAAATCATATAAAGCTCTCTCTCTAATAGCACCTTTAGCTCTTCAAGCCTTCTGGCCAATCATTTTGTGATGAAAAACAAATTCTGTAATAAAAAAATGCAACATAATCCTTTTCCTAGGCTCAGCTGGAAGGGGCGCAAGAGAATTAAACACCAAGATCAAAGTCCCAAGCAGGAACAAGGGCAGAAGACTGTGTTGCCTTCAGGGGCTCAGATTTCCATGGCTTTCAGAAACCTCAGTTTCCTATTAGATTTTGAATTTACCTTTTCTCTGAATTCTGTGACTTTGGTTTAGTTGGTACAGTTAGCCCAGCCTGAAAAAATTCCAGGATACCAGGACCACAGGGTCTACCTTTGCCTTTTCACACCAGAGAGAGAAGGCTCTTCAAGTACACCTGTGAAACTAATTATTGCCTAGACTATAATATAGCTGGTATCTTTGTCTGCCAGACCTCGTCTTCAGGCTCATGCACACAACTGTCAGGCTGTAAGGGTAAATCCTACCATTTTGTCATTAATACTGTTGATAACAGCTGAACTAGACTGTCCATGGACATGTTCAATAATCATGGCCTCCTCTTTGATGTGATCTTCTGGGCTTGCACAGCACATCCCAGGGTGGGAACACAAGCAAGTTCACAGATCTATGGTATGGTATGGGTGCCCTCATCTCAACTCTGCACTCCAGGGGTGGAGTGTTACTTTGACTGGATGCTTGGACCATGAGTGATTCAGGGATGATGGACACTAGCTGAAACAAAATGGCCTATAAACAGGTCTTTAGATCAAGGCAGTGAGACTTTTCAGAGGAAAATGAGGTGTCAGAATGAAGATTAACAGTGCCATTACTGTGGCATATACACTGTCAACGAAGAAAGAACAGGAGTACTTGTGGCACCTTAGAGACTAACAAATTTATTAGAGCATAATAAATAGTCTCTAAGGTGCCACAAGTACTCCTGTTCTTTTTGCGGATACAGACTAACACGGCTGCTACGCTGAAACCTGTCAACGAAGAGTATCTGTTAATAGGATAGGCAGATGTAGTAGAAAGAGGGCCTACACACACCCAGCTGGAATGCTCTCTAAGTCATACATGAATTATATACAGGAAGAATCTAGCTAATTCCCCCCAGCCTGTTTGCCAGAAGCTGGAAATGGGCAACAGAGAATGGATCGCTTAATGATTACCTGTTCTGTTCATTCCCGCCGGGGCACCTGGCATTGGCCACTATCAGAAGTCAGGATACTGGGCTAAATGGACCTTTGGTCTGACCCAGGGTGGCTGTTCTATGTTCTTGCACTATAGTAATGTACAGTCTTGCACTGCTCAAGACATTCTCTTGAACAATGCAAGCTCATTAATTACCGTATATACTCATTGATAAGCCAAATATTTTTGGTGACGCATCAAACTGCGGGGGCTGGCTTATAAACGGGTCTACACCAAAATTTGATGATTTTAAACTCTATGGAATCATTGAATTGAATATCTAATACATTGTCATTTTGTTTACCTGGAGCGTCTGCAGGCATAGAGCCCCTCAGCTATCAGTGTCCGCGGTTGGCCGTTCCCAGCCAGTGGGAGCTGCGGAAAGTGGCATGCCACTTCCCACGGCTCCCATTGGCTGGGAATGGCCAACCGCAGACACTGGGAGCTGAGGGGCTCCACGCCTGTGAACGCTCCAGGTAAACAAAACGTCCAGGCCCGCTAGCGGCTTACCCTAACGGGCCAGGAGCCAAAGTTTGCCAACCCCTGAAATATAGGGTCGGCTTATGAAAGGGTCATACAGTTTTTTGATATTTTTACCTAACCATCTTGGGGGGGTCGGCTTATAAATGAACGGACTAATGAACAAGTATATATGGTAGTTTGCCACTTAGTCAAAGAATAGTGAACGTGCACCCAGCCTATGTAATCTGAGCAGATTCCGCAAGCACTTTAGACAAACTCACGGTAAGGATAAAGCATTAAAATAAGTTTATTAACTACAGAAAGAGATTTTAAAAGATTATAAGTATTAGGCACAGAGGTCAAAGTTGGTTACATAAGAAATAAAAATCAAATTGCAATCTAAATCCTAAATGTATCAGACTGAGTAAGATTTCAATCAATCAGTTTCTCTCAACCCACTGAATGTTCCAGGCAGTTTACAGTTAATACACAGGCTGAATGTTCTTCTCAGCCAGGGACCAAGCTCCCTAGTTCAAAGTTTTTGTCTTCCAATTGATCTTCCAGGTGTTGAGATGGGGAGGAGAGAGGACAAGTGGTGAGGTCACTGTCCTCTTTTATACTTTCTTCCAGCTGCTAGAAAGACCCTTGCTGTGTCACAGGGCTTAGTCTGCCTTCATTCTGTACATGCCCTCTGAGGAGTCTCCCAGTGGCCCTCTCAGAGAGTTGGATTCTCCTTAATTGGCCATCAACACCTGTCTAGCCAATCTTTATGTAAATCTGTTTTGTCAGTGTTAGTTGCTCCTTTGTTGCCACTGAATGGCTGGGCGTTTCCCACTTATCACATATTTCAGTAACAAATATACAGTAATACTTCATAACGTCACATACGATTCAACAGGAATTAATATTCAATAGATCAAGACTTTTTAAATACCACCTCTCATGGCATACATTGTTCAAAACATATCACAATCATATCACCGTGGTGAATATATTTTGAGGTACAGAGTATCAATGTGTATGTACATTTTGCAGGTCCATGGATCAGAGGAACTTGCTTGAATTCACTGTTTGTTAATGGACTTGCAAGCAAGCGAGGGCAAGAAAACAGGCAGATAGACTAAGAGGGATGCATAGGGTGTCAGTGACTTGAACACTGAAGGATAAGAGGAGCCGATTGTTCGGAAAGGGAGATCCAGGTACCAAAAACCAGAGACAGTGGATAGGGAGGAGTTAGGAGGGCTACTGTGGGTGCATGGAGGTGAGAGAGTTAGAGTCCGAAGGAGTGTTGTTCAAAGGAGGAATGGAAAAAAATGCTTGAAAGTGGCATGAGGAGTCCTGCTATGGCTGACCTCTTGCCTTGGATGGACTCCTCAAGAGAAGCCCCTTCTTCAGAATCTACAGCACTACAGTTTATGGAAAAAGTGCCAGGCCCCACTGCATCTGAACATGCCTACCCCAGCATGGGACCCAGCTCGGCACCTCTTGACAAGGCCACTGGCACTTCATGCATGCTGTTACAATGTCTGCATGCACAGACATGTGCAAAGACTACTAGGCCTGTTTTGCTTTCCTTTGGGCAGCATGCCTTTGGGATACAACTGCCATCAGAGATGGTTACACCTCTTTTGTAGTGTGTGTATGTGGGGAATGGGGAAGAGAGTGGCCAACAGAGACTGAGCACTAAGCCATCTGCTGGCTGTGAAAAGCTTGCCCAAGTATCTGAACTAGTACAGAAGACAAAAGAAAAACATTTTCAAGCTACTTGGCAGGGGAAAATGGAGAATTACACAAACCAAAATTAAAGAATTGTGAAGAGTTGCTTACTGTCCTAATATAGAAACTGAAGTTAAATAGGGAAAATGGGTTGGCTCAGATACAAGATTTCTGATGTCTTACACTCACTGCTCCTGATCTGCATAAACAAACAGAACATTAAGTTTACCTTTCATTCCTTTACCCATTACTGAGCTTCAAATAAACAAACATTCCATAATCATGTTATCAAACCTACTCAGATCTATGTAAATACATGCAAAATACCAAAAAGCAGCATGAGGAATTGAATCTCCCCCATCCAACTACTGTGCTTACCTTAACTCTACTGTTGCTGTAAAGGATTCGTATTCGGTTATTGAGAAGACAAGGAGAAACCCCTCCCCACTGCGGAAGTAGTTGTCTCGAATAGCTGCATAATCCTCCTGTCCCGCTGTATCCAGAATGTCTATCTGGAATTCATCCCCATCCAGAACTACTTTCTTTCTGTAACTGTCAGCCTTCGTAGGTTCATAGTCTTCTACAAACTGAGGAACATAAGAAGGGGGGAAAAAGAATAAAATCTACAGTACCCCTGACTTTTTCAGATATGGCACTCCTCCCTTTGGATATTTGCTTCAGCGCATTCCTCTCCACTTTTAATGGCCATTATAAGCTGTATATATACACTCCTGAAGGGTCTTTTTATTTTAATCATTGTCAACTATTTAATGCCAGTTTTATGGCTTTAGTATTTTTAACTATGAAAGAGAGTCTGCATGCCAACAGAATGTAGCCAACAGAAGAAGCCATTGCTACAGGGTAACTGGTAAACTATGAGTTTATTCCAGAATAAGCTAAGGGCTAGATGCTCAGCCAGTGTAAATTGATATCGCTCAAGAAGTTCTGACCTTCTCTCTCAGATGTAGACCTTGGTACGGTTATAGTCTTTGTCACCTCACAGTTAGAATGCTGAAGTGCCCTCTGCATGGAGATACACCTTAAATCAATTCAGAAGCTGAAGCAGGTGCAGAACACAGCAGCTCAACTATTAAGTGATGCATATTGTTATGAGTACGTACATCAGTGCTCTGTAATCTGCACTAAATGGTGAATGAATTCTAGGTGAGGTTTACGGTATTGGTTCCGATCTACAAAAACATAAGAGACTCAGATACGCAGTGCCAGGCAACCATACTGTTCCAGGCACATCTTTGTACCAACTGTGGTCTGAGGTGCTCCAGCCGGGATCAATACACATAGAGAAAGAGAAAGAGTTGCCACCAGAATGTTTACTATGAGAGCAGCTTGATTCTGGAACCTACTCCCCTAACTTGGTACAAAATAGTCCACATCTGTTGATCGTTAGGACAGACTCCCAAGACCAACCATTGATATACCTCTTGGGTTTTTTTAGTGGGGTATATTTCAGTGTGTTTTTTTCTTGTAATGACTTATCACAAAGAGTTGTCAGAATGCCTAGAGTAGGGGTATAGGCTATTTAAAACAGAACTATAGATTGCATTTTTCACATATTCACTGGAGTTGTGATCTTGCCTTTTAACAGATGTACATGACTTCCCTGAGTACACCTTGCAAAATTAGCTACAGAACAAACTGATTTACAAGACATCCATCTGCAACCTGAAAGCAGGCCTGAGCTCAGTATATTAGTACTAAAGAACTAGCATAAAGGGAGCCTGCAATCTTCTTTGTATTGTTTCTTCATCAACATCTGCTTCAAAAATAGGTAAGAAGAAGAACGCTTACTTCTACTTGAATCCTAACTTGTCTCAAAAAACCTCACAGTTTAACTGCACCAACACCACTTGAGACAGTGTGGTGGACTGAAATGGATGAAAATGGACTGAAATATCCTTCATTCCCTATTCAACGCACTCTTTGTACTTTGTCTTTAAAGCTTACGGACACTGCATTTAATCCCTGGATAGACAGCATCAGACTCTCTCGATATGCCAAACATCTTTAGAAGAATTTTACTCATTGCACAAGGAAAATCCAGCAGAACGACTGTCAATTATTCATGGAGCTTAACAAGCAATTTGTGCTAACTCTTCTTACCTCATCATACATGAACTGAAGTGTAAGTGCTGATTTGCCCACACCTCCACTGCCAACCATGATTACTTTGTGCAGGGCCATAGAACTCTGGTTCTTGTTCTTATTGGCAGCCATCGTCTTGGTTACCTACAGTTGTCAAGTGCCAACAGCTGCAGGAAAAAAAAGATAGAAGTAGTCACATAAATGAAGTATACAATCTTTTGTAAGTCTGTGCATGGAATATAACAGCATCCTTGGTGTTACAGAGACAAAAACACTGCTAAACACCTCCAGCAATCAAAAAAAAAAAAAAGTTATCACAATGGAAGAGTCTGAACATGGTATGGCTGAACCAGTTTGCATGTTTTCTTGCCACACTACATTTCATTTAGGATAACCCATTGCCATTTATTGGAAGCATACTTTTTAACTGTTAGTGCTGTCAGAAATAGGAACCAGTAGGAGTCTGTTGACAAATAGACTCAGTCTGAAAAGAACAACTTTCAAGAGGTGTGATTAAGTCTCAATTCAGAAGAGTTTAATAAAAAAAAAGAAAAAAAAAAACACACTTATCTTCTGGACAAGGACTACACATGAGAAATTTTCTGTGGAGAGGAGACTTCTGCCTCCTCCCCTTCCACCTAAAAGGTAGAAGAATGGTCAAGATTATGCTTATAATAAACTATAAAGATACTATTATGACATTATTAACACCTTCCTAAAGTATTTCTTCTCAATGTTTTGCTCTTTAAAACTTATAATCTGACAGTAGTGCTATGTCTTAGATCTCCCTAAAAATAATGGGATTACTTTTGCTGTTATTGTCTACAGACAAATTAAAAGCAGCCAAAGATCAATAGCAAATCTTGGCAGACAAGACAGAAACATACATTTAACTGAACAGCTCTATTAGTTATGACATAATACTATTCGTTTTATGTAGTTTTGCCTTCTCTTTTTGATAATCTCTTTGCTTGTTTGATGTTGCAAGTCTAGTTCTTCATTCCCAGGTCTCTCTTGTAAACAACAAGGAGGAAGTGCTAATCACAATTTGCATTCCTTTTCTAAAGTGACTGGCTAAAATAAACCCATAACAAACCTCCATACTTGAACATGGAAAAAGTTACCCCCAGACACAAAACTAGAAGCGAAGTAAGTACTGTGTGTAGTGCAAACTGGCTGTTTAAGACTTTCACTTGTGACAGATGTTCTTTCAATTAATCCTATTCTATCACAGACTAGCCAGAGGAAGGGAAGAAACTAAGCCCCACTATCTCCTGACTCAGATGTCACTAGGTTACCATGGGGCAAAGGTGGGGGCAAGGGGGAGAGAAGAGATAAGGTTTAGTGGCTCCATTTTCTTAAACAGGATGTAACCAACATCATCAGCTTCATGAAAATGCAGGGATCTGATGGTAGGCCCAATGATAGTGTGCAGATACAACTCAGAGAAAATCCTAGCTATTTTTAGCATTGGCTGTCAGCCTGTGGAGGTAAGCATCTCGTAAGTCGGCTGACAGAATCACAGTTCTGATAGACTCCACTTTGAACTATTTGGGAGACAGGGACATGCTGATTTAGAGTCCAGGATGAATAAGTTGCTCACAAACTAGGAACCACCAGGTTAATGGAATAAATATTTATATGGTCCAAAAGACATATACAGTGCAATACAGATATACAAGGACAACAGGGTCCTTATCATGAGGACTTTAAAATTAAGGGCTTGATCCTTGAAGTCAACGAAATCACTCACTTGAGTAGTGGCTGCAGGGCCAGGCCCTAAGTGAAAAGACATAAGCAATGGCATACAATGGAAGAAGGGAAGGAGAAAAAGGATATTGAGAGAGAAGGGAGATTTCAATGGAAAGTGGCTACATCAGCCTCATTTTGGTGGAGCTAACTTCATTCCAAGATGTTTGGAAACACTGCTTTTGCAAGAAATAGGACAAATCTCCAACCAGATAAAAGTTACTGACCAAACAATTTCAGAATGGCATATCCAAGACTGTAGAAAAATGAGTTCCAAGAAGACCAGCATGCAGCAAAATAGCATGTAACGGTACAGACTATCAAACTTTATGTTAATGCAATAGGAAATCGGGGTGCTCAGGACTTAGTCACCTTTTTACCCCCTTGCCTCCAACGAAAGGAAGATCTGCTTGTGTTCCACTTGATGTCAGCTCCCTGACACCAGCAGTCTGTTTGCTACCCAAACAATCTCCTCTGTGCTCTGCCAGCCCTTACTTTGACTTGCAGGACAACAATAGGTGTACCCCAATCCCCGAGCTGCCTTGAAGCATTCCCCTGCAGTGTCAAGACTCTCAGAAATTACTAAGGTAAGCTGCTCCCAGTGCATATACCAGCTTGTTTGACTCAACTGACAATTAGCGCCAATACAACATCACAGCACTGAGATATATCTACAGTGAAAACAATCATAAGATTATCATCAAAAGCTAAGATTTAAGAGATCATGAATAAGGATGATGATAGGAACAAATTCTTACATGTAAAACAAAAAAGTATAAAGTGCTTCCCAGAATCTAAACTTTAACATGCTAAAACCTTTGTCTAAAGTAGTTTCTCACCTAAAGCAGTCACCCAGAGTCTCCAACCAAGAAAGCTGGGATTCTTCTTACTGCATTCATGAAAGTGCTGTCCCTTTTGCTTCCTCGGTGAAGCACAGAGAGGGGTTCTTTTGCCTCATTGTATCCCCAGAATTAGTTATTTTGTCCTTACAGTCAAGATGACCCCTGTGGTTTATTCCCTGGGGTGCTGACCAGTGTTCCCTCTAATTTCCCCCCTACACGTGTAATGAATTTTGTTATGTGCACCAATATGGAGGTGATGTGTGACACATCACCTTCATATTGGGGCACATACTAAAATTCGTGTGGTGGGGGTGGGGCTGAGGGGTTCAGAGTGTCGGGGGGCCTCAGGGCTGGGGCAGAGGGTTGGGGTGTAGGGGGTGAGGGCTCAGGCTGGGGGTGCAGGCTCCGGGGTGGGGCAAGGGATGAGGGGTTTGGGGTGCAGGAAGGTGCTTAGGTGGGGAGAGAGGACTCGTCCCACCTCTCTCTCCCTGCAGCAGCACCTGGGCTGAGGGGGGCACGGAGGGGGAAAGAGGTGCCTCTCCCCACCGCGGCAGCTCTGGGGCTAGGGCCCCGGGAGAGGTGCCCCTTCCCCTGGCCAGTCTGGGCCAGGGGAGGGCGCCCTGGCCCTGACAGGCCCAGGCCATGGCTGGGTTCAGGCTGCCCCTTCCCCGGCAGGTCCTGGCCGGGCGGGTTCCCTGAGTGTCTGCGTGGCACTAAACAGGGTGCTGCACGGGGAAATTAGGTACTGACTTCATATCCTCATGCTGATGTCATATGCAAATAGGCTTACAATCCTTATTTTACATGTGAACCAAGGCAGACAGGTGAATATGCATTCTTTATATGGTCAAAACCTCCTTGTCAACCCTGCTTTGATTCAGACTTTAAAACATCTCTCTCTCTCTCTCTATACACACACACACACACACAGAGCGCTCCTTAAATGTTATCCGTACATACATCTCACAATGATTATGAGGATCAGCATGACAAGCTTTTATTAGAGATCTCACTTGGCCCTCTTTGGATAACTACTATGAAAGAAATTTATTGGGTGTAGTGAGTTTGTCACCTGTCAGGAGTCACTGTTACAGAACAGTGAACCCTTTGCCAGTTGGCACTGAGGAGTTAAAAATCTCTTGCACACCACATTTGTATGGCTGTGTAGGGGAAAGGATTTATCTTATGTAGTATACAGTGGCTTGTTTAGATGTTTTTACATATGCCTATATTAGATATGAGGAAGAAAGAGGCTAGCTGTACCATGTGTGAGAGAAAACAGGAAAAAGTGGGCAGTAAACAATGGCCCTTATTTGAAAGTGTTTCAACAGAAGTAGTCTTAAAGAATTCGCTTTTGCCTAATTACAGCAGTTAATTAGGCTTTCGATAAATACTGGATACTAGAAAGGAAGGTGGCTTTTATAAAAAAGCCTTATTTTTAATCAGAGTTTTAACATACAATCACTAACGTGAGAGACTGCGAAATGCCAGTGTGCCGCCGCTATTTCTGCAGTAAGGTACCACACATTATGTCCTTATAGAGATATAAATGTTTTTAAGTTGCTCAGCACTAGAGAAGAGTCCTCCTCTGCACAAAACTAAAAATACAACCGTGCTTAAGTATTAAATGACAATTTAATACTCACTCATGTGAGAGAAGGGTTTATTAAAATGTTTGTTCAATTAACTAGGCAATTTATGCTAAGAAAAGTGTCAAATAAGTTTTTGGATTTCACACAGTCTCTCAACGTATCTGCTGCACACTCCAAAATCCAGTACATGCAGCTCCAAGTCAGGGCAGCGTGAGCCAAGAAGACGCATCATATTAAAGCTTCATAGAGTTCTACAACTAAATCCCTTCTGTTCCTGGCTGCTCATCTCAAGCAAGGGGGGAGGGATAGCTCAGTGGTTTGAGCATTGGCCTGCTAAACCCACGGTTGTGAGTTCAATCCTTGAGAGGGCCACTTAGGGATCTGGGGCAAAATCAGTACTTGGTCCTGCTAGTGAAGGCAGGGGGCTGGACTCTATGACCTTTCAAGGTCCCTTCCAGTTCTAGGAGATAGGATATCTCCATTAATTAAAAATTAATTAAAATTAAGTCACACAAGCTTTTAAGAACTGGATTCCTACTCTGTGCATGGAATTTCTACAGCTGTGCAGCTACAGCCAGGGCCGGCGCAACCCATTAGGTGACCTAGGCGGTCGCCTAGGGAGCTAACATTTGGGGGGCGGCGACCGGATCTTTGGCCGCCCCGGTCGTCGGTATTTCGGGGGCGGGATCTTCCGCCCCCTAGGGTGGCAAAAAAGCTGGCGGCGCTCCCGGCTACAGCTGGATGATTACAAGTGGCTAGTAAGATGAGTAACTGGTTATTTACAATCAAAATCAACGTATTTATTTGCACACTGCATACATCTGCCCACACAATTATGTGCATGTTACTTAAGAAAGCCAATTATTGGGAGCCAGTGTATGTGTGGCTCTTTATACCCAAATATGAATACTGGGCCCTTGCCCACAGGGCTTAGGCCACCAAAAAAATATACAAAAGTGGGAATACTGCTCTTTCTGCAGAAAACTGTACTCCCAAGGGAGGGAGCAAATGTTATTTGCTTTGCAGTTTCCTCTTTTTTAATGCGATACATCATTTTGTTCCACCCTCAATAACTCTCCATCCTAAATGGCAGATTAATGTTGAAAGGCTTAGCAGAATTCAAAATTCAACAGACACAGTGACAGCACATGTGCAGTGTCAGTTAAAACAAGACTGCATAACACACTGCAAGTTGTACAACAGGGAGCCATCTTTTAGTGGATAGGAGACAGAATGGTTTTCTCCTCACCCCTCTTTAATTTGTCTGGGGCAATTTGTTTTGTTTCAAAATCTCTACCCACTTTATCATTTGGTTGAAGTGTTGGGGAATGTCAGCAGCCTCCCTCATGAGAAACATTTGTACTTACAGAGAAGATCTTCGGATTGTTGTCTTTAAAACTTGTTTGACTCTAAGTTAAGGCCATAAGAATTAGAAAAAGCAGATTTTGAACTCTTTTCAAAAAGAAAATTAAACCTCCCATTCTCTGTTTTAATAGGAAACATTTGCTATGGAATTAGGTTCACTAATCTTGTTTTTGTAGCACCTAGAGGAGACAGCTTAAAGAGACCTTTGCCTGAAGCAGTCTAACACATCGTCCACCCTGCACGGTTATCACAAAGTCTAGCATTAACCTCTTGTGCTATTAGTGCAATTTCTCCCCAATACTGTTAAATTTCTAATCTAATAGCATATAAACAGGTTTTGCTTTGATAAAGAGTAAAAACAAACATACTAGAAGCATTTATTATAGTAACACGGTTTCTGAGTTACTTACACTCCAAGATGACAAAACCTTAGAAAAAAGATAAATGAAGTCATAGGAACTAAATCAGATACAGGGTACAAATGCAAGAGCCATTTCACAAAACAATATACAAATGAGTGAAAAGCAGTGTTCTCTAAAACAGACACATTATTCTGAAATGCAATTAAATCAACCTCCCCTAGAAGAGAGGGAAATCAACACAGCATCCTCAGGAAAGCACTTGCGTTGGTCCTGAACCTTGCAGTTTAAGTCATCTGCCAAGAAATTTGCCTTGCTAACAGGGTGAAGAATGGTATTAAGGGCACGGTTCTGAATGAATATTCCCACAAACCATCTCCTAGTGAGAACAAATCCCGCCACCCCTTGCTGGGTTGGATAGTACCTACCAGCCATGTTTTCCCATAAGCAAATGATGGTTCCGTTAGTGACAGGTGAGTAGAGGACTAGTCTTATGGGTATACCTGTCCTTTGATTTGGGGACAGCTAACTAAGTATATTGTGAAGTTTGGACCACTAAATAAGTGAGTCTCTGATAGACCCAAAGGTACTTAAAAGAAACTTAAGTTCACTGCAAGTACATTTCAGGTTGATCTCAGTTTACCTTTAACCCAATGCTCTGAAACACAGCAAATGACATGTAGAGCTTAAATTGCACACAAAGAGGAAACCTCTTTGAATAACCAATTGTTAGGTAGGGAAAGACTAACCATCTGTGAGCGGAAGTGAATAGGCAGGTAGAATTTTTTTCTGTGATGATCTGAAGCTTTTCATTTGAAAACTCTGATTAAATTACAGTAGGTGGCACAAACAAGACTTTGCCCAGGAAAAGGACCCTAAGGGGCCTCTCCCACTTGCTTCCCTGCTCTGAAAATAAAAGAGCTGTTCAAACAAAAGACCATCAAAGGGGGTTCTAGTCCACAGGGGACATTATAGTCTCACATGAAACTTCTCACAGCTATACTTCTGGCTAATTGGCACTGCTGCGATGAATGCAGCGGTGTCGATTTAGCGAGTCCGGTGAAGACAAGCTAAGTCGATGGCAGAACACTCTCCCATCAAAGTCTGTACTCCACCTCCCTGAGAGGTGGAAGGTAAGTTGGCGGGAAAGCATCTCCCGTCGACATAGCGCAGCGCAGACACCGCTGTAAATCGACATAAATTACACTGAACTCAGTTACGTAACTTTCGTAACTGAACTGGCGTAACTTAGGTCAACTTACAGCGTTAGTGTAGAGCAGTCCATAGTGCTTGCTGCACAAGATCTACTGGATTCCATTACTGGTCTTCCAAAAATTTTTGCCAGATCACTTTTTTAAAAAGTAAGTTAAACCAACTGGGCAATCAATGGGAGGTTAATATTCCAAGACTGCTTGCAGAGTTTCCTAACTAAACTCAACCCTAAGGAGTAAAATAAAAAAAGAAACTACAAATCACAGAACAACTGTGACATTTGCAAACCATCCCTCTGCTCATAAATTACACCCCTTTCTGCTGCCCTTTGTCTTGTCTATTTGGATTGTAAACTCTTTGGGATAAGGACTGTCTATTACTCATCTTTGTACAGAGCCTAGCACAACAGGGCTCCATTCTAAGATGCCCCCTAAGAACAACTGTAATATAAACAGCAGAAAGAAAAAACGAGGGCAGTTATGGGAGTAAGGCCTTTTTCAATAGTTGTTGGAACACCCAATCCGCAGACTAGAGAACAAGTCTCACCACCCTTTCTCCAAAATGATTAAATGGCTTCAGAGTGGCTCTTAGATTGTGAGGCACCGCATTCAGTTTAGCTGCTACTGTATAGATCTGCAGAGACCATTTTGTGAGAGCCTACATTTTGAGCCAGATTTTAACATGCAGCATCCCTTTTAGTTTATCTTTACTGAAAGATTCACATACTGTTCCATAAACATTAAAAACCTTCCAGAAATACAAAAGCTTCTCTTTTCACCAGCAGTGTTCACAATACAACTGCAAAATATTTTCTTCCCAAATACTTAGCAGAAAATAAGATGAGTACAAAAAAAGGATACTGCAAGCATCAACAACTGTTACAGTAACTGCCCTATGTTTTACTGGATAAGGAATTTACACCACAGACCATTTAAAACACTTTTATAGCCTCACTAAACTAAATCTTAGCTTTTGTTCATTTTAACTTTTCTTTTGTGACTCATAAGTCCATACATTCATGTAAATACACCCAGATAGTTTGAACAGACAAGAAAAAAATCTTAGAATTTTACAAGTGGAACAAAAACTTGGGTACAGCTCTAAAATTCAACTTTTAGCCTCTGAATGCAGTGGGAGAAACTGTCAAGATTAATCTTGTTCTTGTATTCTTGCTGTGCAACTGATACCCTTGAATGTTTCTTTTTGTTGCTACCCCGCCACTGAAAGCAGCTATTCTATGGTTTGTTTTTTTTTTTAAATGGGAATCTGGAATTGCATGGCCAATGACGGAAGGATTTAACAAAGCACTTCTGTTCAAATACCTGCATCTCCTATTTGAAGATACAATGTTTAACCCATTAGCTCCAAGAATAAAGATTTCATGGCATCAAAAGCAAGTGCAGCAAGAAATCCTCACTTTCCACTACTGCAATGTTTCAGTGATCAGACCTCTGCAGCAATTATAATACTTAGGCCCTGTCTACACAGGCAAGTTTCTGTGCAGTAAAGCAGCTTTCTGTGCTGTAACTCCCAAGGTGTACACACTGCCAAGCCACTTAGTGCGCACAAACTGTGCAGTTGTAGTGCTTAAAAAAAATAAAATCCCACCCCAACGAGAGGTGTACAGCTTTCTGCGCCGGGGTTACACTGCTGTGGTGCCAGTGTAGACACCGTGGTTGATTACAGTGCTGTGACTGGCCTCCGGGAGGTGCCCCATAATGCCTGTTCTCTGCCTCTCTGGTCATTGGTGTGAGCTCTACTGCCCTGCCCTCAGGTGATCAACCGTCATCCCCATCCCTTCCTGTTTGTGCGGTGATGCGCACAGTGACCTCAGCGCAGCTTTCCAGGTGGCCATGCCTGCTCAGTGCACCAGGTGATCCCCCGCTTGGAGCAATGCTGAGTTGCTAGACCTCATCAGCATTTGGGGAGAGGAGGCTGTCCAGTCCCAGCTGCGCTCCAGCTGTAGGAATGATGATATCTACGGACAGATTTCACGATGCATGACAGAAAGGGGCCATTACCTGGACACATTGCAGTGCAGGGTCAAAATGAAGGAGCTGCGGAACGCCTACCACAAGGCGCAGGAGGCAAACTGCCGTTCTGGTGCTGTGCCCACGAGTTGTCGGTTCTACAAGGAGCTGGACGTGATGCTCGGTGGCGACCCCACCTCCACTGCAAAGACCACTGTGGATATTTTGGTGGCTCGCGTGCCAGTCGAAAGTGGACCGCGCCAGGAGGAGGAAATCTTGGATGAGGATGTGGAGGGGAGAGGGACCCAGAGGCAGAGGATGACTCGGAGGTCAGAGATGCATGCAGCCAGGAACTCTCTTCTACCCCGGAGGAGGCTAGCCAGTCACAGCTGTCGAATGTTGGCAAAGCGCAAACAGGAGAGAAGGCCTCTGGTAAGTGGATTTGATTTTGGGAATCACTGAAGCGAGTTGTTGGGGGAAGGAGGGTTGCAGAAAGCAGGCTTGTCTCCCACCGCATGCCTCGTCTGAGTGGTGGAACAGGCTGTTGATTGACTCCCTCACTTCACGGGAATCTCTCTCAGAGATCTCCAGGAAACTCTCGTGTAGATACTGGGTAATCTGATGCTGCAGGTTCTTCGGCAGAACTGCTTTGTTTCTTGCCCCATTAATGGTAACTTTCCCATGCCACTGTGCCGTCCCGGGGTGTGTGTGAAACCATTACTGCACACAGGCGAGCCGTATAGGGGGAAGGGCGGAAGCCTCAGTCTTGGAGAAGACTCTCCCTTGATTTCTTGCTCACCCTCAGCAGCAAGATATCTTCCAAAATAATCACATCTTGTGGAAAGTGTGGGAACAGGAATGATTATCAGGCACCCCCATAGTGCTGGCTCTCCCCAAGAGCCACGTACCCAGTGTACAGCAGGGTCCGGGAAGAGTGATTTCCTCTGCCACTGTGGCTACTCACCATTTTGGGTGTCTTGTGGCTCATGTGTGCTTGCCTGGGGTCAGCCAGTTAGTGACAGGTGCGTGAGTATTAGCTGTTTTTTAAAATCATTGAATCAGTGCTCTCTGTGTTGCAAATAATACTGCTTCTGTAAAATGTTGTGTTTAAACTTCACAGAGATGACCTTGGGAGCCCAGCCTCCCTCTTTGTTATCAGTGGCTGAACGGCTGCGCAGAATTAGAAAGTGGCCAAGAACAACTAAGGAGGACTTTCTGTGTGATGTTACGATGCACTCTGCTGCCAAGAAACAGGAATTGAAGGAGTGGCGGGACAGTGAGAAGAGGGACCAAAAGAAGAATGCGGCATGCCAGAATGAAGCCATGGAGCGACTCTTAAAGGTTGTGGAGTGCCAAGCAGACATGCTCGAGGCAATACTAGCTCTTCAAACCGAGCAGCTACCAACACGCTCTTATCAACCTCCTGACTTCAGTCTATATGCGCGGCATTCCACTCCTCCCCCCTCACAGTCCAGTGCTGCCGACTCCCACTACCCACTGCACTCAACACCCATCCCTCTCCAGTTTGGCTCTGCTGAAGTATAGTACCCGCTGCATTGTACTCTGAAGGAGAAGGTTGGATATGATCCCTGGACATACACAAATCTTGAGCCACCCCAGGACACCACCTCCTCCTGGGACCTTCCCTTCTACCATCCTGCTCAGTGCTTATGGGTTTTTTTTGTTTGACTCTCTCCTCTGGTTGTTGTTTTTTTAAATAAAAGAATTGTGTTGCTTTGAAAGCAATCTTTATTCTATTAATTGAAAGCAAACATAGCCCTGCAAAGCAACAGACAGTTCTGTTAAACCTTCATATTGCATCATCTACACCAATCACAATCACCTCCTAGCATTACAAGCACTGCACTCCTGAGCAGAGCAACAAATATTACTGGCTTTCAGCTTCAAATTGCTGCCTCAAGACATCCCTGATCCTTATGGCCTCATGCTGCGCCTCTCTAAAAGCCCTGGTCTCTGGCTGTTCAAACTCAGCCTCCAGGCACTTAGTCTCTGTGGTCCAGCCCTGAGTGAAGCTTTCATCCTTCCCTTCACAAATATTATGGAGCATACAGCACGTGGGTATAAGCATAAGAATATTGTCATCGGCGAGATCCAGCTTCTCATAGAGGCAGCGCCAGCAGGCTTTTAAACAGCCAAATGCATGCTCCACAGTCATTCTGCACTTGCTCAGCCTGTTGTTGAACAGCTTCTTGCTGCTGTCAAGTTGCCTCGTGTATGGCTTCATAAGCCATGTCATTAAGGGGTATGTGGGGTCTCCCAGGATCACAATGGGCATTTCAACTTCCCCTATGGTGGTCTTCTGGTCCGGGAAGAAAGTCCCTGCTTGCAGCTTCCTGAACAGGCCATGTATGCGTCATGCACCTTTCTGGACCAGCCTGCGTTAATGTATGTGAAACGCCCACAGTGATCCACAAGCGCTTAGAGAACCATTGAGAAATACCCCTTGCGATTAATGAACTCGGTGGCGAGGTGGTCTGGTGTCAGAATTGGAATATGTATGCCATCTATCGCCCCTCCGCAGTTCGGGAAGCCCATTTGTGCAACGCCATCTACAACGTCACGCACGTTGCCCAGAGCCACGGTCTTTCGGAGCAGGATGTGATTAATTGCCCTGCCGACTTCCATCAACATGAGTCCAACGGTAGACTTTCCCACTCCGAACTGGTTAGTGACCATTTGATAGCAATCTGGAGTAGCCAGCTTCCACAGTGCATTCGCTACACACTTCTCCAGTGACAGGGCAGCTCTCATTCTTGTGTCCTTTCACCGCAGGGCTGGGACGAGCTCACCACACAGTCCTATGAATGTGGCTTTCCTCATCTGAAAGTTCTGCAGCCACTACTTGTCATCCCAGACGTGCATCACGATGTGATCCCACCACTCAGCGCTTGTTTCCCAAGCCCAAAAGCGGCATTCCACTGTGGTCAGCACCTCCATGAATGCCCCAAGCAATCTCACGTCGTAGCTACTATGCGTGGCGATATCAATGTCACACTCCTCTTGCCTTTGTAGTTTAAGGAATAACTCCACTGCCACTCGTGACGTGTTGGTCAGAGCAAGCAGCATACTGGTCAAGAGTTCGGGATCCATTCCTGCAGCCCAAAAAGGCAGGGCGCGCAGTACACAAACCATTGAAAGATCACACCAAATGCGGACGGAAGCACAGGGATTGCTGAGATGCGAAGCAATGCATCACGGGGCACTGGGACCGGACCCAGGATGCCCCGCGACCCCCTCCGCCTTCCCACAACTCTTAGTGGCAGAGGAGAAAGAGGTGCTCTGTGGGATAGCTGCCCAGATTGCACCACTCCGAATACTGCAAGTGCCCCAAGTGTGAACACGCTATTGCGCAGGCAGCTGACAGTGTGAACACACAACAGCGGTTTCCCTTCAACACTCTCCGAGCGGCGCTGTAACTCTGCCAGTGTAGACATGCCCTTAGTTACATTAGAGTAATCGGACTGTGTAGTACCTCCAGTTGGTGGGTCATTCACAGGTTAAGTATGCCAAAAGCTGTAACTCAATACACACTCTTAATGAGAGACACGCAAGTCTTGACTTTGCATGAAGCACAAGGCCAAAGCTGAAATGCCTCTACCATACAAGAATTATCTATATGCCCTGCAATCACAATGTACAGTGCATTCTAAAGCAGTTTTAGAACATGCTTGAAGAAGTTAACTTTGGGCAGATATCTTTTGTACTGTGAGACATTGTTTATAGCAGAAGGATAGAACATACAAACGGTCAGAAAGCTAAATCCTAAACTATATGCATTAATCAACTTAGTTCATTTAAACAGGTGCTGGTTCAGGAGGAAGAATGACTTTAAAAAGGCCACCATTAAAGGAAAGTATCAGCACAGCCCAAGTTAAAGTATTCAACCTCTCTTTTTCCTTTTCTTTCTTTTTTTTTTTTTTAAAAAGAGAAAACAAAAGCTAGAGTACATTAATACTTTAAAATATTTTATATAAGTTTATGATCTTATCACTATTTTGGTCTCACTACGATCACATGGGATTATCTCTGTTCTATCTTGCTGTCCTGCAGACTGCATTTTATAGATACCTATTTTTTAATTTATCCACATACACCTCTACCGCGATATAATACGACCCGATATAACACGAATTCGGCTATAATGCGGTAAAGCAGTGCTCCAGGGGGACGAGGCTGCACACTTCGGTGGATCAAAGCAAGTTTGATATAACGCGGTTTCACCTATAACGCAGTAAGATTTTTTTTGGCTCCCGAGGACAGCGTTATTTCGAGGTAGAGGTGTATATTCCATCAGTGATCTGGAATCTTAAGCAGATATACAGAAATTCAGTACACCTTTAAGGGTGAACTCAATCTCCTGTGTCAGACCCTAGAACTAACATCTTTGTAAGACAGTCAACAAAATGAATTCTGTTGTCTGACAGTTGAATGACATCCAGTTTCTCTTTCCATAATATTACTGATGCTAAATCAGCTGGGAATCCTTCAGAGACAGCCTCTGTCAAAAGACTCCCCACTAACACCAATATATGTCCTGCTCAATGGCAAATATGCAAGTTAAGCCAATTATCCTGAGGGCCCTTGTCCCCACACCTATATTTTTACAACAGTATATAGTAGGAGATAGTAAGTTCTGTTGCTTTTTATAGCCATGTAACAACTGTGACAGTCCCAGATGACTCATGGATTCCAAGAAGCCGCTTTCCTTATATCTTATTCTATATCAGATTGTTATATTGGCATATTGACTTATGAAGATGCAGTCATCTAGTCTTTCCAGAAAGAGCTTCATTACATGGATACAACAGATAATCTTAGTTAGCCAACATGGATCCCCAAATTTGGGTCGTGAAAGAAAACCTCCTGTAAGTACAGGCATTAAAATGCTGGGATATGTAGGTAACATCTACCCTTGACAGACTGAAAGTAAATTTTCTTTATCTAGGCAAGAAATTTACAACACAGTTAATGAATTGACTACACTGTTTTACTTTTTACCCAGCAGTACTCTTGAATTTTACTGGAACTATTTAAATCCAGTTGCTTAACATTCCGTGATTGCACCCAAAAATAGATCAGTTAATTATTTTACACTTTCTGCATTAAACTGGAGCATTAAAAAGCACACAATATATATTCAATCAGTGCATTTCCCCACCCTGAATGCAAGCCAGATTTCTTTAGAAATCATGTACTGAAATACAGATGACTGAATCGTTCTCTAAGCAGGAGTGCCATTAAAATTCAACAAAATATAGAACTGATAACAGCAGGCATTTACTTATGGAAACAGATTCATACGAAATCAAAACATTAGAAAATCTCCCATTCCCTCTGTTAATCATCTAAGACGTCAAAAAATAGATGTGACTAAGTTATGAGCAGCAGTTTCAGAGTATAATCTTGAAAGTAAATTACAACAACAGCCTATGAAAACTGCAGTCATACGAAGTATCCAAAAGAGATTTGATACAGGTCTGAAGGAGGGTTCCATATTTAAGCATCAATTGAGACTTTGTTAACATAGTCACCAGAGGTATTTTTAGGATCTGTTTGTCATCTCACATGGTCTTTAATATGAGCAATTCTAAATCACTGTTCTTTGATCTCTTTTCTTGAATCTGGAAGTGAATCTTTATGTTGTATGAATTATAACAGATGCACATACATCCTTTTGTAATCTTCAAGATTCACATCTGAGGAATGTTTGAATTCAATACTACTAAACTTTCATTTAGCTTCTCACCCACAAATGTCAAAGTAATTTACAAAAGGAGGGCAATTACAATTAGCCTTATTTTACAGATGGAGAAACTCAGTCTCCTGACCACCTCCCATAAGTTCTTCCTGCTGAAGTACTCCCTCTCCAGACTCATCCTTCAGTGGAGGTGATAGAATTGATGTTGCACACTTCCCTTTTGGAACAGCAATTTTGAAGCCAGATTTCCAGCACCAGGTATTCCAGGTGATCTGCATAGCACCATGTGCTGGGAGGCTCTGTGCTTTGACATCAATTCCTGAACCCCCTTCCTCCTTACAGCTCTTAGCAACATAGCCGTAATGGAGCCTTGTTACCACTGACTCCCCAAATTACAGATGTACATAGACTGGTGCTATGAGAAATTAATGTGTACTTCAAAGATGTGGTTTTAATCAAACACAAGCTTTTATAAACTCTCTTGGAATTTCACTTTAATAACCCTACACCTGTATGTGCACATCATTAGAGTAATTTGTTTTCATTAGCTTAAAAAGCCCTAAGAGCTGCGTGTTGGTGACTTCTAGGTTTTCTATATGTATTCATATAATAACAAATTGAGTTGAGAATATAGTTGCAGATATTTCAGTGGATTGTATGCATCTGTAAGAAGCACCTAGGACATTGTCATTAACATTTTGACTAACCACAATTTACCGGGTTACTCCAAATTCAGTTACATTTTCCCTCACCCACACAGAAGTTACAAAACAAATTTTAATGACTGATATACTGCAATTACTCTTCCAAGTACAGTTAATTTATCACTGTCTCATTAAACAGAGCTGCCATTAATTTACAAGTCAAGAATTGGTGATTAGTAGCCTTATCACCACTTGATGATTACCTGTTCTGGGGCACCTGGCATTGGCCACTGTCGGAAGACAGGGTACTAGGCTAGATGAACCTTTGGTCTGACCCAGCATGGCTGCTCTTATCACTTAAATAGAAATGAGAGACACCCTAGTTCTTGAAGTGTAACATTTCTGGTTTGATATGTTGTACTGTGATTATTCAACATACATACATATAGTGAAAGCTACTAAAATTACTATAGGCCTTTTCCTTCTTCCATGGGGGTCTTGATGCCCCCATTGTTTTAGCATGCAAGGGTGCCTGGTATTGATCCCGATTTATTTAAATCTTATTTTAGTGAATGGATATTTAGAGAAGTTCAATGGCTATTAGCCAAGATGGTTAGGGACACAACCCCATGCTCTGGGAACCCCTAAACCTCCAACTGCCAGATGCTGCGACTGGACAACAGGGGATGGATCACTCCATAATTGCCCTGCTCTGTTCATTCCCTCTGAAGCATTTGGCTGCCAGAAGATATGATACTGAGCTAGACTGACAATCAGTCTGACCCAGTATCACCATTTTTATGTTCTTAGACATACTCAGACAGAAAAAAAAATACTTAGACAAGTTAGATGTCTTCAAGTCACCAGGGCCTGATGAAATACATCCTAGAATACTCAAGGAGCTGACTGATGAGGTATCTGAGCCATTAGTGATTAACTTCGAAAAGTCACATACGGTGGGAGAGATTCCAGAGGCCTGGGAAAGGGCAAATATAGTGCTCATCTATAAAAAAGGAAATAAGGATAACCTGGGAAACTACAGACCAGTCAGCTTAACTTCATTAAACACGGAAGATAATGGAGCGAATACTTAAGCAATCAATTCGCAAACACCTAAAAGATAAAGTGATAAGTAACAGTCAGCATGGATTTGTCAAGAACAAATCACGTCAAACCAACTTAATAGCTCTCTTTGACAAGGTAATAAACCTTGTGAATAGGGGGGGGGGGAAGCAGTAGATGTGGTATATCTTGATTTTAGTAAGGCTTTTGATGCTGTCTCACATAACCCTCTCATAAACAAACTAGAGAAATACAACCTAGATGGAGATACTATAAGATGGATGTATACCTGATTGGAAAACCGTTCCCAGAAAATAGTTTTCAGCGGTTCACAGTCAAGTTGGAAAGGCATATCGAGTGCAGTCCCATAGGGATCAGTTCTGAGTCCGGTTCTGTTCAATGTCTCTCTCAATTATTTAGATAATAGGATAGAGAGTACACTTAAAGTTTGCGGACAATACCAAGCTATGCTTGGAGGATAGGGTAAAATTCAAAATGATCTGGATAAACTGGAGAAATGGTCTGAAAAAAAGCAGGATGAAATTCAATAAGGACAAATTCAAAGTACTCCACTTAGGAATGAACAATTAATTGCACACATAAAATATGGGAAATGACTGCCTAGGAAGGAGTACTGCAGGAAGGGATCTGGGGGTCATAGTGTATCACCAGCTAAATATGAGGCAACAGCGTAACACTGTCAAAAAACCCCCATCATTCTGGGATGTATTAGCAGGAGTGTTGTAAGCAAGACATGAGAAGTAATTCTTCTACTCTACTCTGCGCTGATTCGGACTCAACTGGAGTATTGTGTCCATTTCTGGGCACCACATTTCAGGAAAGATGTGGACAAATTGCAGAAAGTCTAGTGCACTGGTCTCCAAACTTTTTTGATCGCGCACCCCATCAGTAAAAAATTTTTGAGCACACATGCCCAGCTCCCGAACTGTCGAAGCAAAAAAACAACAACAAAAAAAATAAAACCACTCGGACTCCTGGCCGAACTGCTGAGGGGGCTGGGGGGAAAGCGGCGCTGCTCCGGCGGCGCTCCTCCTGCCACGCACCCTGAAGGATCCTCTTGCACACCCCACTTTAGAGACCACTGGTCTAGAGAAGAGCAACAAACATGATTCAAGGTCGAGAAAACATGACCTGTGAGGCAAGATGGAAAAAATTGGCTTTGTGTAGTCTGGAGAAGAAGAGACTGAGAGGGGACAGGATAACAGTTTTCAAGTTACAAGGAGGAGGGAGAAAAATTATTCTCCTTAACGTTTGAGGATAGGACAAGAAGCAATGGGCTTAAATTGCAGCAAGGGCAGTTTAGGTTGAACATTAGGAAAAACCTTCTTAACTGTCAGGGTGGATAAGCACTGGAATAAATTACTCAGGGAGGTTGTGGAATCTCTATTATTGGACATTTTTAAGAGCAGGTTAGACAACGCCTCTCAGGGATGGTCTAGATAATACTTAGTCCTGCCATGAGTGCAGGGAACTGGACTAGATGACCTTTTGAGGTCCCTTCCAGTCTTACAATTCTATGATTCTAATGATAGTTTTGCAATTGGACTTATTCTAGATGTATTAGGTTCATTCACATAATTCCTCTCTCAATTCCATGATATTTATCAACATTAAATGACTTGAGCATGATTCACTCACTCTACTACTGACTGTGGGACTTGAGACAAATCACTGTCTCTACCTCAGTCACCCTATCTGTGAAATGGGGATAACAGAGGTGACGCAAGAATAGTTAGTGATTATTTTAAAGGGCTTGAACCACAAATAGCACTGGTATTATGGGGCAAGATTCTCTAGTTCATTCTAGAAGTAAAAAGGGGCCAGAAAGCAGCCATATGTAGCCTGCTAAGGATTCTTTTGGCATGGGGGAGAATTCTGCTGATGGTGCCATCACACCAGGTTTCTACATCACCCTCCGCCTCACTCCCCCAGACCTGGGTGCAGCACAAGGGACATTTTGGGGTGGCAAGAGCACACTACCGTCTGGGTATCCTCAACTGGCACAGTCCCCTGGGGACCACTGCCAGCTGGCACAGCTTACATCCACAAGTCTGCCCTAAGAATCACAGAGTGGGACCAAGCTCCCTGATGGGCCTACCTCACACTCCACTGCATCAAGCAGAAACTCAGTGCAGCATCAAATGCTGGCTATCATCTTACTCTGCAGACATACTTGGATTTATTTTTCTTCCAACCAATGCAAAGGAAACACTTTCATGTAAATGTTCTAAACTAAAAAAACCTGAAACATTAATGTTCAGTATTAACCAATATCTCTGTTCACTATGTCACTTTATTTGGCTACAATGTTTTTAAAGTTCTCCGTTCAGAATCATATTAAATGGAACACTGGGAACTGCTTTTAAACAGTTCAGGAACACTGTTAAACATCTACTCAGACCTACCTATTGCATGGAACTTGCGTTATTTTAGTCCCACCATCCAGTGGCAATATCTATTCATGCTGTGTATTTCTAAGCTATTGCTTCCATATTACTTTCCAGGAGAACATGATCATGGAAAACTGAATGTTTCCACTTTTTAAAATGCAGATGTTTGGAGCTAGGGTTTTTGCCTATTACACCTGTCACTGGTGATGTACATACTCTTCAGATAACCAAGAAGTCTAAATTTAGTAAATTATTTAAAGCTAAATTGAACAAATGCATTTGAAATCTCATTTTTCTACCTTGGAAGTTGCCCAACTTAATTGACTCCTATTTGTTTTATGGGAAGTAAAGTATTAAGATTTCGAGTTTGAATATTGCTACAAAAGTATCAAGATTACTTAAGAGATAGTATCAGTGAAATATAAAATCTAGGGTTACCATACGTCCGGTTTTTCCCGGACATGTCCGGCTTTTTGGTAATCAAACTCCCGTCCAGGGGGAATTTCCAAAAAGCCGAACATGTCCGGGAAAAATACTCCCTGGCTTACCTTAGAGCGGACGCCGGGGGCTGCTGTGCTCCCTGACTCCTGGGCTCTGTAAGAGCCGAGCTGCCCGAGCGCTACTGGCTTC